>NC_080066.1:89641251-89955043 GCF_949987535.1 Balaenoptera acutorostrata | reverse complement strand
CCACTTTTTGAGGGAAGCTTACTTGTATCAGTAGATCCATGTGTGAAAAGATTCTCTTCCACATACCACAACTTGTTTAGGCTATCCTATTCCATCTATGTTGAAACAGTGCTCCCTGCACTTTACATTTGACTCTTTTGACTTCCTCTTTCTGAAATGTGAATCTCTTTTTCATGTTTATAGCTCCAATACCCAGTAGAAGCACAAAATCTAGTCCAGTTACAAAATGGATAGTCTTTTAGGCTAAAAGAGCCTTTGGAATTTCACTGAGAAATTTATATTAATTCATATTCCTTTGATAATTAGCTTTTGTTGATACTAATGAGGATGGACTATTAATTCATTACTGCTATTGTACGTGTTTTATAAAAGATATACATGGCTGGCAGAAAAGAAAATATTTTATAAGATAAACTATATGCTTTCTTGAAATAAGACTGTGTTTTTCCTGAAACATACTTATTCAGTAAATATATGCTTTCATTAATATATGCTATAATTATAACTACTTTGCTATGTGTTGACTATACTAATAAAATTAGAGATACTATGAAACTGTAGACTTTCAAAACTGTACATAAAATTTCATATAATGAAATTGTACATATAATATATAATACAGTAATACATATCATGTGTCATAGCATCTTACAAAAATTCCTGAGTTCACTGTCATTTTTAAGCTTAATTATCCTAAGTATGATGACTGAGGGATTTTAACAGCTATAAGTCGAATCCTCTTTTCTATTTCTTTTTTTAACCATTAGTCACTCTACTTTTGAAAAACTAAATTTTCACTGTTCAGCTGATCAGCATCTCAACATTGTTCATTTCATCATCTGTCTTTCCTGCCTGAAATAATGTTAAATTCAACTTATTGCAATTATGTATTTTATACCAGTTTATTTGACCTTATTTAAATCTTAAGGAGAATTTCATTTATTTTTCTAACCTCTAATAAAAAAGGAGTACTTTGTCCTTATATGCAAAAATAATGTTTTCCTAAGTAATCTTTCTAGATTCTAAGCAAAATAATTTTAAGCAAAATATTTTAAAAGATAGTATATTATTAATATTTTCAAATGAACATTTATTGCAATGAGATTTTGTAAAGAGTATGGTGGGTTTTTCAATCAAGTGAATATCTTAGGAAAACATAAAATAAAATAATGCAATACCAGTTTTTAAGTTTTGGATACATAGAATCACAGGTATCTAATTAAAATAATAATAATAACACTAGAAAAATTCAAAAGGTAGCTGTTTCTGGTGGTTTAGGATTTATTTTTGTTTCTGGTTTTGCTCATGCATATTTCTAAGTCATCTACAATGAGCACATATTATAGCTTAATTTTTAAAGATCATTTTATTTACATCAAACTTTATATATTTCTTTCTTTTTACAGCAGGGACTTTGAAATAGTAGAGGCAACCATATTTAAAAATTGATCCTCCCAAAACCCTGATTCTGGGCTAGTATGGTATACCTCCTCAGTAAAGAAGACACAGGATTATAGCTGTAAAAGTATTTAAAGCCTAGCATATGTGAATCTATCTTTCTTTTTTAAATTGCAAATCAATAGAAAATATATGGTTTTATATGTGGGATTTCAGATTAAGGATTACATTTTATGCAGTCTTTTGCTTAACAATATATATCTGTATTCAGAACAAATTATTTGCTATGAAGCAGAGTAAAGTTGATCAGGTATCAAAAGCATAAGTTAATTTTTATTTTTTGAGGCGTTATAGGTTATTATCCTGGTTTGGATTTTGCACCACTATAACTTCATGTACACACCACCATATAAAAATGGTTCCCAAAGTGTAATCTGGAACAATTGGGGGTCCCCAAACTCAAAACTATTTTCATAATAATGCTAGGACATTCTTTTCCTTTTGCACTCTCTTTCTCCCATAAGTGTGCAATGGGATTTTGCAGGGGCTGTATACATGTGATATTAGAACAGATTGAATGCAGATACAATATAAGATTCCCACAGTCTTCAATTAAGCTAGGCATTGAAGAGATTTGCAAAAACATAAAGCAATGTTTATCTTTTCACAGTTTTTTTCCTTTGGAAAATAGTTATTGTTCAAAAAAGTTATTTATTTTAATATGTAATAAATGTATTATCTATTTTAAAATAAATTAATATACAAATAATTTTAAAATTGTTTTAAATTTTGAATGATAAACATATAGCCAACACAAACAAAAGGTTTTTCTAATTGTAAAGTGGTCCTGACACCAAAAAGTTTGTGATCCCATCTACATCCCCAAGTTTAAGTAACCACTAGGTGACAGGACTATTCACTTCTTATGTTTTTAATACTAGATCTAGACCTTTCTCTAGACCAGAGATAAGCAAATTTCTTCTGTAAAAGGCCGTATGGGCCTGTAAATATTTTAGACTTTGTGGACCACAGAGTTTCTGTTGCAATGTCAAATCTGCCATTATACTGCTGAAGCATCTATAGATACTATGTAAGCAAATGAGCGTGTTGTATTCAAATAACATTTTATTTACTAAAATAGATGGTGGGCCAGATCGAGCCCTAGGCTATAAATTACCAACTCTTGCTCTAGTCCCAAATTTGTTTTTTAGAGTGTGTGTGTATATATGTGCATGGGGTGGGGAGAGGAATTAGAAAGAAAAGTAATATTTATTGGTCACCTCTTATCTGTTTAGCATTTATTAACAACTATATACTTTATCTATTATTTAAATAATTACATTTTTGTGAGTTTGTTAGAGACAGTAATTTTAACGCTATTTTATAGATGAGGAAACTACGACATAAAAATATGACACACAGGGGCTTCCCTGGTGGCGCCGTGGTTGAGAATCTGCCTGCCAATGCAGGGGACACGGGTTCGAGCCCTGGTCTGGGAAGATCCCACATGCCGTGGAGCAACTAGGCCCGTGTGCCACAACTACTGAGCCTGCGCGTCTGGAGCCTGTGCTCCGCAACAAGAGAGGCTGCGACAGTGAGAGGCCCGCGCACCGCGATGAAGAGTGGCCCCCGCTCGCCGCAACTAGAGAAAGCCCTTGCACAGAAACGAAGACCCAACACAGCCAAAAATAAATTAATTAATTAATAAATATATATATATGACACACAATAAGTACAAAAGCAACTTGGATTTGAACTCCGGTCTGTCTGACGTTCAGTATGCCAGAATGCTTGCCATCATCATCAGCACCAGCACCAGGAGCAGTCAAAGCAACAGGTAACACTTCCGTAGTACTTTTTAGTACACAAGGTGCATTCACATAGATGACCTCATTTGATCTTCTCATACGCACCCCCCCACACACACACACACACCCCAACACACAAAAAAAGCCAAAACCTCTGCAACAGGTAGAACAAGTATTACTATCCCCAGTTCACAGTCGAAGAAAATGAGGTTCAGATAGCAAAGCCACAACTCTGACCCATATCTTTTTTGTTCCCAATTCAAATGTTCTGTTTTTATAGATCACTTTGTAGAGTTTACCCATTTTAAGATTCCTGGGAATCAAATATTTCTTTTTCTTTTTTTTTTGATACCTAATCTTTTAGCATGAAACTTCAAAGTTATAAAATGTCCATTTCTCTGAGATGCACAAAATGGAACATACAATGAAAATGTGCATTTTATCTCCATCTCTATGAAACAGAATTCATGCTGAATCAATGGGAAAGCATCAAAGGTCAAAGAGATGGAAAAGACCTCAGCTCAGAATTAGTAACATTTTCAATGAGCTATTCTTCTTTGAAGCAGAAGGTAATGGGGCTACTAGGACGTTTGAGTGACCCAGAGTTATAGTGGCTTTCATTCCTTTACACCCACAATAAATGAGAGTGGAAACGACAGCATCCTGTAGAACTGTGACCATAATCTGAGAGCCTCTTACTGACCATTTTAATAGTCCCACAGTCACAAGTTGATACATCTCTTGGTGAAATTTAATATGTTTTGAACATGATAGGGTTAAAGATCCAGTGTGGATAAATATTTGCTTTAGGAAAGAACAATTTACAAACCTATGAATTGAACTATAGTTTATACATTTTTCTGCACACTGATAGCTAATTTAAGAAAGGAACTAAACAAGATAAAATCTAAATTGATGGTAAACTTATAAAAAGAAAGTTCTTAGTGTTAATGATGCAAGTGAAAAAAGGCAGTATTTAAGGTTCCAAATTACCCCAGCATATTCCCCTGATGGGATCAATTTCAGTTAATACTGTCTTTAGTGGCCCTCTCTCACTAGTCCTTGTAATGAGTGTTCCCATGCTGCCCATCAGCTATGCAGATGTCCCCCATTGTCTAGATTATCTCTCATCTAATTTAATCTCATATACTTCCCCCCACCCATTCATCAAAGAGGTCTTTTGGTATAATAGCAGTAGGGAAGTGAGACAGTTCACTTACAACTTTCAACATCAAATCTTCTGACATCAGAGGCTAAGAGGTGATTATTTAATGAAAAGCAAGGTGACATCATTTGGGTATGTAGGAGGAAACGTAAGAGAAGGTGTGAAATAATAGAAAATAAATAATATGGTCTCTGCTGCTTATATCTGGCACATTGCTCCTAAATCCCTTGTAATGTCCTAAGAGAATAGGAGCATCTTTTGTTCTAATATTTGGTCTCCTTGACTTTGGTTTCTGACACAGAGCTCCTAAATTCCTTGGAATTTACTGGGTGATAATAATGTCTTTTGTTCTAACGAGACAACTCTTGGTGGGATCATGAATAGCTTCAGGATGGGGGCTCATCACTAGAGACCAAGCCATGATTAGAAGCTTGGAACTCGTGGCCTCACCTTTCATCCTCTGGGAAGGGGAGAGGGGCTGGAGACTGAGTTAATGATCAATCATGCCTATGTGATGAAGCCTCCATAAAAACCCAAAAAATACAGAGTTGGGAGAGCTTCTGGGTTGATGAATACATCCACATGCTGGAAGGGTGACACACTCCAACTCCAGGGGGACAGAAGCTGCTGTACTCAGGACTCTTCCATACCTTGCTCTATGTATCTTTTCATCTCACTGTTTATGTGTATCATTTATTATATCTTTTATAATAAACCAGTAAACATAGTAAGTGTTCCCCTGAGTTCTGTGAGCCATTCTAACAAATAATCAAACTCAAGGAAGGGATTATAGGAACCTTAGTGTATATAGCCTGTCAGTCAGAAGTACAGTACAACTTGAACTTATGCTTGGTATCTGAAGTTGGGGAAGTCTTGTGGGATCGAGCCTTTAACTTGTAGGATATGATGCTATATCCAGGTAGATAGTGTCAGAACTGAATTAAATTATAAGACACCCATCTGGTATTGGAGAATTGCTTGATGTGTGGAAAACCCACACATCTGATGTCAGAAGTGAAGTGTAGTAGTAGTGTGAGAAGAGAGGAGAAACACAATAGTGTATTTTTCCAACTTAGAAGGAAAAGTTAAGTTACATCCCCAGTAAAACTTTGATCCTGCGACAATTATTCAATTGCAGAAGACTCAGCCAAAAGAGTAGCAGAAACCAAATTGTTTAAAGCACTGAACTCGGCAACCTACCACAGTGACCAACATCTCCCTGGCAGGGCTGAAGCCTAGGTGGTCTAATAACTGTTTTCCATCATAATTTTCATGCTTCTCTGATAATTATAACTTTGCTTTCCTGTTATGTTATTCTCCCCATTCTGAGAAACCACTTAGAATACTTGAGTGAAATCCTCTGGAAATCAAGCTGAAAGGACTCTGAGGAGACATGATGAATGCTGAGTTATTCAGCCACTTGTGATTATTTTATTTAAAGCCAGATATTAGTAAATTTTGATGGGCTGTTGTACTATTATTAAAATTCTCCTTGAAGAATTTCAAAATGAAGATAAGTATAACTTTAGAAATGCGAAAAGTAGGATGGCAAAAATCAGTGGTTGATTTCTTAAGCTAGTTTGGCCTCCATGAGTGAAATAATGAATGCAGAAGAGCACAACAGATGTAATGTAATAGATCTGTCTCAGATGCAAGACAGCCTTAAAATGGGATAGTTTGAAAAGATTCCATCCCATCACAGAGGAGTTCCAACATCAGGCTTCCTTATGACAATTTCTGCTTCAGAGAACTTTGGTTTTCAAATTCTAGTGTACCTAAAAGTTACCTGGCTTCAAAAATAGTATGCTGAGAGAAGGAAAACAGAAGCAAAGATTATCTATTGTGGGTTCCATTTTGATGAGGCTCAAGGATGGAAATAACCAATGGATGCTGAGAAAAGTCAGAATTGTGCTTAACACGGAGTATTGAGGAGAACTGACTGAAAAAGAGCAAGACGAACTTTCTGGGATAATAAAAATGTTCTATATCTTGGTCTGG
Organism: Balaenoptera acutorostrata; assembly: GCF_949987535.1. Taxonomy (NCBI): domain Eukaryota; kingdom Metazoa; phylum Chordata; class Mammalia; order Artiodactyla; family Balaenopteridae; genus Balaenoptera; species Balaenoptera acutorostrata. The sequence continues at coordinate 89,948,674 of NC_080066.1, read as the reverse complement.
GTGGTCATCACACATAATTTACTATATATAGTTATATCTCCATGAAGTATTATTTAAAAAATAATCTATTGGCTATCTAGTTAGAAATATAAATTTTTGAAACTCAACATCACAGATACTAATTCAGGAGATATAGGGGGATGAAGTCCCCAAATCCACAATTTGATCTTCAGTGAGGTACTCCTTAGATCCCACTTTAATATTTGCTGGTAGAATGAACAGTCTGTACTTTTAGACAGAGCTACCCAAGGGCCTACCAGACCATATTGGAGATTTCTTCTCAGCTTTAGGAAGATACACTAGGTTCTCCCCCTCCCATCTCTGCATTAGTCAAGTGGATTGTTCTGTTGCTGCCTTTACTCTCCTGAGGATAATTAAAGTAGAATAATCATTTCTGTCTCCATCTCTCTACCGTGTCTCCTGTTCTATAGGTTCTCACATGGGCTGGTCATGGAGTTGAATCCTAATTTTGATGACTGACACCAGAGATGCTGCATTTCCTGTTTTTAAGCTTCTACAGAGTAATTGGCAAAGTTGTCAGGGGTCATGGAAAGATAGCAAAATTTTGGAATATTGATAATATATATATATGAAATTGTTATTACTTTCTTTTCTCAACAAAAATGTCTATTGTCTGCAAGCTAACAAATTGTAAACTAAATGTTGAAAATATGAGCTTTAAAATGAGGTAGTTTTCTATTTCTTTAGTTTTATTTTTCAAAATCTTATTTTATTGATTTGTTAAGAATAAAAATGATTGTTATATATATTTAAACAAAATTAAAGCAATTCTAGGGTAATTGATTAAAAGTTTTAGATAATTACCAAAATAATTATTACTACATACTATATAACAAAAAACAAGGAAGCTTTATATATAATTTAACACTAAATAATTATTTTAATACAGAAGGCATCAAATTTAACCAAACTATGAAAACATGGCTTTAAAAAAGCATTAAAGGGGGCTTCCCTGGTGGCAGAGTGGTTGAGAATCTGCCTGCCAATGCTGGGGACACGGGTTTGAGCCCTGGTCTGGGAAGATCCCACATACCGCGGAGCAACTAGGCCTGTGAGCCACAATTACTGAGCCTGCGCATCTGGAGCCTGTGCTCTGCAACAAGAGAGGCCGCGATAGTGAGAGGCCCGCGCACCGCAATGAAGAGTGGCCCCCGCTTGCCGCAACTAGAGAAAGCCCTCGCAAAGACAGGAAGACCCAACACAGCCATAAATAAATAAATAAATAATTTTTTTTTTTAATTGGCAACTTTTTACCCAAATTTTGAGTATTTCTTCACAATTGTGAAATCTGGAAGGCAGGAAGTTTTATCAGAACTGAACAGAGAAATAAATAGTTCTACAAGGATAGTCAAAGACTTCAATACCTCTCTTGCAATAATAGATAAAACAACCAGACAGAAGATAAGTAAGACAATAGAGGACTTGAACAGCACAAGAAACCAACTACATATAACAGATATATACAGAACTCTCTACCAAATAACAACAAAATACATATTCTTCTCAAGTGCACATGGGGCATTTTCCACAATAGAAAATGTTAGGCCACAAATTAAGTCTCCAACCACAATGAGGTGAAGTTAGAAACCAATAACAGAAAGAAAACTGCAGAATCCACAAATTAGTAGAAATTAAACAGAACAATCAATTAAGCAAAGAACTCAAAAGGGAAATTAGAAAATACTTAGAGACCAATGGAAACAAAAATACAATGTACCAAAATTGATGGGACACAGTGAAAGGTGTGCTAAGGGGGAAATTTATAGCTATAAATGCTACATAAAGAAACATGCAAGATCTCAAATCAATAACCTAATTTTATGACTTAAGGAACTAGAAAAAGAGTAACAAACTAAACCCAAAGCTACCAGAAGAAAGGATATAATAAATATTAAAGATTAGGACAGAGATAAACAATATGGAAAATAGAAAAATAATAGAGAAAAATCAGTGAAAGCAAAAGTTAGTTGGTTCTCAGAAAAGATCAACAAAATTGACAAACCTTTAGCTAGATGAACTAAGAGGAAAAAAGACTCAAAATATTAAAATCAGAAATGAAAGTGGGGACATTACTGTGGTATTGAGATATATAAGAAATACATAGTTTATCTTTGGCCCTGTTTCTGGCACAAAGCTCCTAAAACCCCTGGAATTTCTTGTGATAAAGGTGTCTTTTATTATTTTAATGAGGTTACTTTTGGAACAGGATGGGGCCTGGTTGTTGATGGAGCCAATCTTGTGATAAGAGGATTGAAACTTTCAGTCCCAATCCCAACCTCTAGGGAGAAGAGAGGGGCTGGAGGTTGAATCAACCACCAATGGCCAATGACTTAATCAATCATGCCTATGTAATGAAGCCTCCATAACACCCAAAATAATGGTGCTTGGAGAGATTCCAGGTTGGTGAACACATGACAATCCTGGGGAGAGTGATGCAGCTAGAGAGGGCATGGAAGCACCACCCCCTTCCCCCATACCTTGCCCCGTGCATCTCTTCTATCTGGCTGCTCCTGAGTTATATCCTTTTATAATAAATCAGTGATCTAGTAAGTAAAATGTTTCTCTGAGTTCTGTGAGCCACTCTAGCAAATTAGTCAAACCCAAGGAGGAAATCATGGGAACTTCCAAATTATAGTCAGAAATAAAGGTAACAACCTGGACTTGTAACTGGTATCTGAAGTCCAAGAAGGGTGTTGTTGGAACCTCCAATCTATAGCCAATGGGTCAGAAACACAGGTGATAACCTGGGCTTGTGACTGTTGTCTGAAGAGGGGCTGTGGGGGGGAGAGTCTTGTGGGGCTGAGCCCTCAACCTGTGGAATCTGATGCTATCTCCAGGTAGACAGTTTCAGAATTGAGCTGAACTGAGTTGAATTCTCAGATACCCTGCTGATGTCTGAGAATTGCTTGGTGTTGTGTGGGACGCCCCCCACACAAACACTGGGACTGGGTCCAGGAGCCCAGAAGAATTACTGACAGTTCTACAGAAATTAAAAGGATTATAAGAGAATATTATGAGTGATTACGTAAGAATAAATTATATATCTAGATGAAATACACAAATTCCTAGAAACATAAAACTATGAAGACTACACCAGAAAGATACAGAATATCTGAACAGACCTACAATTAGTAAGGAGATATCTACCAAACATTTAAAGTAGAACTAAAATCCTTTCTCAAACTTATCCAAAAATTGAAGAGAACACTTCCTAACTAGTTCTGTGAGGCCAGCATTACCCTGACACCAAAGCCAGACAAAGACACTAGAAGAAAACTACAGATCAATATCCCTTAGGAACACTGATGCAAAAATCCTCACAAAATACTAGCAAATGGAATTTGGCCACGTATTAAAAGATTATACCCTATGGCCAAGTATGATTTATTTCTGGAATGCAAGGATGATTTAACATATAAAAATCAGTCAATGAAATAGACCATATTAACAGAATAAAGGGCTAAAACCACATGATCAACTCAATCAAAAAAAAAAAAAAAGCATCTGACAAAACTCAACACACTTTCATGATAAAAACACTCAAAACCTAGGAATAGAAAAAAACTACTTCAACATAACAAAACCAGCATATGAAAAACTCACAGAAAGTATCATACTCAGTTATAAAAGACTGAAAGCTTTTCCTATAAAATCATGAACAAAGCAAGTAAACCTGCTTTTGCCACTTCTATTCAACATAGTATTGAAACACCTGGCCAGAGCAATTAGGCAAGAAAAATAAATTAAAAGCATCCAAATAGGAAGGAAGAAGTACAATGATCCCTGTTCACAGATGATATGATCTTATATATAGAAAACTTTAAAGATTAAAAAAAAGAAGAAGAAAAAGAAAAACAAACAAAAACCCTGTTAGAACTAATAAAGTCAGCAAAGTAACTGGATACAAAGTCAACACCCAAAAACCAGTTGCATTTGTATACAGTAACAATGAACAAACCTAAAAAGAAATTAGGGAAACAATTCCATTTACAATAGTATCAAAAAGATTAAAATACTTAGGAAATAATTTAACCAAGGAATTGAAAAACTTGTACAATGAAAAGTACAAAATATTGGTGAAAGGAATTTAAAATATTTTTTAAAATGGAAATACAGCTCATGTTTATGGAATAGAAGACTCAATATTACTTAATATTATTAAAATGCCAATACTACCTGAAATGATTTACAGGTTTAACGAAATCCCTATCAAAATCCCAATGAGTTTCTTGCAGAAATAGAAAATGCATCCTAAAATTCATATGGAATCTCAAAGGACCCTGAACAGCCATTAAAATCCTAACACAGAACAATGAAGCTAGAGGACTTACATTTTCTGATTTCAAAACTAACTACATAGCTACAGTAATCAAAACAGTATGGTACTTCTATAAAGACAGACATAGACAAATGGATTATAATACAGAGTCCAGAAATAAACTCTCATATATATAGTCAAATGATTTTCAACAAGGATGCCAAAACCATTAAGAAAAAGATGATCTTTTCAACAAATGGTGGCAGGAAAACTGTATATCCACATGCAAAAGAAAGTTGGATTTTTACCTAACACCATATACAAAAACTATCTCAAAACAGATCCATGATCCAAGCTTCACAATGTCAGATTAGCAACAAGTTCTTGTATATGACACCAAAGGCACAGATAACAAGAGGAAAAATAGACAAATTCATGGATTTTTTTTTAAATTGTGTATCAGAAGACACTATCCGCAGAGTAAAAAGGCAACCTAGAGAATGGGAGAAAATATTTGCAAATCACATATCTGATAAGGAATTAATAAAATATATAGACAACTCCTAAAACTCAAAAACAAACACAAAACAGCCCAATTCAAACATGGGTAAATAACTTGAACAGTCATTTCTCCAAAGAAGATATACAAATTGCCAAAAAGCACATGAAAAGATGCTCAACATCACTAAGCATTAGGAAAATGCAAAACAAAACTACAATGCAATACCACCTCACACCCAGTAGGATGGGTACTATCAAAACAAAAACAAATCCAGAAAATAACAAACATTGGTGAGGATGTGGAGAAATTGTAACCCTTGTGCACTGCTAATGGGAATGTAAAATGATATAAGCATTGTGGAAAACAGTACGGTGCTTCCTCAAAAAATTAAAAATTGCCGTACAAATGATCCAACCAATTTCACTTCTGGATGTACACTGAAGAGAACTCAAAGTAGGGTCTCAAAGAGATATTTGTACATCCATGGTCATAGCAACATTGTTCACAATAGCTAAAAAGTGGAAGCAACTAAAGTCTCCATTGGTGGATGAACAGATAAGCAAATATGGTATAAGAAGGAAGGAAATACTGCAATATGCTACAACATGAACAAACTCTGAGGGCATTATGCTAAGTAAAATATGCCAGTCACAAGAAGACAAATACTATGTGAGTCCATTTATATGAGGTCAAGATCATACAGACAAAAAATGGAATCGCAGTTGCTTGGGGAGGTGGGTAGGAGGGAATGGGGAGTTATTGTTTAATGGTACAGAGTTTCAGTTTTGTAAGATGAAAAGAGTTCTGGAAAGGGATGGTGGTAAAGGTTGCACAACAATGTGAATGTACCTAATACCACTGAATTGTACACTTAAAAATGGTTAAGATAATACATTTTTATGTATTTTACCACAATAAAAAATTGAATTAATGGACTGTAAGACCTCTGAGGGTTGTGCTCTCAAAATAACTGGAATACCAAGGTATCTGGAAACTTCCAGTTGGACATGCAAATAAATTGATATGTAAGTTACAGGTTATTTACTTAACTTACTTTTCATTTTAAAACATAGAATACTTCATCATATAACAAATTATGTAACAAAAATCCCTGAATGTACTATTCATATTTAAGCTATGCTTATAGTTTACTATATTTGTTTCAGATTATACTCTTCATTTATAGGAATATAAATGTACAGATACAGCTAAACCCTACCCCGGATCCATTTCCCTTCTTTCCTTCTCAAAGGGAACTACTATCCTAAAGATAGGAAATATGATTTTAATTCATGTTTCTGTAGTTCTATTAAATATGTAGGTATCTTGAAACAATACATAGGGGGAATTATTCACATAAATGGCATTTCTCTTTTTTTTAACTTTTTTCACTCAGTATTATGTTTTTGAGTTTTATCTTTATACATTAAAAAATAAATAAAAGTGTTGTCTGAGTCTGGCCAGGTCACCGGAGCAAACCTGAGCAGAGAGCCTGAGAAGCCAGCCTGAGGAGACAACCTGGGGAGCCAACCTGAGGAGAAGACATGTGAGAGCTCAGACCTGCGTGTCGAGACTAGGAATGGCGGGGAGGTTCCAGGAGAGGCACTGCCAGGGCAAAGGCGCGAGGTTGAGAACCTACTCCCCTCCTGTTCCTGTCCCTGCGCGCCCCACTCACCTGACGCAGGGCTCACACTCTAAAAAGCCGCACCGTGAGGGCGCCGGGCCAACGCCCACACGTAAGGAGACGTCGGGTGCGAAGACCACGTCGTCGTGGGCGGCACGGCACGCACTCGGCATCCATGAAGAAGCGGCCGCAGTAGCGTCCAAGGAGCTCCACAGATTCAGGTCGTACCTACACGAGCTATCATCCCCTTCAGAAAAAACATGGCCGAGGGAGGGGAGGGGCGAGGTCCTGGGCGGGCGTGGTGTGTCCCTGAGCTCCGCCCAGAACACGCCCTCCACCAGCCCCGCCCCAAGACCCGCTCTGCAGTCAGGCCTCACCCAGAGAAAAACCGAGTAGAGCTAGTTATATCACTTTGATTTCAGTGTAATATTTAGTTGATTAAATATACCTCATCTTATTGAAAAGTCAAGTTGTTTGCATTTTTTCCTATTAAAATATTGCTGTAAAAAGAAATCCTAGTACATGTATACATGTGCAAATTTTTTCTAGAATAGAAACCAAGAGAATTTAATATATCATAGAGCATGCTCATCTTAAACTTTAGGAGGTATTCCAAATTGCTCTTCAAAGAGATTCTTTAAAACCATTTTTTGTTTGCAGAATTCTAATGTAATGTATTATGAAGGAAAGCAACAATTTTCTTATGAAAGAAACGAAAAAGTCACATGGGTCAGGCCTACTTAATTAGAAATACCTCACCACCATTTTCTTCTAAGATAACTCATATTCAAAAACTGGGTAAGATACTTCTATATCTCAGTTAAAATGCCTTTTGGTACACTGCTAGGAAGCCTTTCTAATGACATGAGAGAGGGAATAAACCACTGAGAACTCCAACAATAATTTCAAAGTATGTCCTCACTAAGGAAATGAAATAGATGCATGAGCAAATTATATACATAATAAGGGGGAAAGACATATTATGGTTTTTGATGAAAACTGTTAATTTTTGACCCAAACAAATGTCCATCAACAGTTGACTAGGAAAACAAATTTTGGTATCTATACCGTGTAATACTACTCAGCAATAAAAAGAACAAACTATTGATACATACAACAACATATGTGGATTTTAAAAATAATTACGCTGTGTGAAAGAAGCCAGTCAAAAAATAGTACATTCTGTATGATTTATTTATTTAAAACTCTATAAATTTTAAGCTCATCAATACTGACAGAAAGATCAGTAGTTGCCAGGGTATGGGGTGGGGGTAGACAGAGGGGAGTAGAACAGAGGATTTACAAAGGGACACGGGTAAACTTTGGGGGATGATGGCTATGTTCCTCTCTTTTGTGGTGATGGTTTCATGGGTGTACACATAGATCAATACTGATCAAATTATATAATTTAAATGCTTACAGTTTATTGTATGGCAGTTATGACTCAACGAACTTTATTTGCTTGTTTTATTTTCTATAGCTAAATTTGGTTCTGGATATTTGACAATATACTACTAACCACTATATCACCTGTCCCACATTTTGTCCCAAAAGAGGAACTTGGAGACTTCATGTCAGTATCAATACATGGAACTCTAATAATTCAAGCAGGGCCAGTTCCTACTCTAAGGTCTATATTTTCTAAATATATTCCGATAGCAAAGTAACCACATAATCACACGTTTATAACTAGACACTCATCTAAGCTAAAGGGATATGTTTTCCCCCTGGAAGTCATAAATGGTAACGATATATTGCATTAGGCAATTACAGTTTTGAAGAACAGATAGTGTGCCATTCAGAGTGGTTACTTAGGACATTATAACGGCAGTGTTACATTCATCACAGCACATAGGAGACATGACACAAATACAATGGAAAGGTCATTAATGTAGAAAGGTTTTAAAACTGTCATCAGATCCATTAGTTTTGATACCAGTATTTTACATAAAAATTGCCTGCTGTGAGGATATCTGAGATCAGATATTTGAAGAAAATCAAATCAGATACTTGATAGGTGACAGAGCTGTTAAAAGGACAGATACAAATATATATCAGTGGAAGCTTGATGCATTGAAGGCAGAAATGTCAAGAAAAATATTTCCTTGAGAAATAGGCTGATTCTTTGGCTAGGAGCTGAAATAAAATGGAGACCTGTTTTTCAAAATAAACCTGAGGATTATCTTTTTTATCTATCATGGAAAAATATTCATCGATGTGTTCATATACTCTAGGCTCAGCCAAGTAATTCAATCAAGTAAGTTGTCAAAGTGACCTTTGTTCTCTTCTTTCTTAAACCTTTACATGGAAAATATCACTAGGAAGTTGTATAAACTGATAGTCTCAAGTGGTTTGAGGGGTAGGCCTCAAACACAATATTAGGTTTTTCTTTCCATATTCTGACATTGACTAAGGTGTGTACTCTGATAAAGACCCAATATAAACAGATTAGTGAACAGTGCATTTCAATTTTTAATAGTAAGTATGCTAACAGGAAGACTTCTCTTTGATACAAAACTGTATACACCTGGTGTCTGTCTGGAAGGACGGGCTTTTTGGAGATCTGGAATGAACCTTGTCTTAGTCATTATGTTCAATATTAGCAGAATTATTACGGGTTTCTCTGAGGCTACTATCAATACATTTCTTATGCTCAAAAAAGAACAGGTATTTTATAAGAGGGCAAATGAAAGGAGAAGAAGAAAGTTTTTCCCAATGGGTTATCATAATAGAATTTTAATAAATGCATGGCAGGGCTGTGTTACAATGTGGTTAATTCTTGGATCATCCTATCGCCTATTTGAAAATTCATTCAGACCTCTTCTATGATTAGCATTACTAACCAGGTTGAAGGCACAATTCTATGTAGAGCCCAAGGGTCCTCACTTAGCTAGAATCTGAATGCAAAACATGTGAAGAAGGAATTAAAATAAAACCACAAAGGAGTGTGCTAAGAAAGCATTCTTGCCTAGAAGAGCAATATTGTTGGATTTAAGAAAGCCTAAGAATGGTTCAAAGCTATTCCCTCTTGCCCCCACATCTCCCCCTCAGTTAAGGATGCTGGCAGTAGATGGGATGACTTACAGAGTGATACCCCCTCAGTTTACTGTACGCCTAGTGCCTACAGCCCCTGTACCTTTCTCTAATCCTGTGGTCATTTATGTTGTATATGTGGACATACAGTTGATAACACTAAAGTCTGTATTTATACAGTGTAGTAATAACATCAGGGGATTTCTTAGTCATTTAAATCACACAGTTCATCAAAATATTCATCACTGAGAAAAAAGACCCTATGTGGGTTTTCTTTTCTTTTTTCTGCTTTACTCCATATTTAGAATATTTCAAATGAGTCTGCACTCATTTTTCAAAGAGGAAAAGCTAAAGCAAACTTTAAAATAGGGTGAATTCTAAACCTGGCAAAGTAGCTAATTAAAGGGAAATTTTAAATGGACGTTAGACATAAGACAATTTGGATACATAACGAAGCAAAATAGGAAGAGAAATGACCTACCATCTGACCATTTGCTGCAATCTTCCAGTAAATGTCTTCAGTTTAGGTCATTGATTACTAATTCATTATTTCATGTAAATCAGAAACATTTTACTTTACATTCCTTTTAAAGAAGAAGGAAATCTTTATCTCAGTTGGTAACATTGTTTGTTGCAGACTATCTGTTTTGCTTCTGTGGTCATTCTTGGGAACAGCCTCATGAGCCAGCTGGTATTATTAAAAGGTAGTGCACCCTAATGAGATGCAGAATCCTCTTCATAGGTCTAGTTTTTGATAACCTTCCTCTCAATTCTATTTTGTGGTCTGTAAACCATTTAAGTATACCCTACTTGGGGAATGTAATTGGAAATACTCCATCCAAACTGTTTTTAAATTGACAATTTACCTTGGGAAATTGCTGTGGGCCATTTATTAATAACTTATTATCTTATTAGGATTACATAATTGTTAGACTCATTTGGTCATTAATGGTCCTAAAAAAATTATCATCCATCATTATTTTGACTCTGATGGCGAAATAAAATGTAACTTTTCTAGATTAATGTTTAGTTCATAACATGAATAGTCCGATTTTGCACTCATGAGTGTATGTGTTTGCATGTTCTGGAATAACAAGCTACACATAGTTGTATCAGTTTATTTCCTTTTAATTCTCTTATCAGTATTCTTTAATGCCCATTTAAACCATCATCTCTAACTGATTAATGGTATCAAAACCTCAAATGATGCATGCATTAATTAGGAATGCAGATTCCTTTGATTTGTTCTATAAAAATACTTTCTAAAAATATAACAAAAGTACAAACTTCCAGTCTTTTCATTCGGTCAAATTTTCATTACCTCATAGCCATTTGCAAATGTATTCTGCCAAAGCTGAAAATACTTCTAATTTTAAAAAAAGAAAGAAAACACCTGTTTTGGGTCCAATTATGAATTGCAGAGAACTATCATTCCTCATTACTAAATAGCTACAGAATTCCCATTTAAGTCAAATCAACTACACTTGAAAATAAACCTAGAATTTAAATGTTATAATCATTTATAATTCATTCTGCTTCTGCACACAAAAATAAGGCTCAATTCAAAAGCAAGCCTAGGGTAGGACATGTACTTTGCAAATCTTGCTGGGTGGTTTTAATACAGATGACACCAAATTTTGAGAAATTTAGTGAGAGGCAGTTTTTTTTTCTTACAGCACATTTTGTAAATTAATCTTACTTTAATCTTGATAGCTTCCTCTCCCCCACCCCAAGAAAAGATAACCTGTAATAATTCTAAATGTATTTTAATGTTACAATTTAAATCTTCCAGAAAACCCCAATATGAAACCATACTTAAGGAATTTCTGGACATAATATTTACTTTTAATTCATACTCACTTTTAATTCATAAGAATGAGTATAACTAGATCTCCAAGATTGAGGCAGACAGCATCTACTACTTGTACATTAGGAAAATCAATGACCCAAAGAAATCCAATGATAATTTCTCAGGAAAAATTACTGAGGGTATGACTTGTAGACCTCAAATGCAGTTAATGTTCTCTTGGGAAAGACTAAAGGCTCCCGGTATCAATCTTTAATGTGTAGACACATTTCGGTTCCCCCTGGATACTACCAATCAGTTCTCCCAGTGTAGGCAGGTTTCATGTTGATTTGTAAAGAGAGCATTTCAGTCATTACTTCATGCCATATATCATTAAAATACACATATTATAATTACATCTTTCTTCAAAAACGCATTTAACTATACCCAAAACAATATGGCCTGCTTTAAGGAATTCTAATGAAAAAAAAAAAAATCAATGGCCACTTTTTTTTTTATTTTAAACTTGGTTTTGTTAACCAAGTCTTCATCTATAGGTTATTTTAGACATGTTTGTTTGCTGCTACTTAAAATAAGGTTACAAATAACCTTGCTGATTATAGAAGTTCTCTTCTAAAAATTGCCTGATATAGCACATATTCTGACAAAAGCACACATTGCCATGTTGATTTATAGGGGAATATGACAATATTCAGGTTAGGTAGGTGGCAAAGTTTAGCATTACCTTAAGATTCTATGTGTACATGATGATTTACAATCAATTGAATGCATCTTAAATTAAAACATGTATATGCATCAACAACAAAAGCATAAATTCCTGTTATGATTTTTTTTCAGTTTGCATGCCTCTTTTTCTGCATTTTCCATGTAAGTAGTGGTGCTTTTGAGTACACAAGTAAAGATATGGAATCCCCTGGCCTGTTGTGAAAATTGGGATGATCCTAGAAATGCTCACTAATCCTAGGTAAGGATTAAAAAAAACAAAACAAAACAAAACAAAAACTTTGTCTTTTTCCTGATGTGTAGATCTGGGAGGGAGTAACTCAGTAAATATGCCTCATTCTCCAGCTTTTCTTCTAAGAGTAAAGAAATTATTTAAACACAGACTTTGGATTTGGCAGAAATATATCTGAGTTCTGGCTTTGCCACTCACTAAGTGTGTGACTTTGGAAAGTCACTAACATCTTTAGATCTCAATGTTATCCCTCACTAGAATGGAGATAAAAATTGTACCAAATTCTTAGAGTACATATGTTAACGTTGATGAAACAACAGATGTAAAAAAATTAGTAGCTGACACACAACAAACAATAAGTGTTACTATTACTGTTATCTCTGAAAGTCACAAATTTTTGTCAGCTTTACAACAAAATTCACCGGTGAGTTTTTACAACATATGCACAAGCGTAACCATGACAATCATCATGAAATAGAACATTTCATCATCGTAAAATGTTCCCACATAGACACAAACGTTTAAGACTTGAAGAAAATTTTATGGCATCTAGTCCAATTTCTTTATGTTATAGATGAGGAAACCAAGGTCCTGTGTGGTACAGGAAATTATTCATGCTCACTTACCTCAGCAGTGTTAAATCTGTTAAATATCTCACATTTCCTTCCTCTAGACTTGGTTCCCCTCTGCTTTACCACACTGGCTTCAGGGAACCACGAAGTTCTAGGGAAGGCTCAGCACCCTGCAAAGCTATCCACAAAAATGCAGCAACACACAGGACCAGGACCAATGGGCACAGAACCAGTGAACAACAGATATTTGCCCTCATTTGAAATGCAAACACTGGAGATGTTACTTGCTGTTTTAGTCTGGAAGCACCAGCAAAACTTCCTTTATTGCTGAAGTTCAGAAATTTCAATAGTGTTTGCCAAGGGCAACGTATTTAAAGGAAAATAATTTGTACATTAAACAAACTATGAAATTTGGGAATAAGGTGGGTGTGCAATAGAAAAAGAACATTGTATTGGAAAACAAGAAAGACTCCAGGTCATAGACACAAAACAAAAATCATATGAGTTTTTGAGCAAAGTCTGTTGTTTTTAGGAGGATTTGATGCTTCTTTGCCTTGTTGGGAGAAACACTGGCTTATCTCACGCCAAGGTATGGTGACTTTGTATCCTGATTGGGCTTTTTAAGCATTATAGAATAGGTCAGTCAGGATCACAGAATTCCACACTGCTGGTTCTCTTGAGATAAAAGGGCCTTACACTTCTATCCTTCATCAAAAGTCTGGGTGAAAGAGATGATATCTACACACCATAGATAAAAATAGTGACTTTCTAACATTTTATTTATATCCCCTAAAATAATTTTGAAAAACTATGAATCATATTTTATATTTTAAGTTGACATCCAAATTTTTCTGTCATTTTAAGTTTTAAATAGTACTTAAAATGTATAAGAGCTGGTGTTTTTTTAAATGTTAACATTTTAAAACAAAAATGTTAGATCACTATTTCAAATGTTTTCAAGGAAATCTAATTATCATTGTGATTTGATGCCCACCATCATCCATAAAAGAAAAAAAAATGAATAAGGTTTTCTTCAAAAATCTACCATCATTCCTTTTGGATCTGGTTCTTATATCCACTTCCACATACAATCTAGTCCTTATAAAATAAATGTAATGTATGAAAATCTTTTCTAGAAATCCTATAATACTTAACTACAGCAAGTACATACAAACAAATATATTTGTTTATAATTTTTATAGTCATCTATGTTGACAGAGGCAAAATAAATTTACTACCAATTTTAATAAATAATCATAAAGGACAGTAAGTAAAATGTAATTTAGAATGCATTTCTTAATGAAATACATGATGGATGCCCTTGCTTTGTTTCAATTAGTTTATACACCCTCTTTTAAAATGAAACGGGGTTCAGGATCAATTGTTTCTATTTTTTAAATAGACATATTCATTGAGATAACTTGTTGTCTAAAGAGAAGAGAATTCAAAGACTTTCATTACGGCAATGAAACTCAATTCATTGAACTCCTTTCAAGTTATAAGACAAAAATCACATATTGATCTCTCATTAAAAATATATCTGTAATGATCTAATTACTAGATTAGATTCTTTATTCAATTTTATTGAAAGCAAAGAATTAGAAGTCACCTGACTGGCAAAAGAAATCATTTCCCAGTCATTAGTATTACTTAAATTATCCCTTTGATTGGGCCGTCACACACAGGTAATGTACCATATGAAGATTCCCTTTGTGTGAAATCTATGACTTTCTATGGTAAAGTGGGAGAAAAACAGAAAAGAGAAACTAAAAAAGAATAATAGACAGGAAACTTCCAGCACAATGCACTGGCCACCAGCAAACTGTCAGGCACATCAATTCTAGGAAACTACACATATGGCAGTTGAATATTTGGAAATGGATTTCCTTAAAACTATTCCTGCCTGAGTGCCTGGTGGAAAGTCTCAATGGACCCCCAGGGGAAAGCATATTCCAGCACGAAGACCACTGGAGTAACAAATGTAAAACTAATTTTATCTGTGAAAGATTTTTTTCTATGTTGCTCTCTAGACCTCTATTAATTTGACCTCTATTAATCTGAAAGCTACATGCTTCCCTAGAACCATCCTCATTGAGATATAATATATTCCTGATTTTGAAGGCTAAAAAGTGAAAAAATCATATACCATGACAAGGAATATGATTAACTCAAGACTGCACCTGAGGGCCAATTGAGGAAATAAAAGTATTTAGAGATAACCTTGGCATTTCCTACAAAATGCTTATTGAAAATAATTCAATTATAGTCCTTTCATTAAAGTCTCTTGCAATAAATTCTTACCACGAATTTGTACTAGGAAATGTTTGTCAATCTTGAATAATTAATATATTTTATTCTATTACAGAAAAAAGACTAAAGAACATTTTGTGCTTCTACTTTTGTCTTGACTGCTAGGATACTTAGACCCAAATTTAAAGTTAAATCACTCTCGATATTTCTTAACTATAAAATATGCTTCCCCCCTTTTCCTTATGATTTTATATTTATATCTTTTTTAATAATCTTATTATATATATGTCATTTATTTAAGCCATAAGTCTCTTTTTTGAAGATTTAAGGTATAAGTTAGAGGATGGAGGAATTAAAATGTAAATAATTAAAATATCCACAATCTAGCTATGTAGCTGGGGATGCTAAAATTTGTTTTTATCACAATTACTATCTGTTAGGAAACTGGTATAAATATTGTATATTTTCAAGTGCTTTTCAGACAAGCAGGAGATTACTAAAACATAATTATTTATAGAGTTGATGTTGTTCTGTAACCTGATAGCATACTATGCACGGTAGCAAACATGCACAGGTTTCTATTGGTCTCTGACTGGAGCAGCTACCAGAATTTCTGACAGGACTCATGACAACAAAAGTAACCATAGCTGGAAACAGCAATGGTAAAGAGACCCCATTGCCTTGCTTCTACTTTCCACCAATTTTGAAAGAAAAATATTCTGGAAACCTTGTCTAATTTATATGTGCATCAAAATGTGAAGAAAAAGTTTTTGGCATTACCTTCATAATTTATTGCTTTAAAATTATGTGAATTTTGGAGACTAAGAAGACCAAGGTAGTGTCTTGAGCCCATTGTGGGAACCTAATCAAAGATTTCTCAAATTTCAGGACCTAGGTTGTGATCAATTGAAGAAAAAAAAAAGGTGGCTGGATATATCAGATTAAAAATCCATTCACCAGACACAAGTGTTAACTAATAGGCTTTGGGGTCATTTTAAACTGAGTAACTCGTTATATATTTTTTAGTGTATTAACAGATTTCTGAATGAGTACTAATATTCTTAATTGAAAAGCAACAACAATTATCACATTTATTATGGTTCTAGTTGTACCTCTAATGTGAATGAGCTGTTTATAGATTGGGTAAGACCTCATTCTCTGAATGCAACTTTATGAGGGAAAAATACTTTGAATTTAGCTTAATTTAATAAAATTAAAGTCACTGAATTCAGACATACTTGTGAAACTTTGAATATTTTCTTTTATTGATAGATATCATTGGATGATAAACCATTAGAGACCTGAGTTTAAACAGAGGATTGCAATGAACAATATAGGCATACATATGATGATAATTAATGAGTTGTCTCATGTAGAGATCTGTTTAAGTGACTGCATCTGGCACATGGAAGACATGCAACTCTTTGTCAGTTCTAGATCCATATGCTTTTTGCCTGTGCTTTTGTCAGTTTCCTCACCCAGAGCCACTCCTGGAATCATCTGCCAAAGCAGTCAGCGAAGTGACCACATGAAAGAGGTGTTAGACTCACTCAAAACAAAGTTGCTAGGCAAAATACAGGACACCCAATTGAACTTGACTTTAAAGTAAAAAATGACAAATTTTGTAGTTAAGCATGCCCCATGAAATGTTTGAGTGTCCTGTATTTTTATTTGCTAAATCTTGCAACTAACACAGAAAGCCCTGTGCTCAATTCTTGCCTCAACTGCTTAACTGGTTGTGTAATGTGACCTTAAGCAACTTATTTAACTTGAAACTCTGTTTTCTCTTCTGCAAAATGGGGGTAAACATTGTTCCTTACAGTACTGTTGTGACAGTTAAATGAGACCATAAATATATGTAAAGTGCTTTGTGCAGTGCCTGGCATGGGTGGGCTCAAGTTAAACGGTAGCTACTGGTGCTGAGAGCAGCCACAGAGTTAGGCTTCTGTATAGTTTACACAGACCACAGCAGGCCATAGCTGCTCCCTTTATTTTTTTTTTCCTCCCAGAAAAGTACATACAGTCTAGCTGACTTCTCAGAAGCCCAGACAAATGCTGGAGTACCCAAATAAGCTTAAACAACATAGCAACCTTCTGGGAAGGAATAAAGGAGTGCATCTGGCCTTAAGTAGTCTTTTCTGCTCGGTTAATTGGATTCACCGAACTCTCGTTTACAATGACAAAAAGCAAATGTTTGGGACAGAAACCTTTCCTCAGTCTAGTAGAATACCACCATTTCAAATAAACATTTTGATCAAACATTTCATCACATAGATTGTGTTTGCCCAAAAAGAAGCTTCTGCACCTATGTGCACTGGTTTTCTCCTTCCCAAAATATTTGCTTGGTATTTTCTAGACACAGGTTGAGAGCACCAAAAATAAAATCTTTTTCTTTCTTTTCTGTTTCCTTTTTTTAACCATCAATTGTCCAGACTCACTGTCATTGTTTAATTATTTTTTCTTAGTGTTTTATTCAATTAAAGCCGATAGTACGCGATGAGGAATACTTCACCCTGAGGGAACAAAACCTTTCACTATGTTCTCTGTTTAATTTCCTTACTTCCTAGCTTGAAATTCATGATCTGTCTCTTTCTTCCCATGTTCAGCCCAAATCCTGCATCCATATTTGCCCTCTTCATTGGTTTCATCATCTTGATTCACTTATTTATTTAGCAAAACTATTTTCCAGATAATGTTTTAGACCCAGAAATACAAATAAAAATAAGCTTCAGTCTCTTCTCTTAAGGTGCACAATACCTAGAGGAAGAGACAAACAAAGGAGTAATGATTCCACTATTTTATTAAAAACTCTATCACAGAAATACGTCCTATTTATTAAGGAAAGTAGAGAAAAAAATGCCTAAATGTGCCAGGGAATGGGATAAGGTCAGAAGAGGCGGTAATAATGAAGCCAAGTTTTAGAAAGTTAGATATGTGTTCATTAAGAGTGCACAAATGACAATTAACTGCCAAGAAGGAAGATCTTGCATGAAACCGCAGGGCACGTCAGGGAAAGTAGAAATAGTGTGTTAAAGCTGAAGCATAAGGTATGTATAAGACTAGAAAAATAGGCTGTAATTGGATTTTTAAAAGACTTGTATGTCATTCTGAGGAGTTTAGGTTTTATTCTGTAGGAAATTAGGAATTTAAGGCAGGATTTATGTTTTAGAAAGATCAATCTGGCTACAAGTTCTGTGAAAGCTGAATTGGCAGAGAAAGAGATGGGGCAGGGAAAACAGTTATAAGGTAATGAAAATAGTGAAAACAAGAGATGACTAGTGAGCCAAGGTAAAGACAGTGAGAATGCAGAGGAGAGGATGAATTTAAATGTTATCTAGGAAGCAGAGTGAAAATAATTTGGAGACAGGGAAGTCGTGGTTGATTCCTGAATTTCTATATCTCTTTTTGAGTCTTATAGAGAAACTGGACACACACACACATGCAAATACATACACAACACACCAAAGATAATATGCCTCTTAAAATGTTGTGAGTATACATTGTAGTAAATGTTCCTAAGCAAATTTCACCATTAACTGTGTTTAACCATTTATGAATCTGTTATTAATATTTAATTAATGTATTATTAAGAGAATATGAGGCAAGAAAGCCACATGGCAATTTTCAGAAAATCTGTGATTAGTTACAGATTTTACACCCTCCAAGAAAATTGCCAAGGTCTATTAATTTCTTGAGAAGAACCTGTTTATATATGAAATTTAGTCTACCCACTATGGTAAGTAGGAGTGCAACTTAATATTTTCCCATTTCTTTTCATTGTGGTGTTATTCTGTTTTTATTTTTAATGGTTTTATTAATTATTAAATATATATGAAATTATATTTATAATATATTGAAGTATAAAGAGTAATAACAAGTGAAGATCCATATATTCCCCTACCCAGCCCTAGAAATAGAATATGGCCAAAACTTTGAAGACCCTGTGTCCCCCTCACTTATTGCACAACCTTCCCTCCACACACCCAACTCATAAGTAACTACAAATTTGATTATTTGGAGTTAATTATCTCCTTAACTTTTTTCCCAGTATAATCAATATTCTCTTATTCTTACTCACTAGTGATCATTTTACATATAAACTAAATGCTACTTATTTATTCTTAGTGGTTTTTATCTTTTGCCAAAAAACATATTCCTGAGATTCATCCATGTTGATGTATATAGCTGTGCTCATTCTTTGACTCTGACTTAGGGTATTCATTATGAACATAAACTAATTTGTTTATCCATTCACCTGCAGACCAGTTTATTATGAACATTCCTGCTTGAGAATGTCTTCTTTTGCCTATGGTACATGAAAATAGTTAATCAGCTGTCTTTTGCTTAGAAATCCCTTTTATATCTTTTTCTATCCTTTTACTTTCAGATATTTGTGATTCCTTATATTTTAGAGGCCTCTTGTTATTTATATATATATAATGATTCTCAGTCTATGTATCCCCAAATATGTATATATTAATATATTTGTGTGTGTATACATATATATATATATATATACACATATATATAGTCCATTAACTGACAAGTTTAGTTAACTCATAGAAAGATAAAGATAAAAACTGCTGTCAGCTAGAATTGGAAAGCTAGTCTTATGAGAAGGAATAAAATGATACTACATTTAGGAGGAGAAAACAGAACTTGATTAAAATGATATTTATTCTCTGTATAAGGGCCGCAAGGAAGGACAGAGGTAGTTCATAAGAAAATTATAGCATGTGACTTAAAAAGCAATGGTTACTGGGAGGAATTAGAGTCTAATCTAGAGGAAGAAGAAAAAGAGGTGACATAAAATGGTCTTGAAGGCTTGATAGTGAAGAATATTCTAGTTCTGGAAAATAGACATATACAGGGGAACAGAATGAAACAATGGACATATAGTTGGACACCAGGATAACAATGTATTAGATCCTAAGGTTGAGTGAAAATTACCATAACCATGAGTCAATAGTACCTGCGAAGATTCCAGAAGGTCCTGAACTTGGACTAGCCTGGACTCATTTGTAAAATATAAGTGTCTTTCTCTGACAACACCACTGTTGGGGGTAGGGGGGAACTTTCTACCCTTCTAGATTCTTCTGGTCAGTCTAAGAATTAAATTTATGTGAGACAAATTAAAAGGAAAAAATCAAATTTAAGAACATGGGGCCCAAGGACAAGTTAGGCAACTGAAGCTTATATACCATCTAAGAGAAGGAAAAGGGGGTAGGGTTTTGGGACTTCAAAGAGAAGAAAAGCAATTTACAGGAAGATGAAAAAGAACATATGTTTGGTAAACAAATGTTTGCTGGGCTATGCAGAGACAATGGGACACAAAGAAGATTTTGATCAAGTAGGCCTTGCTAAGTTTCCCTAACCCTACCACACCTAGTTCATATTATACTTTAGTTATCTATTATGATAGTTCTTCTTCCTAGAGCAGGCCCTTTATCTAAATTCTTTTAGGCAGTTAAGGTAAAAGCTCTTTCTGAGCCTTTTGTTTCTTAAAAAAAAGAAAAAAAATCAGCCCCAAATAATCCTTAAGCCAAAGACACACATTTTGGGGAGACAAATTTTGTTCCCCTACACCACCATTCTTCTTCCTTTGGTGGGTGCCCATTCTTAGGGTCTTCATGCTGCCCACCTAATTCACAGAACCCTTACATTCCTGCCATCAGCTGCACATCCTTCCACCAAGCAGACATTTTCATTTTCTCATTCCCATGGCCAATGTGCACATTGCCCAAAACCAGAAATTCTCAGTCAGTGTATCCCCAAATTTTGATCAAAGTATAAAATGTATCGTTATAGCTAAACTTCTCTCACATTGACTTATGAAAGACAGAACAATTTGTTGAATGGTTTGTGAAAGGTGTAGCAAGCAAGGGAGCAAGAGATACGCACTGCACTATGAAGCCAAGCTGACATCACAAAAAGGCAGAATGTTTACTGTGTCATGTGAGAACTTTGTCTCCTTAGAATAGAATAAAGCTGGGCTTCCCTGGTGGCACAGTGGTTAAGAATCTGCCTGCCAATGAAAGGGACACAGGTTCGAGCCCTGGCCCAGGAAGATCCCACATGCCGCGGAGCAACTAAGCCCATGCGCCACAACTACTGAGCCTGAGCTCTAGAGCCTACAAGCCACAACTACTGAGCCCACGTGCCACAACTACTGAAGCCCGTGTGCCTAGAGCCCATGCTCTGCAACAAGAGAAGCCACGACAATGAGAAGCCCGCGCACCGCAACGAAGAGTAGCCCCCGCTCACTGCAACTAGAGAAAGCCCGTGCACAGCAACAAAGACCCCACACAGCCAAAAATAAAAATAAATTAAAAAAAAAAAAAGAATAGAATAAAGCTTAGTCTAGATAGTAAGCAGTTTTCAGAAAACAGAGGCATGGTGCTAAAGGGGTGACAAATGAAGTTTGTGATAATTATGGACACTTCTATAAAGATGCAGTCTTGCACTACGGTAGTGATTGTATTATGAACATTTTAAAGTTTTTTAATCTACAAAAAATTCTAGCATTTTGGAATTATGTTGCAAACACCAAATATTTGAGGATCTCAGCAGATGCAAGCCCTATTAGAGTATACCATGCCCAACTTACTGAACAAAAGCACATAAGCAGTGCCAGAGAAATATCAGGTGAATGAATGAAAGCTTTCCCTTGCTTTGTTTTCTACTAGGGCCAGTCTGATAAACTTATTTGGGTTAACTTGTTCAGGTTGATAAAAGGTGATAATGTTCAGCTAATAGTTAAATATTTAACAGAGACTCAAAGCCTTTTTACAAAGTACCCTTTGCAGATTATGAGGAATTTTAGACAAAGGTACCAGGTCTAAAGGGCAACTAGGAATAAGGCTAATACTTAAATTCAGCCTACTTCTCATATCACAAAAATCAAGGCCATGAAATTAGAAGGGAAAACATATGGTAGAATTTATTTTATCCATTCCCTAAATAAATTTTAATGCATAATAAAGAGAGATACTCTTCCTTAATGGGAGGACACTGACAACAAATATAATAAATAAGAAAAGTATATAATATTTTTAGAATGTGTTAAGTGCCATGGAAAGATATTTAGAGCAAAAAAGAGAGTTCAAGAAAGCAGAACAAAGGAAAGTTAAAAATTGATTCAGTCATTCATTTATTCATTCATTCACTCAGTCACTTAGCCAGCAGTTCCCAAGCATCAGTTTTGTCCTTAGCATTCAGAATATAAAATCTAATTAGACATGGCCCTGCTTAGTCTAGTTAACATACATGAACAACAGGAAGAGCCAAGCTCTTGTTTTGTAAATGCCCTAATATAAATGGGTACAGACTGCTACGGGGATTCCAATAATGACTAGCAATTCAGGGAAGACTTCAGAGATGAGAAACTTTTACATGAGATCTTAAGAAGTGGGTGAGATTTAAACAGTGGAGAGGAGAGAAAGGACAATCCAAATGGCAGAAATAGCTAATGCAGCAGCATGGAGATATGAAAGAGGACAGCAATTCAGAGAGGTAAAATGTTTGTTGTTTGTAATTACAACATAAAGAAAACTACGGGGTGTGTGGTGGGGTCCGGTTGGGGCGAAGGAGTAGCTTTGCAGGAGATGAGCCTGGAAAGAAATCTATCTTCCCAACACACGTTAAGAGTTTCTACATACACTGAATGCATTTGTATGCTGCCTTGTAGTTTGATCATAGGAAACAGTAGGCTTAAAAGTACTGTGGAACAAAGCAGTATACTTTTGTTTTTACCATGGGTGTGCTTGGCTTTAACTAGACTCAGAATAAAAAAATCCAAACCTACAAACAGATAAAATAGGATGTGATTATTTTGTGAATAAAGGAATTCCTAACTTTATAAAAGGATTTACGTTCTTTGTTCTCAAATACAAAAGTAGTGCCTGAGCCTGTCAACTCCCTTGATGTCAGGAGTCCCCCATAATGGAGTTATTCCTTACATGCTTCTGACTCTTCAGTACTAATTTTTTCCTGCTTTGTTTCTAAAGTTAAAGTTCTGCATCTATAGAACTTAAGACCAATTCTATATAAGACAAATTTGTATTTCCAATATGCTTTCAGTAAATAGTGTGAGTTTAGCTTCTAACTTTCCCCTCCCTTAACCATAAACAAACTGAAGGGCAAAAAGGGAAAGGAATCACTCAAGTAGCCCTCATGAGATCAGATCAGAGCATCCAAGAGATAGGGCTGGAGACCTGCGAAACAAAGCTCATGGTAGAGATGAGGGCCCACAAGTTTATAGGGGACACTAATGGGGCCACTGGCTACTGGTAATGATGGGGATCTGGGGTACAGGAAACATGAGGATAATATGATTGTCTTGATTTTCCTGGTTGGAACAAATGAGATAGTCAAAATCTCATAATGGGCATGTGTATCTAGAAGATAAGCTTACCAAGTTCCTTAATATAGTGATGTTTCATGGAAACATAGTCTTGTTAGTCAGTGTCTTTGTCAGTTGTTATTCTTTCCTATTTGAACTTTTAGAGAATTATAGTAGTTCTTTTTTTTTTTAATTTAAAAATAACACAAACGTTTTGGGAATGACCTCCTCCAGGTACCCTTACTGCCACACCTCTTCAAAATACTAGTATTAAATGTCTTAATTTGTTAAAGGCTCAAAATTTAATGTTTGAGTTGATAGATACTAATACTTTAAAAGTAATATTTAAACATATTAATAAGGGTTCAAATATGTAAGCCATTTACCTCACTGACCAAATTATCTGTTTTTTCATATGTTAAAATACGTGTGTGCATATGTGCATGTATGTGTGTGTATCTTCAAAATCTAAAGCTAACGTACTTAATGGTAAAAGATGAAGTTTTTTTCCCTTAACACCAGGAAAATAGGCAAAGATGTCTTTCTCAAAACTCCTAATCAACACTGCACCACAGCTCTTAGCCAGTACGAGGCAAGAAAAAATGCAAATGATTTTTTTAAAAGACAAAAGGTAGACGGATAGAATTTTCCTTATCCATAAATTATATGATTGTTGTGGGAGAGGAAAAATAATTTCCCCTTTATCTTTCTAGGTTCTTGGCTAAGACCCCCTATAATAAAATACAGATTAACATCAGAAAGACAAATAGAAGTTTAATAACATGTATATCTTCTGTATACATGGGAGATACCCAGGAAAACTGAGTAACTTCCCAAAATGGTCCAAGCCATAACCTTAAATACCATCTTCAGTCAACCACAAAATAAAGATGTTGAGGGGGTGGGGGAAGGCATGTTTGTGGGAGGTTACAAGAAAAACACTGGAACAAGTAACAATGGTATGGCTGTTATGCAGATCTAAGTTGTTGCCTTCTCCACTGATTTGAGTTCCTATAGATTTAGTCATCCATCTCTTCCTGGTGGAGAAAGGGAGATATCCTTATAAGTGGAGATTTCCCTTATAAATGTAAACATCTCTTAAAAAAAGGGCAACTTCTACTCTATTTTCAGAGATTCTCCTATGTCTGCAGCTTTTTAAAAATAATCAGGCTAAAATAATTCTTATGCCTAAAATGCATATTTTAGGGAGGCAAATTCTGATCCCCTTTATTATCTACGAAGAAAATACTAGAGTATTAAAAAGAACTCTGCTAGAGAAATAAGTGAATTTAGCAAAGTTGCAGGATACAAGATCAATATGGTAAAATTAATCGTATTTTTGTATTTCTATATGTTAACAACAAACTGGAAATTAAATTAAAACAAAGGTTATTTATAACAGAATCAAAAATATAAATGAGGAAGAAATTTAACAAAAAAGGTGTAAGAACTCTATACTTACAACTGAAGAGATTGAGAGACATTGAAAGAATATTTAAATAAACAGAAATAAACCATTTTCAAGAACTGGAAGACTCAAAACTGTTAAAACATTCATTTTACACAAATTGATAAATGTATTCAATGAAATCTCAAATTTACAGCAGATTTTTGTTGTTGTTGTTGATGAGCTGATTCTAAATTTCATATGGAGAAGCAAAGGATTTAGAATAGTCAAAACAATCTTGAAAAAGAACAAAGTTGGAGGATGTACACTACCTGATTTCAAGACTTAGAATATAGCCACAGTAATCATGATAGCATTGTACTGATATAAAGGTAAGCCTACAGACCAATGGAAACAGAATAGAGATTCCATAAATAGACCATACATATGTGCAAATAATTTTTGACAGAGACATCAATTCAATTACATGAAGGAAAAAGTCTTTCCAACATATGTGCTAAAACACCTGGATATCCTATGGAAATTAATGAACTTCAACCCAATATCACAATACATACAAAATTTAATTTGAAATGAACAATAGGCCTAGATATAAAAGCTAAAACTCTAAACTTTCCGGAAGAGAACACAAAGTAAAACTTCATATCCCTGGTGTAAGCAAAGATTTATGAGATAAGGTATAAAAAGCACTGACCATAAAGTAAAAAAGACAGATAACAGCCTTTACCAACATTAATATCTTCTTATCTTCAAATGACATTATCAGGAAAATGAAAAGGCAATCTATTGAGAAAAAATATTTGTGATACATTTATCTGACAAAAGACTTATATCCAAATCATATAAAGAATCACTATAATGCACTAATAAAAAGTCAACCAACCCAATAAAAAATGGGTACTCACTTGGATACCTACATAAGAAAACATTCCCAACGAAAAACTTCATTTCTTTTAACTATTTTCATCATAATCTGAGCCCTAGGTTTTTTATCATAATTATTTTTGGTGATAACAACCCAGTGATAATACCCAAGCAGAATCCACTGGAGTGGAGGCAGAGAAGCCCCATGAATAAAGGTAATAAGGTTTTAATGGGCTTTACTACTCTTGCACATACCCAACCCATTATAGATTTATCATTTAGCTTTATGTCATCACAATCATATAAATGTTAACTGCAGGCTTTACACTCTTTCATGTATCCTGGAATTTTCCTAGGGCTATCCAGTAAAAAGCAGTCTGATTGCATATCAAACCCAACAGAACTGTGATGGGAATTTTATGTTGACTTAACTGAATAGATTGACAAAAATACAATCTCTTTATTTGATAAAGAAATAAAGACATACATAGGAATGTTATTGTATTAGTGTATTAGCATACACAGTAAATCTAATCAGAATATAATTATTTAATTAATGTTTTGTTATACAAGTGAGTGATGTCTATGAAATCAAGCCTCAAGGGCCATTCATGATTACTCAATCTTATGAAGTAAGTTCTTGTTAGTTTTCTTAACAGAAAAAACTGCTATAAATAAGCACATCTTATATTATGCAAAATACCACCCTCAAATTTATAAACCAAATTATTATAACTGAATCAACTTTATGCCCATTGATGTTTTAAATTTGGCCTTATTTTTTTCTGATTATAAAAGTAATATATACTCATAAGAAAAAACAGGGTATACAAAAGGGTATACTTTTTTTCTCTTTCAATCTGAAGATAACTTAAAATTATTTGATTTGTTTTCTATGTACTTTTAAGGCTCTGGAACTTTTCAAGTAACACCTTAGTTACCTGTTCTTTGCAAACTCAAAAGAACTTGCTTGTAAAACTTTCTTAACCAAGGACTCTTTATAGCTATATATAAAATAAGCATTTCAATTTTTTCTACTCTGATTTATTTTTTTTTACACAAAATTAGGACTTCCCAGTATATATGTATGCAACTATGCATTGAATTGTTGTGTAAAGTTAAAATCTCTCCCCTATGTGTTTTTATACTTACTTTATTTTTAAAATAATTTTCTTTTTAATAACTATATTTCCCAGAGATTTCCATTTAAGAAAAATCTCTGCATATTTCTATCTATTCACATTTTTTTCTATTTACTAATTCATAATTTTCCTTTTTCCTGCTTTCCTTGTGGCTGCTTTCTTTAAAACTTTCTAACCTCTTAAATAAAATGCTTATTTCATTTATTTTGTCTTTCTTAAATGACAGCCCGTAAGGATATATGTTTACCTTTGAGTATGTAAACTATCCCAGAATTTTTGATACATACTATTCTCAGTTCAATTATGTTCTAAACACTTTTTAATGGCATTTTTATTCCCTCTTTAACTAAATTGATATTTAATGGGATCTTAATTAATTTTTAGTTTTGTTTATTCTTGGACAAAAGATGTAATCTTGCCCATCCAGTTTCCATTTTTTAAAAAGCAGTAGTTTTTTGCATGGCTTTAGATCTGATTAAATTTTATAACCATTCCTCAGGCATTTGACAAAATATATTTTTTCTATTTGTGAGTATATATTTATATTGTTCATAAATATCTGTGCTTAATCACTTTGTCTTGATTAGTCACAGTGTGATAGTACTAAGTTAAGGCATTTCACTATAATTGTTTTTTATGTCAAATTATTCCTAATATTTTTTGCTATATTTTGTGTTCATGGAGATTTATTACTGTTATCCTTTCATAATAGATTTTATCAATAGAATTTCCCACTGTTCTATTCAATATGTTTTTCCCCTTGAGTTCAAGTTTGATATTATTATTGTGACTTCTACTTCCATCTCTGTTTCTTTTTTGCATTTGCTGCTAATAGAGGAATTTAACTCACATATAAATGTCATAATCAATATATTTAATCTTCGTTTTATTTTCTAATTTTATACCTTCTCTATTTTTTTGCTTACTAGCTACCTTTTATTGCTGAATTTCATTTTGTAGACTTCATTTAATGTGCTTTTTGTTTGTTTGTTTTTTGCTAGGTAGAATTCTTATTTTTAGTTTCCTGGAAGTTGTCCTTAAGTTTTTCAAATGTTTTAATGACTTTTTTAGTTTTTGAAGCTAATTGCTTAGAAATATGCATTTAAAATAAATGTATTTAAACTGAGACCCAAGTGATGCTGTACACAATTGGAGTAGGGCACAGCATAATGAATGGCTAGTACATATTAGTAAAAAATTGAAAAATGTAACTATTTACTATGAAAATAGGTCTATGGCGTGTTAATAGAAATATTTGTTATAATTGCAACTATGATAGAATTCTTAGAAGGAAAAAAATTGAATCAAAGTGATGATTTTCTTGCTACTATTTTCTCAACAAAATGTTATGACATCCTCCTTTAGAACATGTTGCAAAAGCACCAGTCTTCTTTCAACTCATGCATTTAAAATATATTTAATGATTTCCTATTATGTTTAGTGACTCATGAACAAATCAGATATGGGTCCTGCCATTATAAAACATACAGCCTAGTTGGGGAAACAAATAATAAGCAAGTGAAAAAGGAACACACACACAAACACAAACACCCCTCCTGTCTTTTGATTGTTTTTCAGGTGTATTTTAATGAGGTGGGAAGAGACCTCACATATTGTATTAAGTAATATATGAGTAAGCCCATACGTTACCATGGAAGTTCTAACTTAAATTTTATCTTCAGTGATGATTTATTTCCATTGCTTGCCTTTCAACCAGTTATGATCCTTTATATTCACTCGATATTTCCCCTCTCATAATTTCTGCTGACACTTAATACTTTGTCTTTCACAGAGAATGATAAAACTGACAGGGACCTTAGAGATCTTTTAGGCCCAGGATGGT
Organism: Balaenoptera acutorostrata; assembly: GCF_949987535.1. NCBI lineage: Eukaryota > Metazoa > Chordata > Mammalia > Artiodactyla > Balaenopteridae > Balaenoptera > Balaenoptera acutorostrata. The sequence goes on along the minus strand of NC_080066.1, from coordinate 89,920,054 downwards.
AAATACAAGTACCAATGTCACACTCGTACCTCACATGCCCATGGCAGACACTGGCAATCAATCTTAACTCCCACTTATTTAAGACTGGATATAGGCCAGGAGTCACTTTCATCATAGCATTCTAGTTTGTACTAGCCACCTGAAGCTTTTTCATATGAGACCTACTTGAAAAATTCTTGTTTCAAAGTGAGTAAACTTATTGCCAACTAAACTTTAAAACTTAGTAGAAAAAAAAAAAACTTAGTAGATACATATTTGTAAGAATCCCCTTGAATAACAATTTTGTATGTTGGAATTTTTAAATAGGGATTAATTTGAAAGTTAGGCAGGTTAAAATGTATTGTCATGATGCTCGTTCTTAGCCCTATGCCTCTTCCAGCTCAGACAATTTTTACAACCGTTATTTGGAGATCTTGAACTAGAACTGTGGCATTAGAACATTTTACTCTACTTACATTATCTCAGAACAACACACTCCTTCTTTGGGGGAGTGCAGATCCTTTCTCCATTTTTTTTCCATACAGTTCAGCCTTCACTTCTCATACTATCAAGTATTATGCTCTATTATACCCACATGGCATTGCAAAAGCTAAATATCGGTGTAGCCATGGAAGGCTTCTTTAAGAACAGACATTGCACAATTGAGAGCTTTATTATTTATTCAGCAAATATTAATTATCTTCCATGTGCTAGGCAATGTGCTAGGCTCTTGAGATACGTCATTAAACAAAGAGTGAAAAGGATTCAGGCCGCTCTTGAGCTTTCCAGTTGGACACAGCTGAGGCAGAGACAAATAATAAAGAGGACAGTAAATTATGTGGTATATTATAAAGCGGTTTTTGCTCTAAAAACAGCAGAGGAAGGAGATTGGGAATGCTGAGGATGGTGGTGGGGTACAATTTTAGATAGGGCCTTATGGAAAAGGGGAAATTTAATCAAATATTTGAAAGAGGTAAGAGAGGTAGCCGTACATACAGCTGAGAGGAAGATGTTCCAGGCATAAGGAATAGTTGTGTTTGAGGAACACCAAGGATGCCCATGTGGCTGAGCAGAGGGAACAAGAAAGAGGGCAACAGTAGGAGACAGAGGAGACAGCAGAGGAGGGGAGGGGCAGATAATTTAGGGCATGTCACTTTGTACAGACAACCAAAATGGTATACACACAAAAAAGATAGATATTAAATATGTTAGTGTAGTTAGTATATGTAATTTGATTAAGTGTATTTAGTAGATTTTAGACCAAAGGACAACAGGAACCAATTTCCTACAGGAATCCTCTCTCACTCTTAAGCCCTTAAAAATTTTTCCTCATCACTCCTTTAATTAAACAAGAGTCCTATTTGTGAAATTTTTATTTCCCTAGTCTTTGCAAACTGCCTTAACTCTATGCAACACTTTTCTAAATGCAACCTACAAAACAAATTTTCACATTCAGGGTTTGTGTTTTTTGACATCAAACATAATTACTTGTGAAGTATTTTTTGATATTTCTGCAAAATAAATTATATTACAGTGCATTCTGGGCTCCATTTACTACCTAAAACAATTGATTTGAGTCCACTGCATCCTTGGCATAATGATGTGAACTGAAATGGATTAAAAATGCTAAAGTGCCTCATGCATACCCTTCAGGCTTCTCTGGTGGTGCTGAAATGAGGTAATGATTTCATGCAAACTCAACCAGCAACCTGAGTGTCTCTATCCATCTCCTGCATTCGTTGCAAGAAGAGTGAGTTTCAACTCTCAGGGAGGCAGTTATGCCTGGAAATTCAACATGAGGACACAGCCTTCCTCCCAATCCCCCATCCTTCCAGTAACAGCCATGCTTCAGCCTAGCTCCAGGGCACACAGCATCCAGTCATATCGTGTGCAGCTATTGTGTGGCACAGTGACTTTCTGCCCAGCACTGTGGAAGATACACTAAGATAAGGCAGCTCTCACATTTTTGGCATTTGTATTATGTCTTACAAATTGCACAACATACTCATTGTTTTACCCAGAAAAGCTATACAGTATGCTGCCTTTTGTTTTTTTAATTGGAAATAATTGGAGAGCCAAAGCTTACGTATGTTAAATAGATAATAAACAAGTTCCAAACTCTGTAGGTCCAGCTATTATCACATTCTTATGATGTGGAGTCGGCCTAAGTAGTTTTAAATCTTGGTTCTACTACTTTCTAAATCTATGACTCTGGATAATTTGCTAAAACTCCTTGTGGACAGTCTCCTCATCTGTAAGTTTGGGCTAACTGGAAACTAGCAAGCCTAACGCAAGGAGAGGCTTAATAAGTTTCTGCACATTAGGGCCTGTCCTCTTGGAACAGCCTTCCTTAGAAGCCAGCCATCTTGCTGCAAAGACGCCCAGGCTAGACAACAAAATAATGAAAGGCCAGAAGAAGGGAGGCCCTAGAGGATGAGAGGCCATGGTAGGTGTTCCAGCCACAGCATATCTTCCAGCTGAGTATACCCATCTGAACGACCTCAGCTACACCATGTGGAACAGAAGAACCATCCAATTGATCCCAGTAAATCCACAGAACTGTGAGAAATAATAAAACACTGCTATTTTCAGCTACTAAATTTTGGAGTGATTTGTTAGCAACAATAGATAATTGAAATAATTAATGTATTTTTTTAATGTGATATTTAAGTTGTTTAGATTTGATCTTTGCAATGGATTTATTATACTGGTTCAGACAATAGCAAGTCAAGGAGACAAGAGAGGGTGTATAACTGGACCTGGGAATGGACACAGGAATTCGGTGTAATGAGGTACAGAAAACATTATGTTATTAATTTCTGGCAATAGAATTTCTCTTAGCCTCAGAATTGCACTTGTTTAGAAAAAAGAAAATCCTTAGGTAAGTATATCAGGTAGGATTAGGTTTGGCAGCATGTAATAGAAAAACACATACAACATAATAACGGTGGCTTAAATAAGATAGATGTTTATTTCTTTTGCGTTCATAAACAAAACCAAAGGAAGACGGGCCAGAGCTGATATGGTAGCCTCTGGTTTTCTGGGACTCAGACTCCTGTATCCTGATTCTCTGCCATCTAAAGGCATTGACTCATGGTCCATGATGGCTGGTCAGCCCCTGAAATTCAGGTCTGTATTTCAGTTTGGGGGTGGGGGGCGGGGACAGAGGAAGAAAAAGACAAAGGCCACACATAGCCCTAAGGAATGAAGAGAAATGTAGTGTTTTATATTGTTATGCAATATGCTATGTGAAGACCGCATACCTGTCAATAGCTCTTCTTAAAGACTACCTTATTCAGATTACTTTGTATGTATGTGTATGTGTGTGTATTTGGTGAAAAGACTGAGAGCCATATATGGGAAGATGTGGATGGCAGAGTGACACAAATATGAGAGAAGATCCCAGAAGTGTAGGTGACCAACACAATGTAAGCCCCCCAGAGTTTTCTGAATAAATTTTGGGGAGGACATCATACCTCAACAGTTTGCAAATAGAGATTCAAACAATCATTTCTTTCTTTGCTTTTTATTATATAATTTTTAAAACATTCACAAGATTAGAAGTAATGATACAATGAACCCCCTACAAATCCATCACTGGATTTCAATAATTTCAACACATGGCTAATCTTGTTTCATTGGTACACCACTGACTTTTCCTCCCTCCCAACACTGGATTATTTTGAAACAAATACCAATATCATATCAGAGGCTAATGTTTTCTAGATCACAAAGGACCAAAGACCCTGAAAGCATCTGGATTAAATTTGAAAAACGTAAAAGTCAATGATTGTACAGTCAAAGAGCAGAGTTGGGCAGCATTGAGAGAGAACGGGATAGTATGAGTAGTTTAGAATTGAATAAAAATGAAATATATGAAGAACTTTAGGATGATTAAGTAACTAATATAAGAATAGGAAAAAGACTGCATGGATAAAAAAGGATTTGTGAATTAATGAAAAGGACATACAGAAAGAGAGGAGAAAATTATTCAGGTTACAGAACTTTCAAGGTGCCAACTGGATAGCAAACCAAGACTTAGAAGATGAAGATGAAAGGGAAAAGTGAAGAAGTCAATGGCAAACACTGCTTGTTATTTGCCTAATATCCATCTTTCTCTTGAGTAACAGAACTTAATCATATTCAGGCAGCAATGTGTCCTGCTAGAAGTGGCATTTCCCAGCTTCTCCTGTCACACAGAGTAGGTGAAATGCATCTGGTAGAGCTTTGGAAAGGTTCTTTAAAGAAGACTTATTCACCTGGAGGGGCTCACTTTTTACCTTTTTGCCCTTTGTTATTTTCCCACTACCTCCAGTACATAAAGAAGGGATTACTGGAGTCCCAACAGACATCATCAACTAAGAGGCAGTGCAGGGATGTTGGAGCTTGCATCCCTGATTGACTGTGGGGACAACACATTGGCTGTGGCCTGCTGAATTCTGCATTCTGATACAGGAGAGACAAATGAATACCATTTTTGAGGGGGAGGGGTGGTCTCTGTCCAATTTAGCCAAGACTATACAGGTATAGTGAAAGAAATATAGTAAAAGTCTTTGAACGAAGAATGAGAATTTTTATTGAGCAAAGCAAAATGAATAAACCATTTTCCATTGATCAGTAGATGTTGCTGTTGTTTAGACAGTGTCTCTCCCAACTGAAGTTTTAGATGAAAAAGGTTAAGCATCAAACATTTCTTGCAGAGTTCTCCAAAGCTGAGCCAGAATCAAAGACTCAGGGTGTTACCTATTATTACTTATTAATTATTACTATTAATACTAACCTCCTAAAACTGTACAATACTTTGTCAATTTCACAGTCCTTTCATATAAATTACCTTATATCTTTTCGTCCATTTATTTATTATTTTTGAGCTCTTAATATGTGCTAATCATTGTAGTAGACGTGAGTGGGGGATGAAGCATTGCGTGGAATCATTGATCAAGTACGGCAAAAAAATAGTTACCACTTATTGATTGATTATTCTCTAGGAGGCACTATGTGAAACATTTTACAGATATTTTCTTATCTAATTTCATAACAACTTTATGGGGTGATTATTCTTATACCTCTGTTTTGGGATGTGAATTAGTTTAGAGAAATTAAAAACTTACCAAGTTTACTCAACTAATAAGCAGAGGCACTGAGATCCAAATCAAGAAGTGTCTGACTCTCTCAAGTCTCTGAATAATTGTAATTCAAAATGGAAAATGTTACACGCCTGAAAAAGATGTAAAAAAATGGTACAAGTAAGAGCTTAGAGATGTAAAGTATGTAGAATCAGGGTTTATGTTCTATTTCTACAGAAGAAGAAACTAAATCCCAGATAATTTAGTGATTTACCTGACTTCCTTTATTTGTCCCTCACATTTCCAATACAAGCCATACAAATTATCATCCTTTCTACCCCTGCCCTTTCGTATCATCCCCATACATCTAGCTGCCAGAAATCGGAAAGGATATGAAAGGGGCAAAGAATATTCACCCAATGCTGGCCAAAGGACTGTGAATGATGGGGGAATACTAGTTCAAAAGGAAACTAATCTTCAGTTTAATACAATCTACTATTTGTATGATAAATAGTAGGATGCTAAACACTCTGTGTGACAATGGCAAATCCCCCACTGGTAGAGTGGATTTATGCTCTGTTACCAATCTTAGAAGAGTCACATCATTCTCTTTTCTTCTATGTGGAGCAATGCATCAGCCCTAGGCCAGCAGTGAGGGATCAAATCTGACTTTAGCCTTGCTTTAACTGAACACAAATTAGTTAGTTCCAATAAAAACTGAGGGGGAGAGGTGGTAGGTCAGGGAAAGGGAGAAGAATGGGGAAATGCACATGCAACAGAAAAGTCAAAAATAGGTTTGTCAGATTGAGAAAATAAAAATACAGGGTACCCAGTTAAATTTGAATTTTAGATAAACAATGAATAACTTTTTAGAATAAGTATGTCCCCAAATCCCACATATTTCACGGTTAAAAACAGGTTGCAAAATAGAGACAATTTATTGTCTCAAATATTGCATGGCACAGTGACTCATACCTAAAAATTATTATTTTTTTAATCTGAAATTCAAGTTTAGTTGGGTGTCCTGTATTTTATCTGGTAGCCCTAGTCAAAAAAAAAAAAAAAAAAAAATACAAGACAGAAAGAAAAATCTAGTTTTTAATTTCAGCCTCTCAGAGTTTAAGAGAGCCTGGGCCACATTTTTTGTTTGTTTGTTCTGAGGTTCTAAATATAGCAAAATGTGAGAAAAAGGTTACAAAGTTTATGGAGAGTTTATATATACATATTTTCATTTTACAAATTAAGACTTCTAACTCAATGAAAATATATTTTTGCTATTCACTAGATAATTATAGAATGTATATTTGAAAATTAAGCCATCACACATTTTAAGCAGTATGGCTGGATAGTGGGAAACAAATTTAAAATTTCAAGTTTACTTGAAACCGTGTAAGTGTATCTCAGTTATTATATGTATTTATTGTATGGGTGTAATGACAAAGTCTAAAATGGAAGGCTTTTCTATAATATGCTGGGGGTCAAATGCCCCTCTCCCTCTCCCAAATGATTGGCTCCACCAGCCACAGAAGAGGGGACTGACCAATTGTTTGGATGATCTATCTTCTATTTCATCCCCAGGTATAGAAAGTCATCTTCCAGAGCTGGGGACTGTGTCCGTTTCCTTTGGCTGCTATAACAAATTACCACAAACTTGGTGGCTTAACACACATTTATCTTCACACAGTTCTGGAGGCTAAGTCCAAAATCACTTTCCCCAGACTGAAATCACCATGTATGCAGGGCCATGCTCCCTCAAGAAGCTCCTGGGGAGAATCCCTCTCTTGCCTCCCCTAGCTTCTGGTGGCCCTCCTGGGCTTGTGGCTATATCACTCCAATCTTTGCCTCTGTGGTCATACTGCCTTCTCCTCTTCCGTGTTGAATGTCTCTCTGTCTCCCTCTAATAAGGACATGTGACTGCATTTAGGACCCACCTTGATAATCCAGGATAATCTGCCCTCAAGATCCTGAATTAGTCACATCTGCAAATTCCATTTTTTGCCACATAAGGTAATGCTCACAGGTTCCAGGGATTAGGACATGGATGTCTTCTGCAGGTCATTTTTCAGCCTATCACAGGGACTGAGGGGATGCCTTGCACAGAACAGGGTCCCTGAAGAACATAAATTGGCTTGTTGGTGCCCTTAGCCAGGAGTCAATTTAGGTGGGGATGTCTTTTTAGATTGTCTAGAAAGACCTGAAATCCAACCCTGAAGCCTTTGCTATCTTACACACCTGAAGTCATGAGCCTGGCTTGTGTCCCTCACGTGTTTCAAATATAGGTTACAGGTGGAGTCCATCATCCCCCAAAGAAAGTAGTTCTGGTGGTGCTGGGGCCAATCATATGTCCTCGATAACCTAAATTTCTGCCCATTTCATTACTGTCTCTTTTTCCTGCTCTGAAGCTAGGTGTAGATGAATAAATATTGATTATTTAAAAATATTTGTTAACACCTCTTAGGAGCAAGGGATTGTGGAAAGTCACATAGCAGGGTGGTTAGAGAGCAGCCTCTAAAGCAGATTGTCAGGAATCCAATCCCTGCTCCACTAATTACTGGCTTTGTGACCCCACCTCTGTGCTTCTGTTTCCCATCTATAAAATAGTCTCTACTTCATATGGTTCTTGAGGATTGAATGAGCTAACATATGTGTAAAGCGCTCAGAACAATGCCTGGCTGTTAGATATCTCTAATTTAATAAATGTTAGTTGCTATTTATTTCAATGGAGAAACCAAAGAAATAAGAATCCCTGTGTAAGAAACAAGGATAGCTGAGGCAAGATATATGCCAAAAAAAATTTTTTTTTACGTGTCAGAGTTAAGACAGTAAGTACTAAGAGAAGTCTGAGCTTAAAGGCTTTTTGTTTTTGTTTTGCTTTGTTTTTGAACCCTAACTTAGGGGGTTAAGAGTTATAGAAGAGGACAAGGAAAGGGTAAAATGCCCTCTTTGGAGGAGAGCTGGTAGGTAGCTTTAGCATGTAGCATTGGACAGTCAGGGCAAGATGGTAATGTGATAAGAACACCAGACCCATGCAGCTTGTGCTAGTCTGAAGAAACATAGAGCCTCAGCTCAGACACTTAGGAGTTCAAGCTTAGTAACCTTCACCAAGTTAGAAAAAGTAATACCTACCAAGAAGAGTTGTTTTAAGTATTACATTAAGGAATGCATGAGAAATCACCCAGTTGAATGCAAAAAGTTGTTTTCTATCTGACCTATTAGTTAGGATGTGGGCAAGCAGGCAACTGAAGGCTTCATTGCTTTAAATATAAAACCACCAATGCTTGCATCATATCTAAAGGGCATGGTTCCTTGAACAATTTTTTGAGCATGTACTGGGAACTATACTAGAAGCTGCTGAGCAAGTTATGAGCGTGACAAAGTTCTGCCTGGAGAAAGTTATGGACCAGGAGTAGAGGCAGTCAAATGAAGAGGGAATACCAAATGGGTGGTACGAACTATCATGGAACTGTAAGAGTGCTGAGGAGAGCCCTTGGAAAGAAACCTCTAACTTTGTCTGCAGAGCAGGGAAAAGTGACTCTCAAGATCTTTCCATAACAACAGCAAACAACAGTAGAAAATGGCTTTTTGGTTTGGATTGGGCAAAAAGAGGTTGTTCAGGAATTTTCTGGGCTTTTTGCATATGGAGAAGGCTGGGCTGACAGTCCAGCCCCAAAGGCCAGTGAATAGCTGCTGTATGATTACTAAGTGACACGCAGGAATAAATTTCTACAATATTAAAAGTGATATATGGCACATTAAAAATTACGTCCTTATATATAGTACTCAAGGCCTAACCCATCGCATTAACAAAATCAAAATGATGGAACCTGCGTACTCAGCGGGGGTGCGGAATGTGGGCGAGGACCTAAAGGTCAGTCAGCCGCTGTGCTACCCTGAGCGGGACCCGGCCTCGGCTCGGAGACCTTGGTGTTTTCCAGCCGAGGTGGGGGCTCGGTCAGGGGAAGTTCGGAGCAGCGGGAGCGGCAGAAGCACGTGGGCTGAGGTGGGGGGCGGGGGTGGGAGGACGCAGACGGAGGAGTAACCCGTGGAAGTGTCAAAGAGGAAGGAGTGGAGGGCCGCTGAGGTGACAGGGTGTGGCCTGTGGGGGAGCAGGCGGACCGGGAGAGGAGGGCAGAGAGACCCACCGGGACTGAGGAGGCAGTGGGGAGCGTGCCTGCGTCGCTCGGTGCGGTGACAGCGAGGAGCGCGGCGCGGGGCCGAGTGGCGAGGGGAGTTTCCCGTGCTCGCTAAGTGGAGCCCAGCTCAGAGCTGCGCCAGCGCCTTCAGCCTGGGTCCGCGGTGCCCGACACCTGCCGGCTCCGAAGCGGGAGTCCGGCGGCGCGTTCCGCACCCAAGTAAGTCTCTCTTTTTCTCTCAATTCTCGTCCGCCGCCTCACCCTCTTTATCTGCGGAGCGCGGTGCTCCGAGCTCCTGTTGGGGGGAGGGGAGGGCTGCGCGAAAAGCGCACCGGAGAGCTCCGGCGGCGTCCACGGATGCTCCGAGCTCCGAGCGCGCGCCGGCCGGCGCGGGGACCCGGCCGCGAGGCCCCGCCGCCCGGTTGCCCTGCGCAGCGCAGATGGAGGCGGCGGCAGAGTTGTCGGCACAGATACGACTCGTCTTTTGTGTCTGGCCGGATCCCAGAGTCGGGCCAGGCCGGGGGGAAGGAGCGGAAGTCACTTTATGGTTCCTGGCCCCACTTCTTCCCCCCCACCCCAAATCCTTCGGGATTTCAGTATGCGGCGGACTCGGGCGCAAATGAGTGCCTAAGCGCCCCTGCTGGGCTAGCTGGATTCGGGTGGGCAGCGGCCGGACCACCACACCGCCCCCTCTGCTGGTTTTCTTTTTAGATACAGCGCCTTTAACAGCGGGTGCTGAGAGGGAGGCTGACTGGGTGCTCACGGGAGTCTGGGTGTGGAAACGACCTACCTTCTTGCTTTTCTCGGGTTCTGGAGGGGAAAGGACAGGGCTGAAGAGAGCCCCGAAGCCCGAGCGTCCCGAGCTAGCGGGCTTGCGCGCGGCCGGCGAGGAGGCGTTCGCTGGGTGGATCCCTTGTCTGGCTCATTGTTCGCGGTGACGGTTCTTGGGGCCGGGCTGAGCGACAGACACTTAAAACGGGGCCGTGAATAAAAGTGACGACTTGCCGGAGTGAGGTCAAGGCTACCGGGAGGAAAGGGCTTTCCAGTTTGGAAACGGACTTCTTCGAGCTCGGAGGGCAACAGTAGTCGTCAGCGAAAACCGCTGCTGAGTGTGAAACTTAGGTCTGACGCTCATTCACGGAGACAGCTTAGTGAATGAAACCCTCAGAAACAGGGCGCGATATTTCCCCATTGAAATTGTTTTCAGAGTAAGGAAGATGGAGTTTAAGTGTTATTGGCAACTGGCTGCTTTCTCTTGCTAGCACCTGTTTCTCTTTCTCACCCCTTCCCCCCACCCTCGCCTCTTTGGGGGAATGTGTATTTATCATTCTATTTGTGCCTTCAGCTAGTCGAAGTGTATGGTTTCGGGAGAGGAATCCGTTTTTAAAAACAAAGTGCAATTTCCACTCTACAGAGGGCCAAGCGCTGGTGTAGACATTTATTGCTCCTCCACCCTAGCCGCATGCTAGCATTCATGAAGGCAGACGGTGCACCCGCACCCGGAGTTAAAGGGAGCCAGTTATCCCCAGCTGGAGATGCCAAAACACAACTAGCGCATGCCCATTGTGTTGGAGGTTAGGACACTCGTTTTCCCATTTCCCTGAATTACAGTGATATCACCTGTTCATGGTGTCTGTTCCTTAGCACTACGAAGGAAGGTGCATTTTCCTGAGAAGGATGTTTCTTCTTTTTCTGAAGTGCATGGGTAGTAATCAGAGTAAGCTGATCCAACAAGAGGGATTTTTAAAAATTATATATATGTATATATATACATGTGGGTGTGGGTGTAATATATATAAATATATATTTCTGTAAATCCCAGTAGTTACTAACACACCTAACTGCCCTGGTTATATTTGCTTTGACTTGCGTGATGGACTTGCTAAGGGCATCGGTCTGCTGAAACCTGAAGTTCCAGCCCCCAGGAGAAATAATATGAACACCTCTCTCTGACCACAGTCTGATTCCACAAGGGAAAAAACATGCACCAGGAGTGTTATTTAGGTTATTGAAAGCTGTGTGATTTATTCTAAGGAGGGAAGCAAGAGTTAGGTAGAAGAAAATAGAAATGGAAGGCCTGAGTAGGCATCCAAACCATACTCATATTTCCACAAATATGTATGTGGAAAGTATATTGTGTTCTCTCTTTCTCCTTTATCACTCTTAGTATTTGTTTATATCCTTAATGCTTTTCATCACAGTTTTTGTGCCTCTTGTTTGGAGGGAGGGGGCTGGCTTTGAAAAAAAAACTTTTATATTTTCAGTCTGTTATTATTTTAGATTTTCAATATCAGTAGTGCTCATTGAATACAGGGACTTATCTTTTATACTCTTCTTTTGTTTGTCTCCTTGCACGCCATGTCCAACTTAGTATGGGACCATGTGAGCAATGAATCAACCAGGTTCTAATGCAGATTAAGTTATGGAAGGTATCCACAGCTTTGTATAAACTGTATACTCATTTAAACACCTTCCCACATGACCAATTTTAGCTACTTGCTTGTTCATCTTCTGAAGTCTCCAGACTCCCAAATTCTTACCTAGATTGACTGCTGCCCTAAATCTTGACTGTACAAAGAACAGAACTTAATTATTTTGGTCTTATTTATCAGTCAGCAGTGTTTAGTGTTGCCAGTTTAATTATATCATTGAAATATGCATGACTCTAAAGTATGTTGAAAAAGGTTATTTTAAACTTGTTTCTTCATAAAGAAAAAAAGTCCTTGTGAAGCCATAATTTCACTGCTGTGAGGCCCCCTAGCCATTTGTGTTTATTGAGTTTACTCTTCCACATGAAGAAAGAACCATTGTTTTGTTGTCTAGGAGCTGAAGGAAGATGGAAAGTGAGAAAAGAAAATCAAGCACTTTAGAATGCTATTATTTTCCCTACTTGGGAAAAATATTTTTTTAAGTAAACAGTAATTATTTTCTTAAAGATACACTAAAACCTTATTAAAGGATCCTGAGGAAAAGAAATTTTCAGGATAGAAATGCTGGCTGTTACTGAGTACTCATAAAAGATTGGTGTATACAAACACATGCATTTTTGAACCAATCTCATAACACATTTTCTTCTTTCCATAGAACTTTGAAATGTTATTAAATCATTGTTATTAAAACATTGAAATCTCATCAAAATCTATATTTAAATATACTGTCTCTTTGCAAGTGCTTTAATTGTAATAGCCTATTTGTTGAGATTAAAAAGAACATCATTGATGTCATGGTGTGCTTTGCATTTTAAAATAGTAGCTAATGAATTACAAACATTCATTACCCCACAACCATTTGCTGAAATTTCTCAGGACCCCCAAATAGAGAATTATTTGTACTATATACTTACTATCATTCAGATCCTTGCTGAGTTTATGTTGATCCCCTTTTCTTCTTCAGAATTAATTGCCTTTTAAATTAATACTCTGTTGGCTCTGAATTTTTTGTTATTTTTCTCCTATATCATAAATTTATGTGAAAATATCTTCAACATTGTCTGGTTAGGAAATTTGCTGTTGATAACACGTGGGAATTGGGGGAGGGATGAGAGAACCACTTTTATTAAACCTGGAAAGAGTCAGAGCTTAACAAGGGAAGAGAGGGCAGGTTTCACCTGAATAAAATTCACTGAGGAATACTTCTTTGACCTTTAAAAGTCCAAGCTATGTAGCACATAATATACATTTGGGTAATTCAGGTACTAACCTCACATATCATAAGGCAAACAATAGAAATAATAAGAGTATCATAGTGCCTTCACTTTGTTACATTTGAATGGTGACTTTAATTCCATTCACTTTTCTTCATACTAAATAATGAAAACTGCCCACAGTTTTCTTATTTTTTTGTTTGTTTGTTTCTTTGGCCAGGAGTGGGTATAGATGAGGGGCTAAGAGGGGAGGGAGCACTGTTCTATTTATGTAAAAATGAAAATTGTCAATGTTTATTTTGGAAAAGTTTTATTTAAGAAGTTCAGTTTCTTCTGTAAGTTTAGTGCTTATTAAATGTTTACTGAGGAAGATGAAGTTTGACACTCAATTTTCGTAACCAGATGCAACCAGAAACAAATTGGTTAAGTGATTCAAATTAGTGCATTTAAATCTTAAATTTAGTTTTCCTTCCCATAAACTAATATGAAGAAAAATATTGAATTAGGGTTTATTTTTAATAACCAATATTCATTTATATTCTCTTGAAAACAAAGATTAACATGATTAACAAAAAATGTAAACATTTGTGAAATGAGGATATAAGGGGATGCAAATTAATGATTGTGTATACTTTTGATATATAGCTATTTTTCCTTGATAAATGAGTATTTTTTAATCTCAGGGGTGATGTGAATTTCTTAACTGATCACATTTTCTCTTTTCCTTTGACCGCTAGAAACCTCAGAGCCAATCTGAGATCTAATTTATTGATCAGATAAGGCTCTATAGAATGCATTTGTGTATTATCTTTCTCAGTGACCTTATCTTATTCTACTTAGGTATTTTCTCTGTCAAAATGTCTGTTTTTTTTCTTTTTTTTTCCCACTGTGGAAGGAGACAGACCATCAAAGTTAATATGAATAAGTGTTTAGAAATACAATCAAGCCTGCAATTATTATTAAGGTCTAATATTGCAAATGCTGAGGGAATATCAGGCAAACTAAGGCATAATTTCTGATCTAAAGATACTTATAATCTAGCTCAATATAGAAACCATAAACACATAACAGATTACTAACAATGAATCAATGCATATACACACATCTCTTGCATTGAATTGAAAACCTAGACTTTATCTTTAATGATGCTCAGCTTCCACTTTCTAGAAACACACTATTAATAGTACTAACTGGTAGAGCAAAGTAACCAAATCTTTTCATTAGAATTCCCCTCTGGGTGTACTAAACTCTAAATAGTCTGAGGATGTGAGGATGAAAATAAATGTTGGAAAGTCACTGTGATTCTGTGGTAGTGGAGTGGAGACTTCCAGACCTTTCTCTTCTCTTTATCTTCTTTCTCTTTCTCTCTTCCTCTGTCTCTCATTGGCTTTTCTACTTGCTCCCCAGTCAGCCAGTGGCTGGACCTGATTGACAAGTGTGACAATTCCAATGTCAAGCTAAATCCCACCAGGCTTGTCAGCTTATGAAATTTCTGGATATGTAAATACAATAGTTCTAAGTAATGTACTTAAATACAGTAGTTAAGTGCCCACTGGTGGTTTCCCTTTGTACTTGAATCAACAACCATTTTCAGCTTTTAGAAGGGACCACCCACAAAACTGTTCTCAGGGAAAGAAAAAAAAGTAAAAACATGCAAAATAAAAGAATTAAATTATTGACCCAGGGTGACATGTTTATGGCTAAGGCCACAAACTCTGAATTAGACTTTCAAATCTAACCAGCTACCTCTGGGTATAATCTGATTCTCATCTTCTCTATCTCCCATATACACACCATTTTTTTCAGACATCTCAATTATAGTTAATGTCAAAAATAAAGTCTGAAACACAGATCTGTTGTCCTCAACTGAAGCAAACTATCAGACTTTGATAAATAATGATCATTTAAACTTGGCCTTTTAAAAAGCGCATTGGATACAATGAAAATCCATGTAGTACATTTACTGCGCTTCCACTTATGATATAAATAGTGCATAAAGCTTTAAAATTTTCATCAAATTAATGTTTCACTGACATGAAAATTAACTACTGACATCTAAGGTGCATGCCATGTGATGATTCCTAATTGGCAAGTGAACCTTAGAGGGTTATTTATAGATTACATTGCAACAAAGTGCTGGAGTAAATTCTCATTGTGCAGTTCAGTTCAAATTGATGTTTTAGCTTTGATTCTCTTCACTTTTTTCATATCCTTTTTGATCTCTAAAGCCTCTCAGAAATAAGCTACCGAGGGTGCTAGATATATAATTAATAACATTTGGGCAGAGAATTTGTCTTCAAATTATCCTTAAGAGATTTGGAGACCAGTTAAGTATCCTTCACCAGTTTGTTCAGTTATGAATAACTCTTGGGGCTGTGAATTTGAACTCAAAGATCTGGTAACATTCATTTCCATCCAGAGCACATAGGATAAATGTTCACATAGAAAAAAATGAGGAAGAAACTTGAACATTTATCAAATGAATTAATTTTTAAGAATAGCTGCCTTTAAAGATCTAAGTGGAAATACTATTTTATTCTCTAATGACAATTAAGGTTTCTTTTGTCTCTGTTTTTCATTACATTTTGTGTATAGGGAATGTGGTAAGAGAATTATAATGTATCTGCAATTCCCATGCAACGTTATTAGGTCAAAATTTGGCTTTTCTTTATTCCATGTCTGTGTCTGCCTAAAGGTAGAATGACCAAATAAAAAATGAAAAAGTAAGTTCTTTATTTATTCTGCATATTTTTGTTCACTATGGATTTTGTACATGATCCCATAAGGCAAAGTTATATAAGCTATACATTTGTGCCTACAAAGATAAGTTTACAATTTATTAACTTTTAGACGTTTTCTTCATGCTATACTCAACCTGGAATATTCTACTTTCCCTAACAGATTTGTGAAACACCTGTCTTTTCGTAAAGATTTACTTAAAAGACATTTTCTCTTTGAAGGAATCCCCACCATTGGATTTGAATTTGGCATTTTTTTTGGAAAAGTGTGTGTATATGTGTGTGTGTGTTTTACAGTCATATTGTAAACCTGAAAATGTTTAGAAAATTTAAATAATTTTATACAAATATAGTATTTATTATGATTATTACTATCATTATAATGCCAAAGAGACAAACTAGGCGTTGGATCTAAGCTACATGTGGGAGTGAATACTTAATTATTTATTTATTTTTAACACTTTTGACTAGTAGTTGAATAATTTATCCTTAGGCCTGTTGCTTTTTATTGACGAAAATCTTCACTACTCCTGTATGGTGTGGTGTGGGTATGATCAAGGCAACTTGTTTTCTTGATGATGAAGGTTTATCAGAAAATTTATCCCCTAATTACAAAAACTCTCATTAATAAACATTGAATGAGGACTTACTATGCATCAGGTATTGACATAGGAAATGACCATAAAAAAACAACAAATAAATAAAAAGGTCCTGCCCTGAAGGAATTTAGAATCAAATGGAGAATAAAAATACTGAATTAATGTGGTAAAATAAATTACACACATCATCAGGGAATATTTGGGGAGCTATGAGGAAAGGTGTGTTTCTCAATTTGGGTGGGTGGAGGGTGGTCTAGGAAAGTTTAATGGGGGATTTGAAGCAAAAAGGACAAGCAGAAGTCTAGCAGGTGAAGAAGCAGTAGATGGGGGTCTCTGGCATAGAGCCGCTGGAGAAAAGAACAGTGAAGCATATGTGGAAAATCCAGAATGTCCAGCAGAAGTATCGTATGTTAGACTGAAGACCAGTTTAGTAGTCTAGACTAGAAATCAAGATTTGGAGGTTTAATCCTGATTAAATCCAACACTCTTATAATATATGTCTGCACCCATGCAGCTGGACATATCTAAGTACACAACCATGGTGTCATTTCATATTCATTCACCTTAAATGGATTCTTAAAATCATCAGATAGTCTTACTGAACTAGCCTGCTCCATTTACTTTCCTAGAAGACTATATACCATGCTTCCTCTTCTCTCCTCCAAACTCTCAGTACCTCTGTCTACATCCTCACTCTCAGATCAAGGCCTTGCTTCCTATTCGCTGATATTGAGCCATCTGAAAAAAACTGCATAGTTACCCACTACCACACTTATCGAACTACAAGTATTTACTGCCATGTAATCTGCCTTCTTGCAGGTTCTCTCACATAGCACTGGTAGAATTTAAACTGTTACATTTTAGTGGATGTAGAAATATGTAAATGCAATTTATTAGTGAGTAAAACTATTACTTTAGACCTTGAACTTTCATTTTTAGTTGTTTACCATTGGGAAATAATCAGGGTTGGAGTCAAAGATTTTTGTAAAGTATGATGGTATAATGAAAAAATTAGAAACAGACCAGCCCAAGGATAGAAAAAAACCGCAATAAAGTACAGTACATTCTTATGACAGAATGTTAAACATCATTTAAAATTTTTTAAATTAATGCTATAATGTAAAAAAAAACCCCTAAAACTGTACATAATACATGATACAGTTTTGTTGTATGTATGTAGAAAGACCAGAAAAATAAATGAACCATGTTAAAAGGCTGTGTCTTTGGACATTGAGATGAAAATCGTTCTGTATAGCAGATTCTCGGAAAATCCACTCAGCTTGGAAGAGAAATGTTTTTGACAGGAAGATCCTGGTGACATAGAGAACGTCCACTGAGTAAACACAATAGTGAAAGCCATCTCTATAGTGTGATTCAAGTGTCATTGAAATACAGTCCCCCCCAGGCATTCCCCTTGCCTGCAACATTCATTCCGCCAAGACCCATGGAATTTACTGCTAAAATACATCACAAGTTTATTCATTTTTCACCATCTCCACCCCTGTCCTTCTATTGTGAGACACCACAATTTCTAGCCTGGATCACTGCTTTAGCTTTCAGCAGGTTCTTCCCACTCTTGCTGTTGCAGAAATAATGATCTGAGAGGCCGTATTGCAGAGTGTTCAAAGCATGGACCCCATTGGTGGGCTGCCTGAGTGTGAATCCCAGCACTGCCACTTACTAGCTATGAGACTGGGGGCAAGTTACTTGACATCTCTTAACTTTCATTTTCCCATCAATAAAATTAAAGATATTAATACCTACCTTTTGAGGTTATTATGAGAATTAAATGAACAACTAGCTTAAAGCAAGTAGTTTTATGTGTTAGCTATTTGTCAAGGCTTAAATTAGATTATAACCTTCCTTGTTTAATATCATCCAAGGACTTCTGATTGCACTTCGAATTAAATCCTTATGATCACCTGCACCAACTTTATTACTCTTGGCTATTTTCTGTTTTCTTGCTATTTCTCTGAAAACACCAAGTCCTGTTCTGTTACTGGGCCTTTGTACTTGCTGTTACCTTTGCCTGGTATACTCTCATCTGATTCTCCCCAGAGCTGCTTCTTGTCGTACCAGTCTCAGCTTCTGCCACATCCTCTAAGAGCCCTTTCCTGATTTCTGGTCATCTAAGGGACACTTCGTACTATTCTTTTTTCCACTCTCCACATTTTATTAATAGACCTTATCACAATTTGAGCTTTTTGTTTGTTTGTTAACCTTTTTCCCCTCTTTTTCACTGCTAGAATTTAAATTCTGTGAAACAAATATGATGTCTGTCATGGTTATATTTGTTTCCCCCAATACCTAGAAGAGAGTGTGGCATGTCGTCCTGAATAAATATTGGATGGATGGCTGGCTGGCTGAGATTCTCACTATTGTCATCTTGGAATTTGCATTTCTAGAATGACTAACTTCATATTTGTAAGGTCTGTAAATCACTAAGGAGATATAGAAGGTTAAGTTGTTAACACTTGTTATTTTAGCTCTGGTTCATAGGGCCTTAACAATACTTGTCAGTACACAAGTACATTTTGAAAGAAGTAGAGAGTTTGAGAGTGGAGAGGGGAACAGTAGGTGAATTGGGGGACTTGAGATGTAAAGATACTTCAGGCTAAATGGAAGCTGCAGTGATGGGGGTACGGGGTGGGCTTGGGGTGAGGTATTAGAGTGTCAATAGTTCAGGCATTCAAGAGGAAGTGTCAGACCAGCATTTCACAAAGAACCAGGTTAAAAATACTACATAAAGTAACTTCCATAACATTTTACTTCTTAGCTTTAGAAAATGTTGAATAAGGCTCTGTATATACATAAAGCCAAAATAAGTGGATGAAAGATTTTATTAAAAATCAAATTAGTTATTTGATGTCATGAAATAAAAACAAAACTGTTTTCTTTCTCTGATTCAGCTCCTTTTTAAAATGGAAATCGGTCAGACCCTGAGTATTGTATATATGTGTGTCTGTCTTTGAAACTTTTTTGTTTTCTTCAGGCAGAAAAACACTTCATGTGGAAAAGATGTTTTCATGTGTTGTTTTTGATTATAAAACTGTAAAGGCATGGAAAGTTTTGTATCCAGTGATGTTCCTTTTTTCTTACCAGGAGGTGTCACTACAGCTCACTCAAACTTGCTAGTGCATTCTGTATGGACAAACTAGTGCTAGCATTTTATCAGAATGTCAGTACCCACCCACCAACTTCTTTACTGAGTTGCTTGAAGGAAGTCTGATGAAAATAGAATTCTTTTCAGGTGCCTGCTTCTCCTCCAAACAGATATTCCTGTCATGAACTAGCTGAAAACCTAAAACACTTGTTTAATATTCTGGAAACAAACAGCATTCTTACTTTCTCTGAATGTTGAGTGGGGCAGGGGACGGTGAAGAGGAAAAAAAAAAAAAAAAGAGTGGGATAAAGAGGAGAGATAGACATCAAGAAACATGAAGAGTGAAACTGAAGTGTTTCCAGCGATAACACACTGCTTGAAGATCCCTGAACACACAGTTCTCTCACCCATCTGACTTGCATGTTTTGTCCTTTCCCTGCCCCTCTTCCCTGCCCAGATAAGACCAGCTTGCTCTTCCAGAACTGTTATAATTAAAATAAAAATGTCTATCTGGTATTGAGCTGATACACTATCCCAGTTATTTGACACATGTAATTTCTATCTTGTCTGATAACATAAAATATTATTACTAAATAATAATATTACTACTAAAAATTTACTAAAAGTTTTACTAAATTATTACTAAAAATTTTTCCGGTGAAGAAAATGAAAATTGGAAAGGTTGCATGATTTGTAATTGTAGCTGTGATTTTATCATAGGCTCATCAGATTTCAAAAGCACATCCTTATTCTTTGTATAATGCCACTGCAGAGTCCCTCCCACTGGAGACTTAGCCTAACATCCTTTCACCCCTGACCAATGTAGATATCCCTCCTCTGGGTCTCACAACATCTGGTGCTTACCCAGTGTGAACACTCATCGTGACTGGGCCATGGCTCTCTTATTTTCTTGTCTCTTGCTTCACCCAGAGTCAGAGTATTTTAAGGTAGGTACAGTATCTTGTCTCTAGAACAGAACATGGAACTCCTAATATTGATCAACTGGATGGGCAAACAAGAGAACAGGTGCACCCAAAGATGGGGCTTCAATGTGGATGAGGGTGTGGGTGAGCAAAGCATGGACGGTAAAGACCATGGTGCTGCCAGCCTTCACTCATTTCTGTTGGCCTCACTTGTTCCACAAGCAACTAAACAATGAAGAGGAAAGTCCCAGCATCTGGAGAGGAGGAAGAACAGGGTTATTTGCCCCAGAAGGAGGGGATATTCGGCACGTCCCATACCTTGTAGCTCCTCTAGAACTGGAGGGAAAAGACTGGCATCCGAAGAGTTGTGTTTCCAGCTGACCTGCAGGTGGCAGCATGGCCCAGCTGTCAGAGAGCAGCTCAGTTCTTAGACACCCCTATTGCTGCTGTGGGACTCAGAACTGTTCTCAGGGTATTAAGTGCCCTGGGAATGATTAATGGTGCTGCCCGTTCACTGTACCCTGAGGGTAATTGAGCCTGCAATATTTTGGAGGTTGCAGAGAGACTTCCTGAGCCTCTCTCTAATAGAAGGGGCTGCAACATTTTGGACATTATATCCCTTTGGAGACGTCCCAGAAACCTTTTGTTGAGTCTAGAATGCAATCATTGGCAGAACGCTTTGAAAGGGGAGGAAAAAAAAGCCCACCACCACCATCCCTAAAATATGAGGAAATTGAATAGTCTTAATGTTTTTTCAGATGTCTGGTTTGCTATGCATTCCATGTTCTTTTTTCCTTCTTTGGTTCTGAAATAATATTCCTTTCCACCTGACTTAAAGCAAATCCTCTGGAAGGTAGCTTATGTTAATTGACTGAGTATTTTGAAAGAGTGCAGGCAGAGCTATGTATAATGTCTTTATTTAAATAAGCTCTAAGCCCTTTTATATTGTAGGGTGAGGTATTTAAAAGTAAGATGATTGGAAATTTCTAAAGTTGCACACAATTCAAAAGAATGTGAAACATTTTAGAAGGAGCAACTGACAAGGGTACAGTGTCCATTTATTCTAAATATACATGTAATATCAATTATGTAAGACAACCACCAAAAGATCTTAAGCTTGTCGGGTTGGGTTTGTGTGATTGCTTCTTTTCATTAGAAATTTTAGTAGCTGGGGAAAATGCCAGGTTCTAAACACTGGGAAAAGGTATCTTGAATAGGTTATAGTGGTAGATCTTCGCAGTGTTAAGAGAAAAATCAAAGATTCAGAAAATGTTTCCTCATCTATGCAACCAAATGGGGAATCTGAACCTCCACCTTTCTGTACTTTGGTTTTAAATAGCCCTGGTGGTTGGTAAAAAGCAGTGGTTTGTAGCTTCTTCAGTGATTTTTAAAAATATCACTTTGGTACTTTTGAGAACAGTTGTTCTTCCCTCAAATCTGTGTGATTTTACTCTCCATCACAGAAGGTTTTTTCATGGTAGACCATGACGATTTAAAGTTGTGTTCTGTATGGGAGGTTACCTTATAGATGTTTAGAGAGCCAAACTTAGCTGGTTCTCCACGTACTGACACTTTCACGCTTTAGTAGGCAATAAATTTGGTCTCTTTAATTTCTTGGAATAGAGAAGAAAATCAGAAGGATGATTAGAATGACCCCCTCAAAGTCTATTTTTAGATTAGATTGCAGGTGTTATAGGGACTGCTATTCTGTGTGCCTTTGCTTTTGTTAGACTTATCTCAAGGGTTGAACTTACAATAGTGTCTTTTTGTGATGAAAACCTAGGCTAGGGATTAAAAGTGAAGGGTGGGGATGGAGAATTAACTGAGATAGGTTCACAATGGTTTATTCACAGCCTCTGATTTAACTCCAACTTTAACAACAAAATAAATAAGGAAAAAAATCCCAGCATACCCTAAAATCCTGCTTGATGATCCACGACTCATAGAAGGGCTTTTCCCAGCCTACTAGTCTCTATTTCTTTGGCTGCTTTGGGCAACTTATCAAAAATTTCTTGATTTTATCTCTTGATATAAAGATCTCCATTTCCATGCTGCTTTTAATTAATATACTGCTGAATATGTAAATATTATGTCTTGCTCTAAGTATTATGTATATTTTTTCTAATATTTCTAAATAAATTATAAATATTTTGTTATCAATATCTAATTCATATTTGTAAAGGAACAATTTTTGAATATATTGAAGTCATTTCCTTGTGGGGTTAGGAGAATTATTGCTTTAGAAAAGGACACAGTTGGTACTTTCTTAAATAGAGTGTCCACTGATCAACTTTGCATTTCAAAGCTTAACTTCTTGACTTCTTTTTTAATTTTTTATTTATTATTTATTTATTATTTTTATTTTTGGCTGTGTTGGGTCTTCGTTTCTGTGTGAGGGCTTTCTCCAGTTGCGGCGAGTGGGGGCCACTCTTCATCGCGGTGCGCGGGCCTCTCACTATCGCAGCCTCTCTTGTTGCGGAGCAGAGGCTCCAGACGCTCAGGCTCAGTAGTTGTGGCTCACGGGCCTAGTTGCTCCGCGGCATGTGGGATCTTCCCAGACCAGGGCTCGAACCCGTGTCCCCTGCATTGGCAGGCAGATTCTCAACCACTGCGCCACAAGGGAAGCCCCAACTTCTTGACCTCCTTACTGTAGCACAATAATGTTCTTGAAAATCAGGTATTGTTGAGGAAAAAGGATTTTCTAAATCCTTTAGCTTTCAGCAAATCAAGAACCAAGACTGGTAGAATAGATCAGAGTTTTAGTGCATTCCAGGAAATAGGGCAAACTCAAGATGAGACAGAAGAAATGGAAAGCCCACTCTTTTGGCCCTAAGGAATTGTGGCAGGGAAAAATTATGGAATTAGGGAACCAGGATGGGTTATTTAAGATCCTGACCTTCCTTCTTTGACTTCGAGATCAGAAAAAGAGCAAGATTCAGAAGGAATGCCAGTGGTATGCTTCCCAGGTATTAGGTTTTAGGAGGAAACGGCAAGATTTTAGGAGGAGCCCCAGTATGACCTGGGCAACAGTAGAGCAGTGGTGGTGACAGTTGGCTTGGTTGATGAACCTCCAAAAAGGGATCTAGAAGCCATGTCCCAGTGAGGGTATAGGGAAGCGAGCAGATTAGTGGTGATCTGAGGTTTGAAGGAAGAAGGTGCCTGCCATGGGTGGAATCTTAAAGATTAGGAGAAATGGCTTGTACCTATGGACACCAATGAGGGGCACCAGCAGGTTCTTCCAGATGACTAGATGGGACAATCAAATTTCAGTAGTTACCCACAGGGCTTATATTTAGCAGGTCCACAATGACATATTTACATCATTTGTTTACAGTCAGTGTCTATTCTGATAGTTTTTTTTAAAATTTATTAATTAATTTATTTATTTTTGGCTGTATTGGGTTTTCAGTTCTGTGCGAGGGCTTTCTCTAGTTGCGGCAAGTGGGGGCCACTCTTCATCGCGGTGCGCAGGCCTCTCACTATCGCGGCCTCTCTTGTTGTGGAGCACAGGCTCCAGACACGCAGGCTCAGTAGTTGTGGCTCACGGGCCTAGTTGCTCCGCGGCATGTGGGATCTTCCCAGACCAGGGCTCGAACCTATGTCCCTTGCATTGGCAGGCAGATTCTCAACCACTGCGCCACCAGGGAAGCCCTATTCTGATAGTTTTTATTGGACTGGCATCCCTTTTGATTGGTTGGTGCCATGCTGTACCCCTTGTTAAATATTTTGAATTTGCTCCAGGTTATCCACATAGGGAATAAACTGGTCTTACCACTCTATATCAGGGACCTGAGAGCATCTGAAATTCTGGTGTGGATTGGGGCTCCCTTCCATTCACTGTCTGAAACCCATGGTCAATCTAGGAATTCTCTTAGGGAATAAAGGAAGAAGAGAAATGCAAATCAAAACTGCAATGAGGTATCACCTCACATCTGTCAGAATGGCCATCATTAAAAAATCTACAAACAGTAAATGCTGGAGAGGGTGTGGAGAAAAGGGAACCCTCCTACACTGTTGGTGGGAATGTAAATTGGTACAGCCACTATGAAGAACAGTATGGAGGTTCCTCAAAAACTAAAGATAGTACTACCATATGACCCAGCAATCCCACTCCTGGGCATATACCCAGAGAAAACCATAATTAAAAAAGATGCACGCTCCCCAATGTTCATTGCAGCACTATTTACAATAGACAAGACATGGAAGCAACCTAAACGTCCATCAACAGAGGAATGGATAAAGAAGTTGTGGTACATATATACAATATACAGCCATAAAAAGGAACGAAATAGAGCCATTTGCAAAGATGGGGGTAGACCTAGAGACTGTCATATAAAGTGAAGTAAGTCAGAAAGAGAAAAACAAATATCATATAATATCACTTATATGTGGAATCTAGAAAAATGGTACAGATGAACTTATTTGCAAAGCAGAAATAGAGGCACAGATGTAGAAAACAAATGTATGGACACCAAGGGGGGAAAGGCGGGGGGGGGGGTGGGATGAACTGGGAGACTGGGATTGACATATATGCACTATGATATATAATATAGATAACTAATGAGAACCTACTGTGTAGCACAGGGAACTCTACTCAGTGCTCTGTGGTGACCTAAATGGGAAGGAAATCTAAAAAAGAGGAGATATATGTATACATATAACTGATTCACTTTGCTGTACAGCAGAAACTAACACAACATTGTAAAGCAACTATACTCCAATTAAAATTAATCTAAAAAATTAAAAAAAAGAGTATGTCCTCCAGAAAATGACTATATAAACAGCCCTACTAAGGAGTTAATTTTGAATAGACCCAGTATTTAAATTTAAGGAGACTGCTTAAACTTGAAAATAATTAAAATATTGTGAATTAGTAAGTGTATGTGGAGTAGGACAACTTAAAGAAGAATTATATGAGAGAAATAAAGGAACTATATGTTCTTTTCACATCTCAGAATAGGATGGTAAATTTCCACCCACCTCCTATACATTCTTGCTGAGTCCTGTACAGTAACAGTTGCTTTGGATCTGTGGCCCAAGCTGACTTCTGATTCCTTCTGTTTGTACCTCTTGCTTCTCACATGTACATAAATGTACAGGAATTCATACACTTTCCAGTTAGCGTCCTTTAGGTGTCTTACTTACACCCGATATTCCTAGGTCTAATCCAGAGTTGGGGCTGTCAGCCCCTTTCTTACATCAAGCTGAGTGGATCTACTTCAAACCTAGTAATTAACCCATTTCTTTGGATTTGTCTCTGAACCTTTATGATATTCTTCTCCCTTTAAAGAATGTGGTTCCCATTGTGGCTAAGATCATGTTGTTCCCTAAAGATAGTGATCTAAGATAGTGAAATAAGTGGGAATAATAACACCTTGGATCCTATGTTTTTCATCTTTGAAACTCCCTCTGCTTAGAAAGGCTACTGCATTGTATAACTCTAAGGTGAACCTTTAGCACTATGGGTATACAAAGCAAGGACCTGGATTTCTCACTCACAATTTGATGAGTTGTTTTTTTTTTTTTTTCCTTTTGTCTGGGGGAGGGTGAGAATAGTTAATAAATTATTAAGCAAGAGAGCCAGTATTCAAATTTAGATTTTTTCTTAATCCAGACTCTTCAATTGTAATTCTACTTGATTGGCACCAATAGTTTTATAAACGGTTGGTAACAAATAATAACAAAAATATATGGTCAGGAGAAAGAGCAGTTACATGTCAGTATGTTTCTGTACCTCTCTGAAACCCCTAAGTGATGAAATTTCATTGGGTACAGTGTGGAGTTCCTTGTTGGGAAGGAACTTTCTCTAGAAGCTTCGCTCTGAGGACTTGAAACAAGAAAAAGGGAGATGTGGAAGAGAAGAATGCTATCCCCTTATACATCTTTCTCTATTGCA
Source organism: Balaenoptera acutorostrata (assembly GCF_949987535.1). Classification (NCBI taxonomy): domain Eukaryota; kingdom Metazoa; phylum Chordata; class Mammalia; order Artiodactyla; family Balaenopteridae; genus Balaenoptera; species Balaenoptera acutorostrata. Next base: position 89,893,974 of record NC_080066.1, on the reverse strand, counting down.
TTTGTCTGCAGTAGATAATTGACCCCTAAGGCCATTGAAAGTTTCCAGCTGCAAGTCCACTTGTTTATTTGTTTCTGTCTCTTCTAACCTTTCCGTAAAAATATTTGAGGTAGCAAATCTGTTAGGATAATTCATTAGGCCTATTGACTGATAAAGAGGTTTGTATTAAGTGGGGAAAGAAATCTATGAAAAGATTGTTTCAGCTGCTTTCACTACTGACCATGAATCCCACCACGTGGAGTACTCTACTATTCCTGTGAATTAATAATACCTTTTCAGCAAGGTGTTTGCTGAGCAACCTTGGTGGGCAAAGGAGGTTTTGTGGTATACAAGGCAAAGCTTAACACAACTCACACTCATCATCATGTTCTGCTGCTTCCTGCAGCAAAACAAAGTGTTTGGTAAACCTGAAAGCAAGTTGCCTCAAGGAAGGAGCACAGAGAAGATTATCTATGTACTTAAGTTGCCATGGGATAAGGGAAATGATAATGGAGTGAATCAGAGGTATGTGAATATCTGATGTACTTTGTTGGGTTGTTGGGAAGACAAATACATTTGTGAAAGGTGTTTTAAGACTATGAAGTGCCAGGATACAAAGCACAACCAACTAAACAAGCAAATATAAATGGTACTTGTTGGGGGGAAGTTGGCAGTCCTTTTCTGTCTGATATTATATTTTATAAAATTCAGATATCTATTGGAAATAAAATGTTTACTAAAAATCATAAAATATGCCTGGAGTAAATTCAAAGTACTACTTTTAATTTATAATTCTTAGCATCTCAATCATTGTTAAATATTTTTAACTATTTTATTCTAGTGAGTGGCTGAAATACAGAAAAATTAATTATATACTATTCCAACAAGCTCAAAATCTCTGGAGCAAAGCCATTAAAAGGTTCAACCTGGATTTAAAATAAAATTGCACATTTAATTTCACCAGCTGACATTTTGAGGCTGAGGTAAAAATGCATGGCAGTTTTTTTTTTTTTTCAAACTGCCCTAGAAATACCATGTAAACACATTTTACACATTTATAAGTATAAAAAGATATTTCCCAAAGTTAACTTAGAATGCTGTCCCCAAGTTTCCTGGCTTCTTTGCTCAACAAAATAATTGCTGATTGTTTTGAAAAAAAATTATCAGAACAATATGATGGCAATGATTTTTTTCTTCCACCAGAGTTACATGGTTTCTTTGAGTGTGCTGAAAGGGAGAGAGAGAAGGGAGGGGAGGATATGAGGAGTCAATATGTAAGCTGTAGTCAAGGTAGTCTCCATCTTTATAGAACTGAGATAAACCATCTTTTGCCTTGTTTCGTTCATCTGTTTAGCAGAAGGCTTGTGCAATTTGCATTTTAGAATGTTCAGTCCTTTTAATTTACTTCTAAATAACTTGTTTCTACATTAGGCTGCTTTGTTTGTAGAGAAAAATACTTACACAAGTGTTTCATGAAGTAAAATGAACTAACATGGCACTCTCCAAAGAGAATTTCAAAATAAAAACCATTAAGGATGAATGGCGTGCATTACAGAAATCTCTACCATATGTCTGAATGGGTCTTTGTATCAAGCTTATTTACGAAATTCATAGGCACTAATTTATCTAAGAAATAGGATGATAATGCTTTCAAGCCAAAGAAAAAAATAAAAACATAGTAAATATAAAAGACACATTAATAATCTTTTCTGTGAGCCTGATTTTGATCTTTTCTTTTGGATTGTCTATTGAGTCATATCAGAAGGATTTGTTTAATTATATAGAAATTATTTGGGTTCAGCAGAAGGTTGGCAGTATCAATTCCTGGAGTAGGTAGTTTGGAGGATGAACTACTAATAAAATTGCATTTGTAAGAGAGGGAAATTTGACCAAACTGTAGCAAATTCTGTAATCAAAGAATTTCTAAGAGGTAGAGTCTACCGTGGTATATAAAACACATCTCAGAGACATTTCCCCCAATGAGATTGACCATCTCATTTCAGTAAAAACAAAGAATGAGAAAGGCTTATGTCATTAGACTACCTAAGTATTTTTTTTTTAAATGTCATTTTCAAAAAATGTGTACCCTTGTATCTTCAACATCATGTTCTGGGTCTGCTTATTTGAACAGACTCAGTTGATGACCCCTTTCACTACTAAAAGTGAAACACCATGTATGTTTTAAGAGTTATTGAATGAATCTCATTGTTTTGTGCATACTATGAGAATCCACGTTTTCCTCTTTGTTTATTTAATGTCAGAGACTGCAAACATTGTATAATAAGTTAGTGTCTTGTTTGTATCAGTATTTTTGCACAGAATGTAATTATTGTAGAAACAAAAAAATTATGGAGTAGATAATACAAAAGAATTTGGTAGTACAGAATCCACAGTAACCTTAGGCATTATTAGCAAACCTCTTTTGTTAGAGAAGCGAGTGGCATGTCACTCTGGACCATTGGAACTTGATGAGACCTTAGCTAAGGAAAGGTCAAATGGTAATAAAAATTCAGTTTTTTTCCTTATAGGTGGCATTTAAAGGTGATTTGTGAGGGACTCTCACTTCAGTTGTTAGCACTGTTTAATTTTGGCTATGGTTCAGACATGATCATCTTAAGATATTCATGAGCAATAAAACCTAATTCAGAGCAAAATTTAACCCACGCTGGCACTATGGCTTCCAAATGCAGTATCAATAGTGACTTGAAACTTCTCCATGTGAGGTGTAGAAGTATACTTTCTTTCAGAATACGATTCATATGTGTGAGGGCCCATTTTGTATGTGTCCAGGATCATTAATGAGCCACAGTAAAATATGGGGCCAGAGATTATAGTTTACAATAAAAATTGAGGTCATATCTTAACAATACTATCCAATTAAGTTAATCACTGTGGAAATGGTGACTGTTTAATAATGACCATTCTAAGTCATCTAGTCTGTTAAGGTGTGGATGGAATTGATAGATTTGACCACTTATTTTATCATAGAAAAATTTGCCTAGCACATTTGTATGTTTTTTCCCCCATTTTGGTTCCCCTGAATACCATCCAGTAGATAGGTAGTACTGTAAGGAGACTGGGCATAGGTACTAAGCCTTTCTCCAGAGTTGGAACACTATAATAAGACAAGATAGAATCAAAGAAGAGTTTAGAGAGTATTTCCTGACGGTCTAGTGATTAGGGTTCCGTGCTTTCACTGCTAAGGGCACGGGTTCAATCCCTGGTCGGGGAACTGGGATCCCGCAAGCTGCTTGGCATGGCCAAAAGAAAAAAAAAAAAGGAATTTAGAGATAATCTTAATGGAAATCCCAACTCTCTCACCTATCAGCTCTGTGACCTTGGTCAATTATATAATTTCTCAAATAGTGTATAAAGCATATTTCGTAAGAATTACAAAAAATAATATACTGCAGTGCATGGCATATTTTAAGCACTTGATGCTTTTTTTTTTTTTTAACAATTTCATCAGGAATTTATTTTTGTATTATATGAAGGAAGGCTAACTCCATTTTACTCTAAATTTTGCAACACTTTCTTTTCCTTACCTAGTTTCTTCTTTCTCACTGATGTGAGATTTAATAATCATTATATTAGTCAATATAGCTTTGGTCACACTATGGCAATACATTAACTCTAAAATCTCAGTAGACAACTGATTTTTGACAAGGGTGCCAAGGCAACTCAATGAAAAACGAATACTTTTGTCAGCAAATGCTTCTGGAACAGTTGGCTATCCGTGTGCAAAAAGCAAAACAAAAACAAGACAGAATAAAACCCTCCACACATTCCTCACACTCTATACAAAAGTTAAATCAAAATGGATCATCAACCTAAATATAAAAGGTAGATTATCAACCTTCTCAAAGAAAACCAAGGAGAAAACTTTTTGTTGCCTTGGGACTGGCAAAGAGTTTTTCAATATAACACCAAAAGCATAATTCATAGTATAAAAATTAGTAAATTGAAACTTATCAAAATTTAAAACTTTCATTCTGTGGAAGACATTATTAACAGAATGAAAAGCTAAACCATGGACTGAGGTTTGAACATTTGCAAAGCACAAAGTGTTAAAGATCTCGTAACCAGAATATATAAAGAATTTTTAAAATTCAACAATAAGCAAGCAACTCAATTTTTAAAAAACAGGCAAAAATCTGTAAACACTTGACCGAAGAAGATATACTTATGTCCAACTGGCATATGAGCAGATGTTCAACATCACCAGTCATTAGGGAAATGCCACTTAAAATCACAATGAAATACCACTATACATTTTTTTAAATGACTTAAAAACAACCAAACAAAACACTGACAATTTAAATTAGATCTTGGAACAGGACAGTAGTTGAAAACTGGAAAATCCAAATCAAGCCTACAATTTAGCTAATAGTATTGTAACTAGGCTAATTTCTTAGCTTTCATCATTGTACCATGGTTATTTATGTTAAGATGTGAGCATATGCGGAAGCTGGGAGAAGGGTAAATGGGAATTCTCTGTACTGTCTTTACAATGCATCTCTACGTCAAGAACAACTTCAAAATCATAAGTTAAAAATATAACCAAATAAACTGGACTTTTTAAAGCCATTCTTTCTGTCCTTCATGCTACAGCTTTCTTCATGAGTTTTCCTTGGTTAGAAATACACTTGAATACATCAGGATATATTTAGCAAACTGGATATGCCATTTAGGTATTGGTCCACCAGTTCTACTTTAAAAGATCACCTCAAGCCGCTCCCCGGAGGTCGCTGAGGCCGGCGCGGTGGAGTTGCAAAAGCTGTGGGTGCGGAGGAGCTGTGGAGCCGACCCCGTGAGCCGGGAGCATGAGGGCCTGGTGTCTGTGTCACATTTGTACCTGCGGAGTCATTGTGGATGGAATGGGGGAAATACAGATACAGAAACCTACAAAGAAACAACAAGGAATATACGGATGTTCTGTCGCTAATCATCTCGGTTCGGATGTGGAAAGTTCTTCTGTGCTGTATACAGAGGCACCTGTTATCTTGCCTATTGGAAGGAATAGCACCAGACCGGAGCACAGCCATCTCTCCATCGTGATTGGAGGCATCGTGGAAGCATCCCAGAGAGCAAACGTGACCATGCAATGTCCTGTAAAAGGTGTCCCTCAACCTAATGTAACTTGGTTGAAGAAAGGAGGATCTCTGAGTGACAATATTTCCTTGCTTTTCAATGGATCCCTGTTGTTGCAGAATGTTTCCCTTGAAAGTGAAGGAACCTAGGCCTGTACAGCCACCAATGCTCTTGGAAAGGCGATGGCAACATCCATCCTTCACTTGCTGGAGACTTTCTGGGAGCTTGGTAGCTGGACACATTGTTCTGCCACTTGTGGCCACTTGGGAGCCCGAGTTCAGAGGCCCCAGTGTGGAATGGCCAATGGGCAGGAAGTGAGTGAGGCCTTCTGTGAGCACCTCCAGAAGCCGCTGGCTGGGTTCCAGCCCTGTCACATCTGGGACTGCCCCTCCAGGTGGTTCACGGGCATGTGGTCAGAGTGCTCTGTCTCTTGCGGTGAAGGATTCCGCAGTCGGCAAGTGACCTGTAAGCGCACGAGAGCCAATGGAACTGTGCAGGTGATGCGTCCGAGAGCATGTGCCCCGAGAGAGGCCTCTGGGAAGTACCTGCTCCAGTCACCCGTGTGTTCAAGGGCTTATTGAACTAGGGAACCAGGGAACGCTGACAAATCTAGTGCTTTGATAGAATGATCATCTAGTATAATCATCCACTCCCTGTGGTGAAACCCATGCATCAAAATCTAAAATTAACAAAGAGACTTCCCTGGTGGTCCAGTGGTCAAGACTTCGCCTTCCAATGCAGGGGGCGCAGGTTTGATCCCTAGTCGGGGACCAAGATCCCACATGCCTCGCGGCCAAAAAACCAAAACATAATACCGAAGCAATATTGTAACAAATTCAATAAAGACTGCTTTATTGCTGCACGACAGTCGTGAAACTCAGCTGCACCAGGGACCTTACCACACCGCGCAGAGGCTGGTTCACGGGACCTTGTGATCCTATTAATGGGCCTCTCTGTTGTAATTAACACAGGCCGCAGGGACCAAAAGTTCCCCTCGGCCCTTCTGAAAATGTTTGGGAATGGTAGTGCAGGAAGGTAATACACACTTTCTGCATTTCTGCCCTGCAGTGCAGCAGTTGTTGCTGTTGGGAGTCACTGTGCTAATTCTCTTAGGTCATTTTTCCCTTTAGTTATTCTGACTACCTCCAAGCGCTCCATGGCTGCACGCTTGTCTCACTGGAAAATGCACAGCCCCAATTCTGTGCAGGGACGACGCAAAGCAGAGTGTGATGCATCTCTCTGGAGCATCAAGTTTATTAACTAGAATTGGAAGAACCAAGGAGTTCTTGGAACAAGAACTATCCCCCTCCCCCACCAACACGGAAGACAGAAGAGTAGGGGAGGGGAGACGTGCCCCAGGAATGACAGTCCAGTCTCTCAAGTTTCACCCAGGTGGGGGTTGAGGGGCAGACCTGCAGCCACGGTGGCCTCGCTTTCGGTCGCCCAGGCTGCTCCGGACCATCCTCTGAGCTGGCCAGGGTCTTGGATATGATGCTTCTGAAGGCCGTGCAGAGAACACACTCCTCTTCCCCTGCACCGGGCCCCAGGGAGCGCGGCGGCCTGACCTTCCTGCCTTGGTCATCCATGGGGTTCACATGGGCTCACTTTATTATGACGCCTCATGCTGGGCAGCTTGCAACAAAGATGTTTCAAAATAAAGTTCCAGATTCTCCCAGCCACCCCTTGCTTTTTCTGGCTCTGGCCAGAGGGAGTGGATGAGGACACACTCTCAGGCTGCCCAGCGTGGGAGGACCTTCCAGTGTTGGACACACCCAGGGGGCAGCTGCTTCCCTCTGGGGCTCCAATCCTGCTGCTGCTGCTGGAGGTGGATGTCCCAGTGCCACACTGGGGGGCTGGGCTGGGGGTGGCAGTCCTCGCCTCCAGGCTGGGTGGGGGACAGGCAGACTCACCGGTCTTCTGCCCTGCCTGCTGGTCTTCCTGCAGCTGCACATTTTTTCTGTGGTAGAGCCACCTGGTTTGCAGGGAGGACACCACAGGGCTTGGAGAAGGCTCAAGTTCACTGCCACAGAGGTCCCCGCAAGAGAAGGGCTTCAGAGTTATGATGGAGACCTCCACTTTGGGTTTCTTGGAGCTCACACTGCCTGTCCCAGTGTCCTGGATCTGGTCGCAAGTCAAGCCCGGAGTCCTCACCATTGTCACCTCCAGGTCCTCTTCACAGGGTGGCTGGAGTGGCTCCTTCTGGCCCATGTTGACCCATGGATGCCTCATGAGGTCAGGTAAGGTGCCTCTGTCACTGGGGTTGAGGGCAATCAATTTTTGTAACAGATCCCTTATCTTCACAGACAGATAAGGAGGGATGGGGTATTGCCCTTGTAGGATTTGCTTCCGCAGCTCCTGGAAGTCTTTTCCCACAAAGGGCTGGGACCCAGTTATCATGGTGTACAGCACTACTCCCAAGCTCCACACGTCTACCGCTGGGCCGCTGTAGCTCTGCCCCAGGAAGAGTTCCGGGGCAGCATAAGGGTGTGTGCCGCAGATCGTGTCCAGTTGGACAATGTCATCACACTTGTTGCTGAGGCCAAAGTCTGTAAGTTTGATATTCCTGTTGGAATCAAAGAGGAGGCTCAGTGGCTTCAGGTCTCGGTGCACGATGCCCCTCCGGTGGCAGTGCTGCAGGGCGGAGACCAGCTGCTGGAACGGGCCTCAGGCCTCCGCCTCTGTCATACGGCCATGGATCTTCAAATAGCGGTACATGTCCCCCCCACTGAGGTACTCCATCACCACGAAAAATGTCTCCTCTGTGTCAATCACCCCCAGCAGTTTTACAATATTGGGGTGATTCAGAGCCTTCAGACTGCACACTTCCCGGAAAAGTGCCTGGACACTTGAGAAGCTCTGACGCCTTTTCTTTATGACCTTCACAGCCACCTGTGTCCCGGTCAGAATGTGCCGGGCCAACTTCACTTTACCGAAGGTGCCTTCACCAATGGTGTGGAGGATCTCGAAGTCATCAATATGAGCCTTCTTGCCAGCAGATTTGGCTGTGAGGCCCTGCATCCTGGTGATCTGCTAACTACACTGACTGACAGCACTACCTAGCAACGCTAACTACGCTAACTAACAATGCTAACTGTACTAACAGGGCTAAGTATGCTGTCTCTACTAACAACGCTAACTACGCTAACTGTACCAACAGTGCTAACTAGTACTAACTACACTAACTATGCTAATCAAGTATTAACTATACCAACAATACTCACTATGCTAACTGTAGAAAGAACAATGACACAAATAAAAAAGAGTAGAGAAAGGAGAAACGAAAATCAACAAAATGGCAGAAACAAGGAAAACACAAGCTAACTGTAGGTCCAAGGCCGTCAGGTCACCAAAAGCAGCTTCCTGGGCTCTAAGGACCAAAAACCTGGGCCCACCTTTCTCTTTCATAGGGCTTTGTGAAGTACATCACAATGGTGCACTCTGAGGTCAGAGCAAGAAATGGACCCATCACCACTGGGGATACACCACAGTGGTTTTCTCACTTTTTGAGTTCAAGGCCCCTTTACACTTAGGAAAAAGGATCCCAAAGAAATTTTTCTTTACATGTGTTATTAGATATTGGTATTCACTTTGTTATAAATAAAAATCTGCAGGATACTTCAGTGGCCTTTTTATTTCTAGTTTGAAAATGTGTAATAATTTTAAAGACCTCATAATGTCTACACTTGAAATGTTCAATTCCTTTTCCTTAAATTCTGGTCTCAAAATAAGGTTACAACTTAACTGACTTCACGATACTATACAAAATGTTCTGTTGCATAAGACATGATACGGTACATTATGAAAGTCTATGAAGCTGAGAGAAGATTTGCCAGGAAGGTCATTGAGCAGATTTCTCATCAGGAGCCTCGGAGGCCAGATGGCATGACTCAATGTACTTGAAGTGTTGAAGGAAAGAAACCGTCAACCAAGAATCCTATATCTAGCAAAACTTTCCTTCGAAAATGAGGGAGAAATCAAGACATTCCCAGTTAATCAAGAGTTGAGAGAGTTCTTAACCACCAGACCCGCCTGCCACAGGGAGTTCTTCAGGTTGGAGTCAAGCACCCTGGACAGTAGCTCAAAGCCTTATGAAGAAATAAAGACCTCTGGTAAAAGTAGACAGACGGGTGACGAGAAAAGCTAGTACTGTTGTAACTTTGGTTTGTAGCTCCACTTTTTGTCTTCTATTTGATTTAAGAGACTAATATATAATAAAACACACACATACAAATCAAAAAAAAAAAAAAAGATCACCTCTTCACCTAGAAAAGTTACTTCACCCCCACTTTAGCCTAACTTTGGGAATTCCCATCAACAACATTCTTCTTTCCACTGTAGGAAGCAACACTGCCAGAAGCTATGGCAAGCAGAGCCTCTTCTAAAATGCCTTTGATGACTGCAGCAACATGGATGCAACTAGAGATTATTAAGTGAAGTAAGTCAGAAAGAGAAAGACAAATACCATGTGATACCACTTACATGTGGAATCTAAAGTATGGCACAAATGAACCTATCTATGAAACAGCAACAGACTCACAGACATAGAGAACAGACTTGTGGTTGCCAAGGAGGAGGGGGGTGGGAGAGGGAAGGGCTGGGAGTGTGGCATTAGCAGATGTAAACTATTATATATAGGAGGGATAAACAACAAGGTCCTACTCTACAGCACAGGGAACTAGAGTCAATATCCTGTGATAAACTGTAATGGAAAAGAATATAAAAAAAGAATGTCTATATGTGTATAACTGAGTCACTTTGCCATACAGCAGATTGGCACAAGATTGTAAATCAACTATACGTCAATAAAAACAATAAAATAAAATAAAAAATGCCTCTGATGATGTACACAGCCCCTGCTCCTGCTGACTACCTCTCTGCAGCACCCAACACTGTGAAACCCCGCCCCCAGCTGAGGTCACTCCAGTCCTGTGTCTCCTTCCTTTGTCCTCTGTCTCCCACCAGTGTTTCTCTAACAGAAACACAAAGAACTGCTGTGTTTTCACTCAGTCTCACTGTTCACGTTCCCACGCTTGATTTGGGCATCAGACCTGCAAGAGTTCAAAACTTACTGGGTGGTAGAATTGCCATTTCTCTGCCTGTCTCTCATTATAAAGAACTTCTCTGAAATTCTGAATTCACTGGTCTGGTCATCCATTCACCAGCAAGTATCTAGGTACTGGGGTTAAGAGCTAGGAATGAGATACAGTTGTTATTAAAGAAACAACAAACCCCAAATGGAGTCACTTGTGCTAAGTCCCATGTCGGCAAACCAAGACTTAATAGCTAACCTAATTGCAGTTTCAGCCTCTCTCAGGAATGGGACCTTTCACCAATAGATCTGGAATTACCTGGTCAGCACTAGAGGGGTGACCCCCCACCTTCCCCCAAAAGGAAGGTGACCCTGCCTGAAACAATCCACTCTTAGCTAGAAACTTCCCTTTTCTGCCCCCTCCTGCCTGTAAAGTTCTTGCATTTTTTACAGCTCTGCAGAGCTCCTTTCTACTTGCTCAATGGGATGCTGCCCGATTCATAAATCACTGAATAAAGCCAATTCGATCTTCAAATTTACTCAGTTAGAATTTTATGTTTTTAATACAGTGATGTGCAAAACAAATAAAAAGAGAGGCACCAAACTCTTCGGAGAGTGTATCCCATTATCCCTCACACTCTTGGAAGCCTGGATCAGCAGAAATGGAGGAGAGCCAGTGACAAGAAAAAGCCTCTTGAAAACCAAATCAGAGGTCCTGAAATACTACAGACTTACTTGTACAAGTGGGTGGGAACAAGCAGAGAGTAGCAGTTGTTTATTACTGTACACTGTAATCGAGGGAAACATTTGGAGTTCAAGAATAGAGATTTAAAGATGAGATGCTAAAATTCATAACAACTTGTCCAAAACAGGCCAGAAAACCTTAGGTTTTCGCCTTGTTTAAAAGAAGTCCTAACTAAAGGGAAAACCAAATATTATGAAAAATTTTGGAGACATCTCACACACCAACCTTCCCTTTATTTGAATTACTTCATTATCATTACTTTAGAGTTATGTACACTCATAAAAGTTCATTTATTCTGAGTTGAGAAGTCCATTTTATCATCATGTGTATTGTGCTTACATTTTAAAATCAGAAACAACTTCCCCAAGATAAAACTGATTCTTCATCTCTTTTGGTTTTACTATTCCAAAATAGATTAGGTGACTTGGGGTATTATTTTTACCCTATGTTGATTTGCCTACCTTGTAAAGGAGCAAGGAACTTTTCCTTCAACCCTTATTTTCCTAGTGATTTGTTTAAAATGAAAGGTAAATATGTGTTTGTGGGCATATAAGTGTGTGTGTGTACAATCATTTTTATATAGAGATTTATTATCTCAATTTATTTTGTATAAGAGGTTTATCTCAGAAAATCAGTGTCTTCCTTTTTTTTTTTTTTCACGATTCATATCTTTAATACTCTCTGAGAGGCAAGTGAAAAGCAACAATGGATTTTTAAAAGGACCATGTCTGACACATGTCTGACAACACTGAGTGTGGGGGAGGAGGGAAGTTAACCAGCTAGCACAGTGCCTTGCATGTAGTAAGCACTGCAACATTTGTTAAATTGCAATGAATTGAAGTTGAAGATCATGATATATATATATATTTTTTTTTAGATTTTTAGAAATTTCATGTAATGTCTGAAACATTTATATTAACATATTTCCATACAAATAACCCAATGAAAGTTTAGTATTAGTTGTTTTGTTTGTTTGTTTTTTTATACTGCAGGTTCTTATTAGGCATCAATTTTATACACATCAGTGTATACGTGTCAATCCCAATCGCCCAATTCAGCACACCACCATCCCCACCCCACCGCAGTTTTCCCCCCTTGGTGTCCATATGTCCATTCTCTACATCTGTGTCTCAACTTCTGCCCTGCAAACTGGCTCATCTGTACCATTTTTCTAGGTTCCACATACATGCATTAATATATGATATTTGTTTTTCTCTTTCTGACTTACTTCACTCTGTATGACAGTCTCTAGATCCATCCACGTCTCAACAAATGACTCAATTTCGTTCCTTTTTATGGCTGAGTAATATTCCATTGTATATATGTACCACAACTTCTTTATCCATTCGTCTGTTGATGGGCATTTAGGTTGCTTCCATGACCTGGCTATTGTAAATAGTGCTGCAATGAACATTCGGGTGCATGTGTCTTTTTGAATTACGGTTTTCTCTGGGTATATGCCCAGTAGTGGGATTGCAGGGTCATATGGTAGTTCTATTTTTAGTTTTTTAAGGAACCTCCATATTGTTCTCCATAGTGGCTGTATCAATTTACATTCCCACCAACAGTGCAAGAGGGTTCCCTTTTCTCCACACCCTCTCCAGCATTTGTTGTTTGTAGATTTTCTGATGATGCCCATTCTAACAGGAGTGAGGTGATACCTCATTGTAGTTTTGATTTGCATTTCTCTAATAATTAGTGATGTTGAGCATCTTTTCATGTGCTTCGTGGCCGTCTGTATGTCTTCTTTGGAGAAATGTCTATTTAGGTCTTCTGCCCATTTTTGGATTGGGGTGTTTGTTTCTTAAATATTGAGCTGAATGAGCTGTTTATATATTTTGGAGATTAATCCTTTGTCCGTTGATTCGTTTGCAAATATTTTCTCCCATTCTGAGGGTTGTCTTTTCGTCTTGTTTATGGTTTCCTTTGCTGTGCAAAAGCTTTGAAGTTTCATTAGGTCCCATTTGTTTATTTCTGTTTTTATTTCCATTACTCTAGGAGGTGGATCAAAAAAGATCTTGCTGTGATTTATGTCAAAGAGTGTTCTTCCTATGTTTTCCTCTAAGAGTTTTATAGTGTCCAGTCTTAGATTTAGGTCTCTAATCCATTTTGAGTTTATTTTTGTGTATGGTGTTAGGGAGTATTCTAATTTCATTCTTTTACATGTAGCTGTCCAGTTTTCCCAGCACCACTTATTGAAGAGACTGTCTTTTCTCCATTGTATATCTTTGCCTCCTTTGTCATAGATTAGTTGACCATAGGTGCGTGGGTTAATCTCTGGGCTTTCTCTCTTGTTCCACTGATCTATGTTTCTGTTTTTATGCCAGTACCATATTGTCTTGATTACTGTAGCTTTGTAGTATAGTCTGAAGTCAGGGAATCTGATTCCTCCAGCTCCATTTTTTTGCCTCAAGACTGCTTTGGCTATTCGGGGTCTTTTGTGTCTCCATACTAATTTTAAGATGATTTGTTCTAGCTCCGTAAAAAATGCCATTGGTAATTTGATAGGGATTGCATTGAATCTGTAGATTGCTTTGGGTAGTATACTCATTTTCACAATGTTGATTCTTCCAATCCAAGAACATGGTATATCTCTCCATCTGTTGGTATCATCTTTAATTTCTTTCATCAGTGTCTTATAGTTTTCTGCATACAGGTCTTTTGTCTCCCTAGGTAGGTTTATTCCTAGGTATTTTATTCTTTTTGTTGCAATGGTAAATGGGAGTGTTTCCATAATTTCTCTTTCAGATTTTTCATCATTAGTGTATAGGAATGCAAGAGATTTCTGTGCATTAATTTTGTATCCTGCAACGTTACCATATTCATTAATTAGCTCTAGCAGTTTTCTGGTGGCAGTTTTAGGATTCTCTATGTATAGTATCATGTCATCCGCAAACAGTGACAGTTTTACTTCTTCTTTTCCAATTTGTATTCCTTTTATTTCTTTTTGTTTTCTGATTGCCATGGCTAGGACTTCCAAAACTATGTTGAATAATAGTGGTGAGAGTGGACATCCTTGTCTTTTTCCTGATCTTAGAGGAAATGGTTTCAGTTTTTCACCTTTGAGAATGATGTTGGCTGTGGGTTTGCCATATACGGCCTTTATTATGTTAAGGTAGGTTCCCTCTATGCCCACTTTCTGGAGAGTTTTTATCATAAATGGGTGTTGAATTTTGTCAAAAGCTTTGGTTTGAATTTTGTCAAAAGATGCAACAGGAGACAATGAAGCCCCAGGAGCAGTTGACTTTAGAGCAATATGAAAAAGACCACCCTGTGGTCATAGGTATGTACAAGCCACACCCCAATGTGAGCTGAAGCCCAGCACCGTCTGGATTGGGATAGATTGCATTGCTACTGTTAATGCTACTGTTGCTGATGTTAGAGTAGGTGATTTTTAATTTGTGATTCTTTAGAAGCTTGTAGGCTGTTGTTTTCTGTGCTCAGTAGATGGGTAATGTCTAGTCACTGTACTATCCACTACACTATACTGCTATACATTCTATTGTTTTCCACTTATACATTCAAAGTATTAGGAACAATAGAAATTATAAAGCAAAAAAGAAACATTAAACAATTTTTAAATGCTTTTTTTTTTAAACAGTACTCTTTTTTTTTTTAATTAATTTATTTATTTTTGGCTGTGTTGGGTTTTCGTTTCTGTGAGGGCTTTCTCTAGTTGCGGCAAGCGGGGGCCACTCCTCATCTCGTTGCGCGGGCCTCTCACTATCGCGGCCTCTCTTGTTGTGGAGCACAGGCTCCAGACGCGCAGGCTCAGTAGTTGTGGCTCACGGACCTAGTTGCTCTGCGGCATGTGGGATCTTCCCAGACCAGGGCTCGAACCCATGTCCCCTGCATTGGCAGGCAGATTCTCAACCACTGCGCCACCAGGGAAGCCCCTTAAATGTCCTTAATTGTTCATTTCTCATCATGATTGTAATGGACCCAAAAGTAATATTAATATTCAATTATATTTGGTTCAATCAATAGGCTTTCTGCTCATCACTGGGCAGAAGTTGGTATGGGCTGCTAAGAAGTACTCTGGCATCAGATTCAGAAGACTGGGTTCTCAATCCAGGCCTGCTTCTGACCACCAGAGTGGTCTTGGGCATGTCATATAATATCTCTGGGCTTACTGTTTTCATTTATAATTGAGATTGGGTTGATCTCTCAATTTAGGGATAACTAAAGAGCATCCCCTTCTCTCCTAGTGGTTTATTTCACTCTGCCTCTGGTCCAAATTTGAGTGGCAATAAGGCAAGAATATTTACCAATAAGGAGTCTAATTACTCTAATTTCCGGATACTGACTGGGCCACAGACCTAGCACGTGGATCTCTTCTTTTCATCTGCTTTCTCTTTGAGACACTCACTGTCTTCTGTGGTAGCTGGGCCCATGACCATTCTATTATTACCAACAGGTAGAATTGTCTTGTGTTTCCCAAAGTATCCTCTATATAGAATATTAATTCAATAAAATATTAATTAATGCATCAGGAAAGTATTTCCATGATAAAGAAAAAGATTCAGAAATAAGATGTTAAACAAATTTAAACTGGTTATTTTTTTTGACTACTCAGAATCTGGAATATGCAGATGTACACTGTGAATTACCAATATGAGAATATAGTACAAAATGCTTTCAAAATATTTTGATCATGGAATCTTCACCTTCAAGAAATATCCCAAGGGATCAGTGTTCCATGGAATACACTTTTGCAAATGTTGGAAGAATATTTACCAGTTTGGGCTTCTAAACAATTGTCAACCATGTAATAAGCAAGTTTTCTATTAGAGGTTCTATGAGGAAAAGAAGCTAACCCTAAGACACATTCATTGAAAATGGGAATTTTGAAAACTTTGTATGTTTATCCACCACTGCAGTATAACACATTCTATTCTTTCAATTCAAAGATCTTGAGAACATTGTAAAATTTCTGAATATTTTATTTATTTTCTAATTTTTAAAAATTTTTATTGGAGTATAGTTGATTTACAATGTTGTGTTAACTTTCTGCTCTACAGCAAAGTGAATCAGTTATACATATATCCACTCTTTTTTAGATTCTTTTCCCATATAGGTCATTACAGAGTATTGAGTAGAGTTCCCTGTGCTACACAGTAGGTCCTTATTAGTTATATATTTTATATATAGTAGTGTGTATACATCAATCCCAATCTCCCAATTTATCCCTCTCCCCTTTTCCCCCCTGGTAACCATAAGATTGTTTTCTACATCTGTAACTCCTGAATATTTTATTTAAGAATGTATACAAATGTGGGATGTGAGGAAGAAATCTGAAGCCCAAATCATTTCTTGGTCCCTGTTGCCTGGCTAAGTCTGTTGTACTGGTCCTCACCAGTGCTCATGTGCCAAACAAAAACAGGGCTTAACTCCCTGCCACCCAGTTTCTAAAAGGCTGTCAATCCTGACTTGGTCTTTTTGTATAAAAAGAAAAGATTGAAATTGTTATTCATGCCTGATTCATTGGGCCAAAGGAGCAATTGCCAAGGTCTCATCAAACCCTTAAAGTGTAATGGCTGTCAGTTCTTGTTCCAGTATGAATATTAGATTTTTTTCCTGAATGAAAGAAAACTTACTACATTCCCTTTCTTTAAAAAAGAGGAATGGAGTGAAGAACATTAGATCACAAGTCTTTACTGGTAATAGGCGTTCTGTTTCTGGAAAGGTGCTAGGTCTATTCCCCCATGACCTACCCTTTGTTTCAATGTAGTTAGCTTCTTAAATTCTATAGCATTTTGTCAAAATAATGGGAGATTTCACTGGCTTTTACTGTATCCAGACATTAGTGGAGCCTTGACTAGGTTTCAAATAATAATTCATCCAAGCCAGATTTGAATCCGGCAACGTACAAAAGAAGGTGGAGTTACTGAAGGTAGTCATAAGTAAATAGAGGATATTATATGACTTCTCTTTCTCTGAAGATGCAAGCCTTGATTTTTTTTTCAGGATGGGCAATCATGACCAGTTGATATTTCTTTGACCAAGTAGTTATGAGCCCAAACCAGGATTGCTCTGTTATTTTAGAAGGCAGTCCTTTAAAAATCCAGCCATTTGGCAATGTGAATTTTAAAAAATTTTTATAGCTACTTTATTTATTTATTTATTTATTTATTTTTATTTTTGGCTGTGTTGGGTCTTCGGTTCGTGCGAGGGCTTTCTCTAGTTGCGGCAAGCGGGGGCCACTCTTCATCGCGGTGCGGGAACCGCTCTTCATCGCGGTGCGCGGGCCTTTCACTATCGCGGCCCCTCCCGTTGCGGGGCACAGGCTCCAGACGCGCAGGCTCAGTAACTGTGGCTCACGGGCCCAGCTGCTCCGTGGCATGTGGGATCTTCCCAGACCAGGGCTCGAACCCGTGTCCCCTGCATTAGCAGGCAGATTCTCAACCACTGCGCCACCAGGGAAGCCCTGGCAATGTGAATTTGACAGAGAAAATGATGGCTCAATTAAGCCTCTTATCAATAATACCAAAGATTGTTTAAAAATAACATACTACTTTTTTTTTTAAATAGAGAGAAGTAGGCTAACAGAAGTGGATCAAAATGTCAATGCCCATATAATTTCTGATGATATTTTTTAAAAGTAATACATGTACATGATTAGAAAATTTAAATTGTATGTAAGTACAAGATAAAATATAAATGTCTCACAACCCCACCCTCCATAGACAAAACTACTATTGATTTTTGCGTTTGTGTGATGCCTAATGATAATGATAATAATAACAATAACATATCAGCGTCCATCCATCACTCTCTGTCTCATGTATCAATTTGAAAACCATTCAACTTTTCAGGTTGCTTAAAAAAAATCATATGATGCACATACTTGTACATCTGGTGGTTTTCACATAACTTTATATCTTGGAACTCTTTCCATTCTAATAATAATGTATTTACTTCATTCTCTATAATGGCTACATAATACTCTGCCACAAGATCTGTCATAAATTATGCAATCAATGTGGACAATTTCTAAAGTTATCTTGCACATAAAATAAGAATATATTTTCCTCACCTTGTTTTAGCCCACTGATAAGATAAAGTAGTATATTTCCAAGAATATATTTCCTTATTAAGATACACAAATATTCTTTAGATGTGTGATCCTAATTTGATAATGTTTTGAAATATATGTAGCCTAAGTATCCATTAGCATAAATAGTAACTATAGGAGGTTTGAAAGTCAGAATTGGCAGTTATTCTCCTAAAGCCATATATAGAGAGGATCTGGAATAGAAATGTTGTTTTCTGTGGTGATCTTGAATCAAAGAGGAAAACACTGAGCCAAATTTACTTGTGATCACAATTTATATTATAATCTGGCAGACCAAGGAGTTAAGAGTAGGAAAGGGAGAAAAGGAAACAATTGTTGAATGAGCTTTATGTGCCAAGGATTGGGTTAGGTGTTAACACATTATTTTTAATTAAGGGATTATTGTTATTAATTATTTAATAATTAGCTTTCCTGAAGTTATTTCCAGCCACTATGAGATGGATATTGCAGACAGCCAAGAGTCTTTATTATTTCCTTAAATGTACTCTCATCCATAACAGTTCTGCCTCTATGACTGATGATAAAAACTAGAAAGGAGAAAATATTAAGAAGGCCAAGATGGACTGAGATTCTTTCTAATATCAACAATAACCGGACAGGGCTGTAAAAGGTACATGAAAATTAAGTTATTCTCCCAAACCTACCAACCTAGCAAATTTTAATGTCAGCCTTGCAGATGATTATGATCACCAGATATAAAGCTTAGGGAAAAAATTAGGACATATGCAAGGATAATTAAGAAACTGGCAAATTAAAAATTTTTTTAAAGGAATTCCTTTATTTTTATTATTTATTTATTTATTTATTTATTTATTTATTTATTTTTGGCTGTGTTGGATCTTCGTTTCTGTGCGAGGGCCTTCCCCAGCCATGGCAAGCGGGGGCCACTCTTCATCGCGGTGCGCGGGCCTCTCACCATCGTGGCCTCTCTCGTTGCGGAGCACAGGCTCCTGACACGCAGGCTCAGCAATTGTGGCACACAGGCCTGGTTGCTCCGCGGCATGTGGGATCTTCCCAGACCAGGGCTCGAACCCATGTCCCCTGCATTGGCAGGCAGATTCTCAACCACTGTGCCACCAGGGAAGCCCTGGCAAATTAAAATTTAAACGAGGACTTTCAATAATGGCAGTGCATTTCTTCACTGACTGATATTGGACATTATCTATTCTTTCATCACTTTGTTGTATGTCCCTGTGAAAAGGCATTGGGAAATTTCACTTTAAGAAGATAAGAAAGAGGTTAATCAGTCAGACCTTTCTGCTTTCCAGACTGCAATTTTATCTCTGACAGTGACACTCTCACCTGTACTTCAGAGGGTGGGTGATTATGAGCATGAATTATTGAGCACAGTAAGGATTCAATAAATGATAGCTATTGTTATGATGATCACAGTTACTACAGTTTTACTTTTGGCAATTCACTCATTTCTGGCTTCCCTTAATAATGAAACTATCAGTCATTCATTTTCTTTAATTCTGTTTCCTTTTAAGTCTATACCATCTCTCAAAGTAACACGTTTCATATGTTTGTTGCCCGATATATAAAGTAGCATTTCCTTTGTTTTTACATGCCTTAATGACATGACACCTCATTCTTTAATCTGTTTTTTTTTTTTTTTTGATAAGTCTATGTTGACTGTATGAACACCATTCATGATCGTAGTGATGTCAAGGAGTAGTGGAAAGAGTATGGCATGAGATGTCGTGTAGATGTGGACTCACATCTTATCTGAGTCTCTACTGTTAGGTCAATAGCAATTTGGGGGCTGTGAAGATTAAGTAAAATGACATATGGAAAGCCTATAACAAAGTGCTTGGCAGATAGTAGGTGGAGAGAAAATATTATTTTTCTGCTCCAGCACCACCCGTACTTCTTACGTTCTTCCCTTCCCTCCTTTTGGCATTCCAGCATGAGGGATCCTATGGTTCTAGAGGAGCACTGTCTAATAGAATTTTCTGCAGTGGTGGAAATGTTCTATGTGGTAGCCACTAGCCACATATAGCTATTTAAATTTAAATTTAACTTAATTAAAATTAAATTAAAATTTCAGTTCCTTATTTGCACTAACTGTATTTTAAATGCTCAATAGCCACAATGCTAGTGGCTACACATGTTGTACAGCACAGATATAGAACATTTCCCTTTTCTTAAAGTTCCATTGGACAGCATTGCTTTCAAACTATAGGTTGTAAGTGTGACTAGTGTGATTGCAGAACTGAGTTTTTAATTTTAATACATTTTAATTCATTTTCATTTAAATTTAAATAGCCACGGGTGGCTACTGGCTACCACATTGAACAGCACAGTTCTATAGTATCACAAGCACTAGTCAACAGCTTTTCAGATTTTAGGCATTTTTAGATTTTATCTGATGCCAGAGATTCTGAGAAGTGGGTAGATTAACCTATCAACTCCAAGTGTTTGTAATGTGTTTTTGGTTTCCTCTTCTCTAGTCTGACTAGGCTTAACTCCGCCCACATCTGATGTTCTTCCATGCTTAGCTGCCCCCAGTTTTTTAATTCAAAAACTTTTATATATCTCATTGGATTTTACTGATCTCACTTATTTTTAAATCTAGCTACAAAATCAATAAATGACTTTTTGTAGTATACCTAACGTTGTTTGGTGAATGACAAGGTTTAGAGAAAGTATATGAGAAAATGACAGTCTGTAGCAGGAGGTCTTAACTACAGAGATACAACACACTGATGAGCTGTGATCACTTCTGAGGAGTGTGGTGAGTAATTTGTTGCTATTAATAAAGTGTCAACATTTGCAAATTATTCCCCTTTTTATTTTAAGAAATTAAAGTAGTCTTGATCACTGGTATAATGATGTTGGTCTGACTTATTTACATCCTATCATGCTCTCTTGAATGGGAAAGAAGTGTCATGTGGAGTTATGTCTGGCACATTGGTCGTAGCTCCCATACCTGGGTTCACTTATGAGGTTGGGTCATTGATCAGAATGTTATCCATGCGTGTCACTGTGGCGAAAACTGTTGAAAACATTATAAGCAGTATGATGTCAAGCAATACATTATACTGATGCTTGGTCATGGGAACCAAACGTTTCTCCCTCACTGCCTGAATCTTGTTTAAAAACATTAGATGACAGCTATTGAGTTAGACTGTTTTAACTGTAAAAAGTCTGTCTTAAATGAACATTTTTTTGAGATGAAATAGGGTCAAGGATTCATCTTGTCAACAGAGAGAAGGGAAAGGTGATGCAGTGGAAGAAGTATTAGGGGGGATTAAGACAAAGTCGAAAAGCGCAGAGTCTGGAAGGCTTCACAAGCAAAGAGAGGTTAAACATTTAATGTGAAAGGAGGAAAAGGTCATAGGAAGACATGTCTGAAGGTCAGAAAACAATATCATATTGCTAACAGCATGCAGAATGATTATTTAACTGAGTTCCCTGAAATGTGTTCACGTTTTTGTTTGTAGACTCTGAAGACACTTGTGTTTAGAATCCACATAATGAGGGAATTTGGCATCTGTTCTTGTCTAGTTCCTTTAGTTACTTATGGGCAGAACAAAATTGTTATAGAAAAGATGACATGTTAGAAATTCTCATTGGTTTCTGTAATCCAGTGAGCCCAGATACAAATAAATGATCATCTACCAAGAAGTTTCCTCCTGAGGAAAACTGTAATCACTTCTAATTCATCTTGTTATTAGGGTAAACTGCATCAGAAGATTTATATTTCCCAGTTTTCTCAGGATAGAGTCTGAGTTCATTCTAGAAAATGGCAGATGGGCACAAGGACCTTATCAGACCTTCTGACTGCTGGAGGAAAAGGGAAGCTTGGCTAATGTAGTATCATCTGCCCATTTAGTTTGTTTTTTCTTTGCTAACAGTTACATGGATTTAAAAGCCCATTAGGGAAGAGCGCATTCTGTCTGTAAGCAGTGGAAGCACATGATCTGATGATGACTGTTCTATAAATAGACCTAAGCTTCATTTTAGATAGGAAAAGGTTTTCATTTATTTGGAGGCTAATTATAAATTGGATCGACATTCCTTTTGATGGACAATTCAATTGCATTTAAATTCAAATTAACATCTGCTGTTTATACTTTATATTGTACAATCTACCTGCATCTAGACAGAAGCTGTTAAAGATCTGTGGCTAGAGAATCTTTGTTCTCTGAAGAGTTTAAAGGAAAAAAAGAGCATTTTCTAAACCCTCGTTATTGGAACCAGACCGTAGTTGCCCTTGAATCAAGGATGCTTCCCTTTGTCCACAGTGTATTAAAGTGGGTTGTGCAAATATGCACAAATACATTTTGCTACAAAGGGGATGTTAAAAATATTTGGCATTTTTCAAATAATATGTGTTTTGAATGAATAACACACATTACGGTATTCATATATTGTTCAGATACTGTCTTAAGAATTTAGTTCATATACGTTTATAAGTACATTTCACTCCATAGATATATTAATTCTATTCATACACAAATTCATTTATAGCTATACTTCATATATATGAACCACATACTCATAAATGGTAGTATTTATTGTTGGATGGATATATACAGATATGCATGTATATATATAATAAATCAGCATCTCAGAATTGCAAAACCAGAAATAATTAGCTATAGCTCCTCATGGTTTCGGGTATTTTGCTTTTTTGTAAATTCTCATTTACTTACAGACCACATGATAATATTATAGATATTATAATATTATAATATCAAATGTTGCTAAATGCCTGAAGAATGTGCTTTTCACCGGAAAAGCATGTAAAGCACTATGACACCAGAGTAGAGAATCAATGCTCAAGGGTCACTATAAAGTTATGGGCAAAGAAAGACATATACATTCCACTTATTACTGTTACTTTTTATTATAGAGTTGTAGAATTGGCATTTCCCCCAAAAGTAATTAGACGATTTATAAAATGACAAGAAGTTCTTATGGCATGATTCTCTGTCTAAAATCAGTCCTGACATCTAATTTAAAACATTGAAGAGGTAACTGATCCTGTTGAATGGTCACTTTTATCTTTTAAAAATAGTACTAGGATGGTTTTCCTTATTATTTGAGAAGATTTTAATGTGAAATAGGCATAAAATTATTTAAAAATACAACATGTTTTGCATGAGCTTGAATAAGACTTCAAGGCCTTTGAATTATGTAACTATTTACTAATTATTTGTTTGACAGACTGTGGTTTTAAAGCTTCAAAATATGCAAACAAATGTTAATCATTAACAATCATGAACTGAAATGAATAAATGTGAGCCTTTAAGAGGATCCTACAATGGGCACAGAGTTCAGAGGTTCAGTGTTCCAAATCCCTTGAATCTTCCCTATGCAGCATCTAATCTTCTCCTTAAATATTAAAAGCTATCTCGTGCTCCCTAACAATTCATCTCCCCGGAATTCTTCCTGGTTACAAAGACCCAAGACCTACCTTCACATTTTTCTCCTACTGATGCCCAGAATGCTCCATGAAAGTTGGAAATGAAGGGGGTGAAGGCAAGGTTGGGGAATTGCCAGAAGAAGCTGACTGACGGCTGGCATACGGGACGCACTGAGCCACTTTGCAAAGTAGCACGAACAGGGCATTAGCAATGACCCCATGTATTGCTCTCAGTCTTGCAGGATCAGAAAATGATTTCTTAGCTCATCAAAAATGCATCTGTCGGGCTTCCCTGGTGGCGCAGTGGTTGAGAATCTGCCTGCCAGTGCAGGGGACACGGGTTCGAGCCCTGGTCTGGGAAGATCCCACATGCCGCAGAGCAACTAGGCCCGTGAGCCACAATTACTGAGCCTGCGCGTCTGGAGCCTGTGCTCCACAACAAGAGAGGCCGCGATAGTGAGAGGCCTGCGCACCGCAATGAAGAGTGGTCCCCACTTGCCACAACTAGAGAAAGCCCTTGCACAGAAACAAAGACCCAACACAGCCATAAATAAATAAAAAATAAATAAATAAATAAATAAATAAAATTTAAGAAAAAATTTTAAAAAAAAGTTTAAAAAAAAAGCATCTGTCTCTCAAGGAGGACTCAAATTAACAAAAATTCAAAAACATATATACACAAACACACATAATCCTGAGTAGTATGTTTAAAACCAGATTGCCAATTTATTACTTCATAAAAGAAAATATACCTTTTACACATGCCAGAATATTCTTAATAGCATAACCAGGACATAGTCTCTTGAAAGCCAATTTAAGAGAAAGTCAAATCATAATCAGAAATTTGCTTAAGAAGATGAAGTGGCTGATTGTTAAAAGGTGTTCCTTAAGAAAAAAATATGCAAGACCCATGAAAAACAAAGAGCCAGTTCCTTAATTTTCAAAGAGTTTGTACAAATAATTAAGAAAAAACTAATGTGAATTAAAAAAATAGGCAAAAATAGAAATACCTAATAAGTGAAAAAAATTTAAAGAAAAATAAATGCAAATGACCAGTAAACACATAAAAAATGATAAATGTCATACATAATTAAAGAAATGAAAATTAAAATAAGATGCAATTTTTATCTTGTAAGTTCAGCAAAAATTTAAAAATGCAATGATATTTAGCATTGGTGAGGATGTGAGGAAAGAAACCATCGCAGACAACATGAGAAGAATTAGAAACTGGTGCAACATTTCTGAAAGGAAATTTGGCATTATTAATCAAAAATTCTAATTCACAGGACCTTTGAGCCAGCAACTTCACAGCTCAGGATTTACCCTAGTAATACACTTGCAAAAGGATTCTAAGATATCTGAATGGGATGTACCTTGTAATAGCAAACAACAGGAAAACAATATTCCCCTTCAACAGGGGATTGCCAATAAATTAATTGTATTGAACAGAATACCCTGTGTCAGTGAAAAGAATAAGTTAGACCTATCGATGGTGATGTAGAAAGAGCTTTAAGATGTACTATTAAGTGATATAGAAGGTATGCATTACACGTTCTCCTTTGTGTAAGTAATAGTTATATGTATTTTACTAGAAGAATACAGATAAAAAACTATAAGTGGTGGGAGATGTTTAGCTTTCATTTTATACCTTCCTGTGCTGTTTGAAAATTTTCATATCATTTGCCTAGATTTAATTTAATTACAGTCAAATATTTATTTAAATACATTATATGTGTATGTGTGCATATGTATACATGTATGTATATATATGAATACACATACAGAAACACTTTTGAAAAGTAATATTTAACCAAATAACTTGAAATGATCTTCCCCCTGTAAAAGTGGCACAACCTGAAGTCTATTAGCTGAAAATTTTTTCTGGTCACTCCTCGATTGGTCACTGACTTTACCACATTTCAAAATTCCCTTCTTTCATTATTTTCTTGTTGTGTGACTTTGGACAAATTAATTAATATTTCTGAACTTCTAGGTTGTTTTATTGTTGTTTATTCTAGGTAGCATGAGAGAAATGCCTTTATCAAAGAGTTGCTATAAGCATTAAATAATAAAACTACTACGCACATAGTTCAATGTCTGGAATCTAAAGGACAAACCATAACTATTAGTATTTTTTACTCATCCAATGCTTTTTTGGGTTTTTTTCTTCACAATGCCGCTTCTCCCCTTCTTCACTACGTCCTTGTGTTCTACCACACGTGGCTCTGCTCTGAGACCCAGAGTTAAAGTACTTTAGTCAACCATTTTATGGGCCAAATATACTCTTCTGAGGTGGCTTGAGAATCTAACCACCATCTATAAAATTGTTTCCAGGAAGTGGCTCACAAATTAAGTTTTGGAACACAGTCCTTTGAAAATTGGAGGGTGCCTGGAATGTGACTAACAGCATCAAACAAAGATGCATTCTTTCTCCAGTTTGCTTTTTATCTACAACTCAGTCATGCTTTTCACTGCTTCCAAAGAGTGTGATTGAGCTTTTGATAAAACTCTTTCAATTTAAACACTATGAGAGCCAAAGCAAAGTGTTTATGGAGATTATGCTTTGCATTCAACATAGGGAACTGGCAGTGTAGATTTATTGAACACTTGCTATGAGCCAGACACTGTGTCAGTTGTTTGATTTGTGTTATCTCGTTTAATCTTCACAATAGCCCTGTGAGTCTATTGTAATTATAACTCTTACCATCTTCTAAAACAGGAAATAGGTTCAGAGAGGTTAAGCAACATGGACAAGGCCATGTAGCTTTTTTTTCCTTTTTAAAAAATTTTTATTGGCGTATAGTTGATTTACAATGTTGTGTTAGTTTCAGGTGTACAGCAAAGTGAATCAGCTATACGTACACATATATGCCCTGTTTTTTAGATTCTTTTCCCATATAGGTCATTACAGAGTATTGAGTAAAGTTCCTTGTGCTATACAGTAGGTCTTTATTAGTTATCTATTTTATATATAGTAGTGTGCAAGTGGCAGAATCAAAGTTCATTAACAGATCCATCTGGTGCCAAAGCCCATGCCTTTTCTAGTGGTTGCAAACTGATTGAAATTTGCCATTCCAAAGATTTTTGCGTCTTATTTCCAAAAATGTTCTTTATTATTATTTTTTGTGTGTCAGCATTGGCATTACAACATTTAACCCATAGACAGTCCTCCTATACAGCTTTAAACTTGCTTTTTAAGGAAGTAAATGTTTTTGACCTTGGTAGAGTAATTTTTCAGTCACTGTTTTATAGAAGAATACTTTTTTGGTTAGCAGGAGCCATTGTTGTGTGGATGGTTGCCCATCCTCTCATTAAAGATCTGGAGTTAGTAGTGGATTGTCTGTAAGTATACTGTGTCAAGATGCTCACTGCTCCTCTCCACAGCTGCCAGAGGTGGACCATGACGTGAAGACTCCCGCCCATTCACAGAAGCATATTCAGTAAGATATCATGAGGAGGCTAGAGGTTGCCAGGTCATAAACACTGTTGCTTTAGCATGACTAAATTCAAGATTTTCAGAAACATGATATAGGATGCTTTAAGAATCTGTTTTTTACTGCACTTTTCTCTTTATGGACTATGGTTACCTCCCTCATCCTGCAGTGTGCCTACGACTGTAACTATTTGTTCAGCATTAGTCCTGTGCACAAATATGAGGTGTGCAGATGAATTTTTGTGCTACTTCCATTTTGTATTACCTGTCAAAATCTTCCACTCATTTTTAAGTGCAAAAAACCCAAATGTTTTTGGGTTACCCATATTCCTTTCATCATTGTGTGCACTGGGGCGAGATAGAGTTATATCCTGAGCCTTATTGTATCAATTAGCTATTGCTGCATAACAAATCACCCCAAAAAGTAGTGGCTGAAAACAATATCCATTTATTTTGCTCGTGATTGTGCAGGTCAGCAATATAAGCTGGGATCCACTCTGTACTTTCACTTGTCTTGGCTGGACTTCTTTATGATTTGACGGTCAGCTTAGGTCAGCTTTATTGATCTTGGCTGGGCTCTCACAGTGTCTGAGGCCTTGGCTGGGACACATGGTCTAACTTGACTCTGATCCACATGGTCTCTCATCCTCCAGCAGCCTAGCTCAGGCTCATTCACATGGCAGCTGGGCAGAGTTCCAAGAGAACAAACAGATGCAGGCAAGGTATCTTAAGGTCTGGGCTCAGAACTGGCACTCTGGTATCTCTGCAATATTTTATTGTCCAAAACAAGTTGCAAGGCCACCCCAGATACAGGAAGTGGGGGAAATATATTGCACCACTTCAAGGGAGGAGCTGCAAAGCCACATTGCAAATCATGTGGATACAGGAAGGGGTAGAGAATTTGGGTCCTTTCTGTAAGCAGTCATCCAAAAGTTCCTTCTTTTTGCTCTTATCTGTCAACAAAGTAGTTTTTAGCTCTTGGCTAATCTATGCCCAGGTACTGTCCTGGTGAGCTAGCTGACTGCAGTGACAGATGCACAATGGTTTATTTGTGATGTTTAAAAGATACATAATGAAAGAGCCTGTGATTAGAGTGGTTACCACAAGCTGATGTTCTCAGTGGAAAGCCTGTAAGCACTCTCATCTGTCCAGGACCCAAGCTGACTATTTGGAATTTATGAAATCCCTGCCAGAGGAGTTTGGAGTCCTGAGCTAGGTATGAGGGGATGGGCTCCCCAAAGTGCTATAATAGGATGGGCACTTTCTCAACTATCACTGATAAAAAGCAGGACAGGTTATCATTTTCTTTCCGCAACACTTATTCTCAGCTCTCACTGCTGCCAAATAATTAAAGCTGAAATCAGGTCTTTCTGGTCTCTCACAGGTGTTTGCTAAGTAATATGCTAACCTGGCTAGACAGCTAAATAACTTAATGCAGGTAAAATACATGTTTACAGGAAATCCTAAAGCAGTATCAGGAAACTTTTGTTCTACAGAATATTGATCCTCTGTGATGTTCCTTGAAATATGGATCCTGAGATAAGACAGCTTTGATCAACACTCCTTATTAAATTAATAATTAATACATGTATTGACTAATCACAGTACATGTTAGTATACTGGAGTATGTGGAAAAATCTTCCCTAAAGAATCATAGCTACCTAATGGGCTAGTTTTCCTGGTGTGTCTTCCCGTACCACTCCATTTTCCACCCTTCTGTGCCCTGCTCTGAGTCCCCTGGAGGCTGACTCCTGTGAAAAGACTCACCCAGGCTTTGTGTCTGCTGACCTTTTATTGGGTTTAGGCAGTAGAAGACACCTGCAGAAGTTAAAAAGGGCAGAAGGAGAATGATTTTTTCTTCACAGCTTTTTTAGCTTTGGTGCCAATTCTCTGGCAGTAGCTGGCTTCCTTCATGACTACAGCTTTTTGGGCAGGTCCTCCCCATGACTCCAGCTTACCATGGGCTCTAGAAACACTATTTCTCCTCCCCCATTTCTGCCCCAAGCTTCCCTGTTGTTGCTACTCCCTGGGTGCTTCTGCATCCC
The DNA here is from genome assembly GCF_949987535.1 of Balaenoptera acutorostrata. Classification (NCBI taxonomy): domain Eukaryota; kingdom Metazoa; phylum Chordata; class Mammalia; order Artiodactyla; family Balaenopteridae; genus Balaenoptera; species Balaenoptera acutorostrata. The sequence continues at coordinate 89,865,203 of NC_080066.1, read as the reverse complement.
TTATTTCATTAACCCTGCCTGCACTTCCTTAAGCAGTCTCTTCATTAAAGTCTGTTCCTAGGGGTTCTTAGCTTGGGAGTCTAAGGACCCCAATGACATCTATAGATAGAAAACAGGGGATTGGAGAACTTGGATGGGAAAAAAAATAAGCTTTGAACTTGCTCAGTAAAAAACTACCCCTTTATTTTCACTAACTCCTAAAAGAAATTTAGCTTTTCTTTCAGCTATGAAGGTAGGCAAAAGACGTTAGCAGCACCTCTGGCTTTGTCATCAACAGATATCACAGATATTTTCATATCACGTTGTAGGTTTTGTTGATATCTTGAAATAGAATTTATTGTTATTACTACTTTGAAACTACGTTAGTTATGAGATCTGATGCTAGATCATGTTATTTAAATAGCTTAGTAAAGAAGCACATTTATTCCTATACTAAAAATTTGTTTTTAAAATATTTTGTTAACTGAATTTCAATTTAATTGGAATCCTTTTGTAATCTTTGTGTACTTTATTTTATGTATTTTCTGAAATTGGTTTCATAGACTTCACCAAACTCCCGAGAGTTTTAACACACACACACACACACACACACACACACACACACAAGAGATTAAGAACTCCTGAACAATCTGAGTGAATTATATTTCCTGCAGGGCCATGACTCATATAACAGAAGACGAGCTTCCCAATTTCTTTGACCAGAGAACCCATTTTTCATGTTCATGGATTACTGTTTCATGGAACTAGTCTTTCACAAAACACACTTAGTAAAAGATATCCTACGGGAATGACCCATCATATGATATTTCCAGAAATAGGAGCAATCAGTCATGAAGATGTCTGGTCAGAAAGAGGCTGTTGCCCCTCAGGTCCCACTGGATACAGGACACAGGCTTCTTAGACTTTCTCTGTCACTTATACTTTGCCCAACTTGTTTCCTTTCCACGTGCCACATATTTTCCTCTTAGGTTCCATGTTCTTGCCAATTATCCTCTTTCCCTTTATAGTCTGTGCTTGGACACCTCTCCAGTGTCCTGAACCCTGTTTTCACAAGCCCTCCATTTTCATTCCCATGGTGAGAACACACTTGTGAATTACAATATTGGCTATAGCCAAACACACCCAAAATAACAACAGTGACCCAGTAGCACCAAGAAGTCTCAATATTCATTTCAACCTGGAACAAATGTATTAGTGACTCTGCCTTTGTCACTGAAAACATAATTTAGTCCTGTTAGGATAGTCAAACAGCCTCACATATTTTTTCTTTATCTCTGGTTCCCTACTAATTAACCACGAACAGCTAGATATGACCACTACTGTGATATTACAAATGCATGATCTCCTCCATTAACTCTGTTCTTTGAGAGCAACATTTCCCTTCTATTTATTTTAGTATTCTCAGGTCCTAATACCAGGAGTTCAGTTATGCCTATTGGATGAATAAATGAGATGCAAATTTAAGCTGAGGCAAGGAGGGTTTGCTTTGTCAACAGATTTAGTGACTGAAAAACCATACTAAAGGAACTTCAAGGACAGCATTCATATTTTATTCATCATTAGACCCACTGAGGATCATGTGCATAGTGTTGGATTCTTACTGACTGGGGCATGATCCCAGGTTCCATCCATATTTCTCAGAGGCAGAGCCACAGTTAATAATGTTTACCCTTTAGAAAGGTTAACTACAATGCTGACCATTCTCCCTGAATGTTTTGTTTCTTTGCAGTATTTATAAAATCTTTACAAGGGTTGTGATCTTCTTTTTTTGGCCATGTATAGATCAATGCTAAAACCTTTCTTTGCTGAGACTAAGCTTCCAAATAATTCTTTCTTATCTTCTTTAAGAAATAGAGAACAAACTTCTGCATTTATTATTTTAATTGCATTATATGTAGTATATCATAATGTGTGTATATATATATAATATTATGTTATATGTAAATATTCCAATGTTTTCCTTCTTGGTTAATCATCTACCTTCATTTTCCCCACCCCCCTTTTTAACCAGACTTCTTGTTTGAAATATGAAAAATTGTGTTTTAGAAATTATCTTGTTAAAGTACTAGGAATCATATATAATGTTTTAATTTATGAATTATTTGTATCTTTTACAGTTAATTTTCCTACTACACTTACCCTTTGAGGGATGTTTTCTACTTTTTATCTGTTCTTTCTGTTTTCTGTCTGTAACTTTTTTTTACGAAAGATGTTTATAGTGTCTTTTTCCCCAGGGCTTGTTAAGGGTCTTACTGAAGTTTGAGTTCTCTCCAAGTTTTCTCCCTTTGATTTTCTTTTCTTTTTCTTTTTTTTTTTTTTGGTCACCTGTGGCAGCACTCTTTAAGGATTTTTACACTGAAGTCAGTATTTTGAACTGCGCTTCACATGACCAGTTTTCCGACATCAAACTTTCGTGTTGTCATCTCCTGTCAGATGGTTCCAAGTTACCCTGCAGCTTTGAAGTGAGAGGCTTAAAAATTGCCACCCTGTATGTGCACTCTAACCATTGATAAATAAAAAGTGATCATGTGGTTCTGTCTTGCTTTTTTGGGTGGTCACTAACCTTACTGTGAAGTCCAAAATTCTGTCTGGTAAGTAAAACTCTAGACAGATAGGGAGATGATATTGTCCTGCAAAATGTAATTCTTGTATTTATTAACGGTACATATATTTATTTGAACTACTCTTTTTTTTATCTCCAGTTATATTTCACTACTCTCTTCTCTCTTTACCTTTTGAAGTAACATCTATAATAATTTATGGACCTCAGCAATAGCTGAAAATTCTTTTTCTGTGTGTGTTTGCTATAAGGCTGTGATTAAAATGCCAGAGCAGGGCAATTTCAGTGTCTGTGGTAGAAAAGATGGAATATTATTTGTTATTTAATTTCTTTTGCTTCATCTCTCATCCTAAACCTCTCTTTAAGGACCAGGTTGAGTGTCATCTCATTGGTGAATCCATTCTTACACTTTCCCCATTGGAATTAATTCTTTCCTCTTCTGTGCTACATATGTAATCATAATAATATTAATTATTAATATATCATAACAATGATAATTGCACTCATGACACTTAATGTTTTCCAGGCACTATGCTAAGTACTTCCCATATAATAGCTAACTTTCTTTTAACAAAAATACTGTGATTAAGTAGTATTATTGTCTCCATTTTACACCTAAGGAAACTGAAGCACAGATAGACTGTGCAAATGAAATTTGATCTCAGGTCTTTTTAACCTCAAAACCTTAGTAGCTACTCAGGACTGTTATCTCAAAAGAAAGATTGTGACTTACCATTTTATTCCCAGTCACCAAAATTCATGTCATGTGGTAGATGCTCAATGAATATTTGTTGAATAAATGACTATGAAAGGAAATTCTTTACATCAATGAGAATTATTCGATTGAACTTACAAGTCTGGGACCTACTAACAAACACAACTCATAAAAAGTTACTTTTATCCATACTTAATCCCATTTTGATTTCCTATTTACTGTTACTCTAAACCAATAGTTTTATCTTTCCTAACTTCTTCTAAGCACTCTCTTTCCTCCTTACTGCTCTGTGAAGATATGGGAGTGACAGAGGGGACCCTGCTTGGTTGTGTAGTGACAGAAGATCCTTATTCTGATTTCTGAGGTTCTGAGTGCCCTTCTTCCCCTCCCCATTGTACTCTGGCTAGGGAGTCCCTGGCATCTCCCACTCTTGAGAGAATAGAGCACCAAGCCCCTGAGCCTTATGGTCTACTCAGATTTGATGGGTTTGCCTTTTATAACAGGGAAGAATTCCATCATCTCTGGACACCTGAGTAGGAAAAGGCCTACCGCACAGGGGCCCCATTTACATAGGAGCCTAAATAGAGTTCCTTTTCCTTTACAGAACACCCACACCTGCACACACTTACACAGAGTAACATTATTGTTATGGGTTGAGCTATGCACTCCCCCAAAAAATGCTGAAGTCCTGACTCCCAGTACCTGTGAACATGACCTTAATTTGGAAAGAGGATCTTTGCAGATGATCAAGTTAAGATGAGGTCATTAAAACGTGGGCCCTAATCCAATATGACTGTGTCCTTATAAAAAGTGGAATTTTGGACAAGACACGCATATGGAGAATGCCATGTGAAGATGAAGGCAGAGATTTAGGTGATGCATCTCCAAAAATTGCCAGCAAACCACCAAAAGCTAAGGGAGAGGCATAGAACAGCTTTTCCCTCACAGCCCCGGAAGGAACCAACCCTGCTGACACCCTGATCTCAGACTTCTAGCCTCCAGACTATGAAACAATGATTTCTGTTGTTTAAGCCACCCAGTGTGTGGACTTTGTTGTGGCAGTCCCAGGGAAAGAATGCAATTATCTATCCAGATTTTACCATCTCCCTATCTAAAGCATAGATGAAATTCAGAAATAAATGAAGAAAGTATCTGGGTAACCATAATAGATGTCATAGATAGACCCAAATACTTTGTTATCTGTAGGCCCTCACTCAGAGCCAGTTCATTCCTTTTTAATTTAACAGTTCTATCAACTGTCTTTCTGTTTTTCAAGTCTGTAGCTGCAACAGGTGATTAGAGGGCCACAGGAGTTTCCATGTAGACATTGATACTGATAAGATAGCAAGGGAGGAGTCAGAAAACCCAGAAATAGCAAGCAGTGCATTATTATATATTGAAGGAACATTACTGCTTGTAAAGAAGCCACACCATGAACGAGATGAGCAGGGTCAGGCTTATCATCCATTGACTTTGCTGCTGTCTCTAACTCTCCAGAACCCATTCCTTCATCCCATTCCATATCTTTGCTTTGGGCTGCATCAAGTATTGTGCTGGCTGATTTTCTGGTTTCATTTTTCTAATTGTCCTTTCTGGCTCAACTATACTCTCCATTCTGCATTTTTAACCTGGTATGCCCATTGGTTCAATATGTGTCCTATACCCAGACAAGTTTTTCTTCCAAACACCCTCCTTCCAGACAAGGGAAATAGGACTCATTTGTTAAAGTGCCCTTGAGCACTAAAAGCAAAGTAATCAGGAGCTCCTTAGGGTAGAGGTATACATCCTTGAGCACATGATTATCTGTATTTTACAAAATACTATATGATTATCACAGACTCTGGGCCGTAAAAATATTAAAAAGACAGCTACATATATAATAATACAGCTTAGAAAAGCTTCTACTTTTGTTGTATAAATTGTTAAGAGCTCAGTTGCCGTAGAGTCATGGTGGTCCCAATTAACTCCTTGTGGGTACTGGAGAGCTGTTTCTGCCTCTCTGTTTTGTGTTCTCTTCCTCTCCCCCTCCTTCTCCCACTCCTTCCCCCACTCCTTCCCTCTCATCCACTTCCTTTTCCCCCTCTTCCTCTCCCCCTCCTTCTCCCACTCCTTCCCTCTCATCCACTTCCTCTCCCCCACTCTCTGACACACACACACACACACACCCCTCCTTTAAAGATGTGGGGTCAGCAGAACATATATACAGGACTGGAGTAAGGCTCACCTGCCCTCAAAGAATCCCCACATTCACCTGATTGCCATTTATTGATAGTACTATCCAACTTTTTTTTTCACCTACTATATGAATGACCTATGGCATTGTGTGAGCAAATACTCCTGTGGCAGGAATTATGTGTAAGCCCCCAACTTGGGCTGTAAGTCTCCTACTTTGAACAAAACTGAAAAAGGCATGTTGGAATGAAGTCACTGAAGTTGACATTATTATAAATAAATTGAATCTACTTTATTTTTTATAAAATTCTTTGTTACTTCAACTATTAGTTGGTATACCGCATACATGGTTGAAACATACTGGCAGCCTGGAAACATACCTGTGGATTAGCTGGTTTACTGGAAAGAGCATTGGTTTAGTATTAAGCCAAATCTAGATTACTCCTGGCCCTGGCGTTTTGGACCTGGGTAAGTTCACTGCCTACTCCTTGCCTCAGGTTCATCTATGAGGATAACAAACTGTTGTCACAGATGGTTTTGCAGATCAAATAAGATGATACATGACAGCACTTAACTTGACAGCACCAATAAGCCTTGGTAAATATTTATTTTCTTTCTTTTTGCTTTGTTTTATCCACATCAATTTCTGATTGTAGTCACTAATACATAGAAAGAAAAAAAAAGATTGAAGCCCACATTTACCTTCAGATTCTTCAAATGTAGCCCCCTCCTTTCTTTGTTTAGGGCTTTGACATTTTTGAGTTGTCAGATGAATTGATTCTCACCCTGGAAGGCTGAGTACAGGACCCCCTAGGGAATGAAGTGCAGGCAGGTGGAGTTTCCTTGAGGAAACTTAGGGGAAGGAGTGAAATAAAGATAAAGAAGAGGCAGCAGATTGGCTAGAACAAATCCTGACAGCCTGAGTTCAGTGGGCCAGAGGCCAGCCCTCTATGGAGTGTCCAAGTGAGTCTCTCAGTGTAAGGATGGGGAAAGGGGGCAAATATTTGCTTCAAAGTTTTGCCTAGTGATGAATAAATAACTGTGAATGATTAACTCTCTTTGTATCCATCACAGCTCCTAACAAATTGCCTTACATATGGCAGGCTCTCAGTAAGTGTTTAATGAATGGATGATTTATTCAATTAATTACTGAATGTTAAATTAGAAGGAGCCTGAGAAATCCTGTAATCCCAAACTGTCACGTTACAGCTGGGAAACTGAAGCCCAGAGACTGTCTCACTTGTGAGCATCCTCAAGATACTAGGACCCAGATCTCCTGACTCTGAGACCAAGGCCCAATGCTGTAGCACAGATCTTTATTTCTAACTAGGATCAGAAAATGCATTGGGACCAGAGATCTACTTCTTTTCTATTTAAAAACACCCCGACCATCAGATTCCATTTCTTTGTCTTAAGGGCTCAGAATGTCTGGATACCCTGTGGCATGCTTTGCATTCTCTCCATGTGGTCCTCATGAAGCTGAAAAAAATGGAGATGATCATGGATATATTGAGATATTGATGAGTGTCAGTAATTATTCTCCAAGAGGCCTTGTGCTATATAGCTGGTGAGGGAATTGGCTCAATCAGTCATAAGTGTTCTTGTTCCTCTCCCATTTGCCTGCTGTGCTTGGTCCAGACTCTACACTTCATATACATGCAGTTCATTTCTTCTGCATAGCCTTGACACCAGCTTTTGGCTAATCACATCCTACTCACCTTCAGGACCAGCTGTGGTCATACTTGCTGATGAAGCTCCCCTTCCTAGACTCTTCCTGTCATATTGGTCTCCCTCACCACTGCATCCTTAATGCCTTTGCTGTTTGACCATCCTTTTATTCTTCATTGTCTCGTGTGGCACAGAATATGCTCTGCACTTTTATCTTTATAAGACTGAGGACATATTGAATGTTCATTGAATGAATGTTTGGTCAGAGTGCACTTAAATAGAGCTGCCAGATAAGATATAGAACACCCAGAAATTTGAATTTCAGATAAACAATGAGAAACTTTTCAGTATAAGTTTGCTCCAAATAGTGCATGAAACCTACTTATATTAAAAAGATGCACTGTTTATCTGAAATTCAAATTTTACTGGGTGCCCTATGTTTTTATTTGCTAATTCTGGCAACTCTAAGCTTGGAGGTATTTTTACCTCTGGTCTCTCTTAAAGAAATTCTCCTTTGGAGTAAAGAATATTTGGGGATTAAATAACCAACTAAACTTTTATCTTTTAACCCTTGGAGCACAGGGCTACCAAGACCTCTTGATTTATCTGCTCCACCTTTCACTGTTTAATCCTCATACTCTTATTTAATAAAATTTATTATAATACATATTTTCTTCTTATACAGAATCTGATATACGCAAAGTTGTATATCTTGGGCTGAAATTCACAATAAGTTTTACTAATCTTGGATTTCCATGGTTACATTTAAGAACAATTAGCATGTAAAATTCAAACAAAAAAACCCACTGCCAACAATTGACATATAAATGCATAAAGATCGGTGTTCTGTCATCTTGATTAGGGTAAGGATTTGCCTGTGGTGCCCAATTCTGTCTATGATCTCCAGTACCTAGCACACGTGGTTGGTACTCTATAAATAACTGGCTCAGTCTGCCTTCTCTACTCTCATCCATCCTTCTGCACTCATCAGGACTTTTTTCTTTGTACCCTGCTTTTCTAAGTCGGTGGTTCTCAAAATGTGGTCCCCGGTCCAGCAACTTTTAGCTATACCTGGGTACTTGATAGAAATGCACACTCTTAGACCCCATTCCTGCCCTTCTGCCTGAGAAACTCCAGGGTGGGGCCAGCAATCTGAGTTCTAACAAGCCCTCCAAGGTGATTCTGAGGCATTCTTTTTTTTTTTTTTTTGGAGTATAGTTGCTTTACAATATTGTGTTAGTTTCTGCTGTACAGCAAAGTGAATCAGCCACACATATACATATATCCCCTCTTCCTTGGATTTCGTTCCCATTTAGGTCACCACAGAGCATAGAGTAGAGAGAGTTCCCTGTGCTATACAGTCTGTTCTGATTAGTTGTCTATTTTATACCTAGTAGTGTATATATGTCAATCCCAATCTCCCAATCCATCCCACCCCCCCTTCCCCCCTTGGTATCCATGCGTTTGTTCTCTATGTCTGTGTCTCTGTTTCTGCTTTGCAAATAAGTTCATCTGTACCATTTTCTAGATTCCACATATATGCGTTAATATACGATATTTGTTTTTCTCTTTCTGACTTACTGATGCATTCTTAAAGAATTGCTAGGACAACCAATGGTTTCCTATGTGTTTATGTATAAAATACAGATAACTGATGTGTGAGTAATTATCACACTGCTACATGTACTTGAAACAAATAAGTCAAGGTCACTAGTCAGTTTTTAATAGGTTTTTCCTCTGTTTTACTTTCTCTTTCTCCTCCCCTATTGTCTTCTTCCTTACAATGTAAGTCTTGTTTCTTCACTTTTACTAAGTAGGTATGTTGAAAAGTAAAGGTCTGGTCATCTTTCCTTTCCTCCCTTCCTCCCCCTCTACCTTCTCTTTCTCATTCCCTTCCCCCTCCTCATCCCTCTTCTCCCCCTTCTCCTTTTCTCCCTATCTTATTTGGTTGAAATTCATGCTGTAGCCATTGAAATCCTTCTAGCAGAGAATTCTACCATCCTTGTCTTTCACTCACATAAATGACCCCGGACTAGCATCTTCTTTACTAATGCTAAAATCTCCTTCTCAGCTCACCTAAACTGGCTGGTCTTAACCAGACTTTCTTGTCTTTCTTTCTAGTTCTCTGTCTTCTAATCACTTCTCTCTTTATCATATTACTCTGTCTTAATCTTTCAGATCTCTGCTAGTATACTTGCTATTCTAGCAAGTCACCACCTAGGAAACAATCCCCATTTGTTTTATGTATTACTATCACTAAAATCCACTTTTCATCACCATTACTCCCACTTTTTCCAGGCAGGGGTACTTTTAAATTTACACAGCTATTTGAAGAAATGAAATTTGTTGCTTATACTTTCCAGAATTGGCAATTCACTAAGCTTCTGTATATCTAATTCATAATTACTTTTGTTTCTTATGTAGGACAGTTCTTCTGTTTCTTATTACATGAAACTGTGCCCCAGCAGTTTATCCCTTCAGGAGATGTCAATTAGAACAAGAAATATTGCCTAATTCTTATCCTGCATCCATTGTTTTGAAAAAGCTATCTGAGGGTAACACATAGGCTAGACAGAAATTAGAATCTTTCTTTGGCAATTGATCCTCTTTTTTTTAACATAAAATTCAAATAATGTAAAATTCACCATTTTAACCATTTAAAAGTATACATTTCAGTGATTTTTAGTATATTCACAGTATTGTGTAAACATCACCACTATCTAATTTCAGAACATTTCCATCACCCCAAAAAGAAACCTCATGACTGTTAGCAGGCAAATCCCAATTTTCTCCTCCTTCTAGCCTCTGGAAATCACTGATCTACTTCATGTCTCTTTTTTTTTTTTTTTTTTTTTTTAACATTTGTAAATATTTATGCACCCCAAAAAGGAGCACCTAAATATATAATATTAATGACACAAAAGGGGAAAAAAGACAGCAATAACAGTAATAGTAAGGGACTTCAACACCCCACTCTCGTCAATGGACAGATATAGAATATCAAACAGAAAATCAACAAGGAAACATTAGACTTAAATAATATGTTAGACCAGATGGACTTAACATACGTTCACACAACATTCCATTCAAAAGCAATAGAATACACATACCTCTCATTTACACACGGAACACTCTCCAGTATAGATCACGTACTAGACCACAAAACACATCTTAAATCTAAGACGATTGAAATCATATCAAGCATCCCCTCCAACAACAGTGGTGTGAAACTAGAAATCAACCACAAGAAGAAAACTGGAAAATTCACAAATATGTGGAGATTAAATAGCATGCTACTGAACAACCAGTGGGTTGAAAAGAAATTTAAAAAATATCTTGAGACAAATGAAAATGGAAACACAATATACCAAAACTTATTGGATACAGCAGTAGCAGTTTCAAGAGGGAAATTCATAAGGATAAACCCCTACATGAAGAAAAAAGAAAATATCAAACAACCTAACTTTGTATCTCAAGGAACCAGAAAAAGGAGAAACTAAGACAAAAGTTGGTAGAAGGAAGAAAATAACGAAGGTCAGAGTAGAAATAAATGAAACCGAGACTAAAGAGACAACAGAAAAGATCAGCGAAACCGAGAGCTGGCTCCTTGATAAGACAAACAAAATAGATCATTAGCCAGACTCACCACGAACAGAAGAGAGAAGACTCAAATAAATAAAATCAGAAACGAAAGAGGAGATGCCACAATCGACACCTCAGAAATACAGAGGATCACAAGAGACCACTATGAAAATTATATGCCAACAAATTGGACTATCTACAAGAAATGGACAAATTTCCAGAAACATAGAACGTACCAAGACTGAATCATGAATTAACAGAAAATCTGAACAGACCAATTATCAGCAAGGAGATTGAATCAATAATCAAACCTGGGCTTCCCTGGTGGCGCAGCGGTCGAGAATCTGCCCGCCAATGCAGGGGACACAGGCCCGAGCCCTGGTCTGGGAAGATCCCACATGCCGCGGAGCAACTAAGCCCATGAGCCACAACCACTGAGCCTGCGCGCCTGGAGCCTGAGCCCCGCAACAAGAGAAGCCGCGACAGTGAAAGGCCCACGCACCACGATGAAGAGTGGCCCCCGCTTGCCACAACTGGAGAAAGCCCTCGCACAGAAACGGAGACCCAACACAGCCAAAATTAAAAAGATAAATAAATTAAAACAAAAAAAACCAAAACCCAAAAAACATGTAGGGAAAAAACCAAGTCAGCCACAACATTAAAAAAAAAATAATCAAACCTACCAACAAACAGAAGTCCTCACCCAGGTGGCTTCAGTGGTGAACTCTACCAAACACTTAAAGAAAAATTAACACCAATCTTTCTCAAACTCTTCCAACAAAGAGAACAGGAGGCAACACTTCCAGACTCACTCCATGATACCATCACCACCCCGATACCAAAACCAGACAAGGACACCACAAGGAAAGAAATCCACAGGCCAATATCCCTGATGAAGACGGATGCAAAAATTCTGAACAAAATATCAGCAAACTAAGTCAACAACACATTAAAAAGACCATACACCACGACCAAGTGGGATTCACTCCAGGGATTCAAGGATGGTTCACTATCCGCAAATCAATGTTATAAACCACACTAACAAAATGAAGGACAAGAATCATATGATCATCTCAATAGAAGCAGAAAAAGCACTTGACAAAATCCAACATTTATTTATGAAAAAACTCAAAAAGGTGGGCATAGAGGGAACATGCATCAACGTAATAAAGGCCACATGTGACAAGCCCGCAGCCAACATCATATTCAACAGTGAAAAACATAAAGTTTTTTCTCTAAGATCAGGAATAAGACAAGGATGCCCACCCTCGTCACATCCATTCAGTATAGGCTTGGAAGGAAGGAAAGAAGAAGTAAAACTGGTTCTATCTGCAGATGACATGACACTATATACAGAAAACCCCGAAGATTCCACCAAAAAAAGTTAGAACTAATCAACGAATTCAGTAAGTTGCAGGATACCAAATCAATACATAAAAATCAGTTGCATTTTTATACGCCAATAACAAGTTATTATGAAGAGAAATTAAGAAAACAATCCATTGACAATTACATCAAAATGAATAAAATAGCTAGGAACAAACCTAACCAATGAGGTGAAAGATCTGTACACTGAAGCCTATAAAACACTGATGAAAGAAATAGAAGACACAAACAAATGGAAAAATACTCCAGGCTCATGGACCGGAAGAACTGATATTAAAATGTCCATACTATCCAAATCAATCTACAGACCCAAGGCAACTCCTATCAAAATACCAATGGCATTTTTCACAGAACTAGAACAAACAATCCCAAAATTTATATAAAACCACAAAAGACCTGGAATAGCCAAAGCAATCCCAAGAAAGAAGAACAAAGCTGGAGGTAACATGCTTCCTGTTTTCAAACCGTATTACAAAGCTACAGCAATCGAAACAGTATGGTACTGGCACAAAAACGGAAACATAGGTCAATGGAACAGAACCAAAAGCCCAAAAGTAAACTCTCCTATGTATGGTCAATTAATCTACAACAAAGGAGACAAGAATATACAATGGAGAATGGACAATCTCCTCAATAAATTGTGCTGGTAAAACTAGACAGCCACATGCAAGAGAATGAAGCCCTATCTTACACCATACACAAAAATCAACCCAAAATAGACCAAAGACCTGAACAGAAGACCTTTCATGTCTCTTTTATTTGCCTTTTCTGGGCATTTCATTTATATAAAACATACGATGTGTGGCCTTTTCTGTCTGGATATTTTTATTTAGTAGAGTGTTTTGAAAGTTTATCCATGTTTTAACATTTATCAGTACCTCAGTCTTTTTTATAGCTATGTAATGTTTCACTATAAGGATATGCCACATATTGCTTATCCACTCTAAGTTGATGAACATGTAGGTTGTTTCTACTTTTCAGCTGTAATGAATAGTGCTGTTATAAACATTTATGGTGAAGATTTTGTGTGGACAGTTCTCTTGAGTATATGTCTAGGAATGGAATTGCTGAATTTCTGAGGAACTGTCAAACCATTTTCCACAGTGGCTGTCAGATTTTACATTCCCATCAGAAATGTCTGAGAGTTGTAATTTATCCACACCCTCTCTAACACTTGTTTTATTTTTTGTTTTGTTTTTTATTATAGCCAATATAGTGGTTGTGAAGTGGTATCTCATTATGGCTTTAATTTGCATTTCTGCAATGAATAATTATGTTGAACATTTTTTTTCATGTATTTATTTGCCATTTATATATATTGTTTGGAGAAATGACTATTCAGATCCTTTGCCAATTTTTTTAATTGGGTTGTTTTTATTGTTGAGTTTTAAGTGTTCTTGATATAATCTAGCTATTTATCACACATACAAAGCTGATATATATACACACACATATATATGTATGATGTATATATATACACATACATATACATGCAAATACTTTCTCCCATTCTGTGGGTTGTCTTTTTACTTTCTTCATTGTGTTCTTTGACACACAAAATAATTAATTATGATGAAGTCCAATTTATTAATTCTTTTCTTTCATTGCATGTGCTTTTGGTGTCATATTTAAGAAACCATTGTCTGATCCAAGCTCACAAATATTTATACCTATGTTTCTCTCTAAGACTTTCTATACTGTTAGCTGTTAGATTTAGGACTTTAATCCATTTCAAGTTAATATTTGTATATGGTATGAGGTAGTGATCCAAATTCATATTTTTGCATGTGGATGTTCAGTTATCCCAGCACCATTTGTTGAAAAGGCTATTTTCCCCCAATAGAATGGTCTGGCACACTTTATTAAAAATCAGTTGTCCATAGAGTGAACTCTTATTTCTGGACTCTCAATTTTATTCTGTTGATCTCTTTATTTACTCTTATGCCAGTACCACACTGCTTTGATTACTGTACCTTTGTGGTGAGTTTTGAAATCAGGGTGTGTGAGTCTCCCAACTTTGTTTTTCATTTTCAAGATTATTTTCATTTTCAAGGTTATTTTCACTTTTAAGGCTTTTGGGGTCTTTTGAATTTCTATATGAATTTTAGGATCATCTTGCCCAGTTTTTCAACAGCGACAGTTAAAATTTTGATAGTGATCTCTTTGTAAATCACTTTGGAGAGTAATGCCATGTTAATGATAATGAATTTTCTAATCTATGGACATGAGGTGTCTTTCCATTTTTTTAAGTCTTCTTTAATTTCTTTCTACTGTATGTTTTATAGTTTCTACTGTACAGTTCTTGCACTTTCTTGGTTAAATTCCTTCCTAATTATTTTATAGTTTTAAATGCTACTGTAAATGGAAATTGTCTTAATTTCATTTTCAGATTGTCCATTGCAAGTATAAAGAAATACAATGGATTTTTATTTATTGATATTATATCCTGCAACTTTGTTGAATTCTTTTTTGAGCTCTCACAGTGTTGTGTGTGTGTATGTATTCCTTAGGATTTTCTACATGAAGTATCATGTCATCTGCAAATAGAGGTGTTTTTATTCATCCATTCCAGTTTGGATGCCTTTTATTTGCTGTGGCTAGGAATTCCAGTAAAATATTGAGTAGAAGTGGCTAGAGTATATGTCCTTGACTTGTTCTTGATCTTAGAGGGAAGTATCCAGTGTTTCACAAGTAAGCATGATGTTAGCTATATGTTTCCTGTAGACGCCTTTGATCAGATTGAGATATTTCCCTTGTGTTTCTAGTTTTTTGAGTATTTTTATTGTGAAAAGGTGTTGTATACTGGTAAGTGCTTTGCTGTGACTATTGAGATGATTATATTATTTTGGTTTTAAATTCTATTAATATGATTTATTATATTGATTGATCTTCATATGTTGAACCAAAATTTCATTCCTGGTATAAATCCCAATTAGTCATGGCGTGTAATCCCTTTAATGCTGCTTGATTCAGTTTGTTAATGTTTTTGCATCTACATTCACAAAGGATATTAATATGTAGGTTTTTGTTTCCTGTGATATCTTTGACATTGGTGTCAGGGTAACACTGGCCTCATAGAAAGAGTTGGGCAGTGTTCCCTTCCCTTTTATTTTCTGGAAGAGTTTCAGAAGGATTGGTGTTAATTCTTTAAAAATATTTGGTTGAATTCACCAGTGAAACCACCTGAAAAGAAAATCCTTGGATTTTCCTTGAAGTGTTTAAATTACTAAGTCAGTCTCTTTACTTGTTATAGGTCTGTTCAGATTTTCTATTTCTTCTTGAGTCAGTTTTTGTAGTTTGTGTCTTTTTAGAACTTTTTCTATGTCATCTGGGTTATCTAGCTTGTTGGTATACAGTTGCTCATAGTAGTCTCTTACATATACATTTTAATTTCTGTATAACCACTAGTAACATCCCCATTTTAATTTCTGGTTTTAATAATGTGGGTGTTCTCTCATTTTTTCTAGGTCCATCTAGTTAAGGTTTGCCAATTTTGTTGATCTGTTCAAAGAACCAACTTTTGGTTTCATTGATTTTCTCTATTGTTTTTCTCTTCTCTATTTCTGTGTTCTGATCTTTATTATTTCCTGCCCTCTGCTACCTTTGGGTTTAGTTTGCTTTTGTTCTTCTAGTTTCTTAAGACAGAAGGTTAAGGTGTTGATTTGAGATCTTTCTTATATTTTAAAGTAGGCATTTGCAGCCATAAATTTCCTTCTGAGCACTACATCCCATAATTTTTTAAGGTTGTTTTGATTTTATTATCTCAAAGTATTTTCTAATTTCTCTTGTGATTTCTTCTTTGACTATTAGTTGTTGAGGTGTTTATTTTCTATAAATTTGTGAATTTTTTATATTTCCTTCTCTTTTTGATTTCTAATTTTACTCCATTGTGGCCAGAGAATATACTTTATATGATTTCATTATTTTTTAGTTCACTGAGACTTGTTTTGTGGTCTAAAATATGGTCTATCCCAGAGAATGTTCCATATGTGCTTGGGAAGAATGTATATTCTTCTGTTGTTGGGTGGAGTTTTCTGTAGATGTATGTAAGTCTAGTTGGTTTACAGTGTTGTCCAAATCTTTTTTCTATCTGATCATCTGTCTAGTCATTTTATCTATAACTTAAAGTGAGGTAATAAAGTCTCTTACTGTTATTATTGAATTGTCTTTTCAGCCCTTATTTCTGTCAGTTTTCAACTTACGTATTTTGGGGCCCACGATTAGCTGCATATATAAGTTCATAGTTTTTGTATCTTCTTGAAGAATTGACCCTTGTATCATTAGATACTGACCCTTTTTGTCTTACATACAATTTTTGTCTTAAAGTCTCTTTTGTATAACTACCTCAGCTCTTTTTTTGGTTACTGTTTGCATGGATTATCTTTTCCAATTAATTTATGTTATGACTCTAAAATGAGACTCTACTCAACAGCATTTAGTTGGATCTTAGAGAAATTACCAATTCCAGGGCTGGGATGAGATAAGCCTGAACCATTTTGTGCCAGGAAGCAGGAAAGTGCTCCCAATTCGTATAGCACCTTTATTAGAATTGATAAACCAATATTAACCCATTATTATTAACTAAAGTTCATAATAGTTTGTGTTATGTTTCACTCTTTGTTGTACAGGTCTATGTGTTTTGACAAATGTGTTTTGATAATGTCAGTGAAACTATTCTGAATGATACTACCAGACTGTCTTCCAAAGGGGCTGTACCATTTTGCATTTCTGTCAGCAATGAGTGAGAGTTCCCATTTCTTCACATTCTCATCAGCATTTGGTTTTATCAGTGTTTTGGGTTCTATCCAGTCTTATAGGTGTGTAGTGGAATCTCACTGTTGTTTTAATTTGCAATCCCCTATTGACATATGATGCTGAGCATCTTTTTGTATGGTTATTTGCTATCTGATTTGTATATCTTCTTTGGTAAAATGTTTGTTCTGTTCTCTTGCCCGTATTTTAATTGGGTTGTCTCTTTTCTTATTGTTGAATTTTAAGAGTTCTTTGTATATTTGGATGCAAGTCTTTTTATCAGATATGTGTTCTACAAATATTATCTTCCACTCTGTGACTTGTGTTTTCATTCTTTTAACAGTATCTTTTGTAGAGTAGAAGTTTTTGATGTTAATGAAGTCTAGCTTACCAATTTTTTCTTTCATGAAACATGTATTTTTGGTGTTGTGTCTAAAACTCATTGTCAAACCCAAGAGCACCTGGATTTTCTTCTATGTTGTCTTCTCAAAGTTTTATACTTTCGTGTTTTACAATTAAGATCTATTATCCATTTTGAGTTAATCTTTGTGAAAGGTGCAAGATCTATGTCTAAATTCATTTATCTTATGTATATCAAGGTGTTCTAGCACCATTTGTTGAAAAGACTGTCCTTTCTCCAAACATTGCCTTAGTTCCTTTGTCAAATATTAATTGGCTATATTTCTGTGGGTCTACTTCTGGGCTCACTATTCTGTTCTATAACTTTATAATAAGTCTTGAAGTCAAATAGTGTCAGTCTTAGGACTTTGTTCTTCTTCAATATTGTGTGTTGTTCTGAGTCTTTTGCCTTTCTATATTAACTATAGAATCAGTTTGTCAATATCCACATATAACTTGCAAGGATTTTGATTGGGGTTGCCTTGAACCTTTAGAACAAGTTGGGAAGAACTGACATCTTAACAATATTGAATTTTCCTATGCAAGAACATAAAATATCTCTCGATTTATTTAGATCTCATTTAATTCCTTTCATCAGCATTTTTTTTTTACTTTTCCTCATATAGATCTTATACATATTTTCTTAGCTTTATACCTAAACATTTCTTTCTTTCTTTCTTTTTTTTTCCTAACGTAAATGGTATTTACAACCCAAACCCCTTTGGGAAGAAAAACTGGGGAATGACATGTTTTGGGAAATATGAGGACTTTGAAAAACTCTAACATTGTTCTGGGGGTCTTGAAGGTCCTGTGCAGGCCCAGAGCTATACATAAGCTCAGAAAAGACCTAGAAGGCTCAAAGCTCTCACCTATGGATGACCTCTAGGCTCTGTGCAGCCAGGAGATAAAGGCTAAAGCAGAGAATAGAACATTCAAATGTAAATTTTTTTTACAAAGTCCCCAGGAGTAAAAGCTGCAAAATTTTAGTTACATTCCAGAGTTCTGAAAATATTGATTCCAGTAGTTTTTACCGTTATTTTTCATTGCTTTTCTAGAGGGGCAAACTTTTAGAGTTCCTTAATCTGCCATTTTCTGTAACAACTGAGAATTTTCTTGAAGGAAGATGAGATCCCCCTTTTCCTGGATAGCTAGAGAAATGTATCACACCCACTGGGTATGTTTAGTCCTTCCAGGAGAGGGAGGATTCACTTGGGGTTATCTCAAGTCCCCTGTCTCTATATTTATACAGTGTTGAATATAATTCCAAGAATTTAATATTATAATTCCAACATTCTATATGATCAGTATCAGTAATAATGCAGTTAATAAACAAATCATAAATTTATACAACCTTTTAGTATTCTAACTATGGTCATGTATTTTATCAGTTTATTTTTTATCTCTCTACCATACCGTGTAAGGGAGTTATGTTTTTTTAACCTTCCAGCATAAAGGACAAAAAATATTTATGAGAAAATAATTCTGACTGCCTTCAGATAAATTCTGCTGTCACTGAAGGTTATCAGGAAGAGTAATTGCTCAAGAACGTTTTGTGTGGAAAATTCTGCTATAGGTGTGGTTAGGCTAAGGATCAATTCCTTTATAAAAAGAAAAAATTAGAAAATGCTTAGGAAATCTTTGCCTATCTTGCACATTAGCTGTAATCTTCTATAGGAAGGAGAAGAACATAGGTTATGAAGCAACTTGGATGAATATCACTGGACTGGGAATCAAGATAAGAGTTCAAATCATGACTGTGTCTCTAATTTACTGTATACCCCCTAATACTCTCTAAAGCTCAGTTTATCATATGGCTACTGAAGGGATTTATTAAGACCCAAGCTGCAACAGGTGACAGTGACATTGGATACATTCTGCTGGATGTTTGTCTTTTGTTAAATCAAATGTATATGCAACAAAATACTACCAGCCTTTGGACTTTTTTGTGCCTTTGAGCAGAGTTTTATCAGAGTGGTTCAATGGCATCAGCAAAGTTATATAATTCAATGCCACTCTTAGAAATGCAGTTGAACTAGTGAAGGGCCTACCTATACTGTCTAGAATCCTGGTAAAGTTCTCAATGTGGCCAAACTCCCTTTTGGTTGCCAGAGCTCAAGGTTACTAGGAGTTTCATATGTGCTATTCCAAGTATAAGAACACAAAGTAGACATCTTGAAGCTGTCTGCTTTACTTATTGGTCCAACATGCAATAGGTATCCCAGGAGTATCTGACAAACCTCAGAAGGGTTCTAACTTGCCAAAATTGGAAAACAAACTGGCATGATAATGTTTCTAATAATTATCCCATTTGTCCTTCTTTCAAATTGACCTATTTAGGGAGGCAAAAAAATAGTGTAAAAAGATCACTGGATTAGGACAGAAGGGATAGGAATATTAGTCCCAGCTCCGCTGCTACTAATTGTGTGGCCTTATCTACTTTAATTGTCTTGGTATTCTGGCCCTGCATCTATAGAATGGACTGATCAATAGCTGTCCAATTGTATTTTGCAGAACTCAAAGCGGTCCATGGAGTTGCTGCTTCAGGCTCTTCTAGGATGTGAGGATAGGTCTGAACAGGAGGGACTCCATCTTTACCCCTCTTTCAACCAGAACAGTTCTACTTTTGTTTTCTATATTTGAGCTTCTTGGTATAATGCCCTTGAGGGAAGATTCTAAGGCTCTGAAAGTCTGTTTCTGGATGACTGCTCTTTTAAATCTCTTTGGCCAGTTGTTGCTGAACTCCATGTTTCTAGTTTAAGCATGACAAAACTGTACAACTTTAAAAGTAATGGGGGTGCTGTGTAGCAATCAAAGAACCAGCAGCAGCCTTTAAGAAAGGTCAGCGGTTAAAGGAATTGTGGGATGGTGTAGTGTACAGAGCATGCTTGTCAAATGTGCATTTATTGATAATGATAATGACACAAGTATTCTGACAGTAGCTAGATATTTTTGGCGTATGCATGTTCTTTTTCGCTGTAGTGCATTTTTATTTTTGTCATATTTTGCCAAACAATAAATAAAGACAGCATTAATATTCATGAGAGGTTGCAGGATGAAAATGTTGAGTTTATTTTGCTCTCAGGGACACAAACCACCGAGAAGATGCTGTAAACTCATAGTTGGAGAATAAAATAGCAACAACAGTAATAATGATCTACCTAATTCTCCAGGGTACATTGAAAGTGCACAGCATTGTGTAAACTCATTTATGAAAGTGAAGCACATTATTAGGCCCCATATCTCACCTCTGGGTGCCTGATTTCACCACCAGAGTGTACCTGAATTTTCTCACATAGCAGAAACTTGAAGTTGGGTACAGAGCCAAAAGGGCTTCTTAGTACTATAACATGAATTATACTTAGCTGTCAATATTTATACTTCCCCCACTAGATTGTGCTTTTCTTGAGGGGAAGGAATCTGAGTTCCCCAAAGTACCCACCATAGTATTTCATAGCAGTTTGCCCATAGTTGGAAATCAATACATGTTTGTCACAGTGAAAAGTTGAAAGAGGTATAGATCAAAACTTTGTCTTAGGGAATAAAAGCATTTCTGTAGAACCCATGCAGGTTTGCTGGCCCTGGTTTACTGGCAGCCATGCTTAGGCTGGAGCCAGTGGCAATGGGTCCCGGCCCTGCCTTAGCACTTACCCACGAGTCAACTGATAAATCAGTTGAGATTTTATGAGAGCTTTCACTCCAAGCAAAAGGGAAGATGCTCACCCACTCTTTTAGGATTCACTAACACTTAGGAAAAAGTAGGCAACACAACTGAAGAAAGCGCCTTCATTTTGCATGCACGATAAAATGATCACATACCTTCAGTGGAAGTCCTACCTACCAAATGCTCTCCGGATAATTTTAATGAGCAGCCACGGTTGAGAAACATGAAGACTGAGAAAGAATGCTCAGCTGGAGTTGAAATCCCATGTTCAAATTCTTCCATGGCCACTTAGTCTCTGTATGATACTGAGTATGGAGCAGTGCTTAAGGCCTGGCTGTTGGAGCCAGATTTCCTGGGTTGAGGAAGCTATTTAACCTTTCTATGTATCGGTTTCCCATATGGTAAATGGGTGTGATACTAATGCCTGCCTCTAGAGTTATTATGAAGATTAAATATTACATATGTAAGATATGAACAACGTATAAGACAGTACTTAGTACTTGGCCCATTGTAAATCCTAAACAAATGTTTTCTGTCGTTGTTGTTGGTGTTATCCGTCTGTCCAGGCTTCAGTTACTTCATCTGTAAAATGAGGTTTAATATTTACCTTTAGGGCTTCCCTGGTGGCACAGTGGTTAAGAATCTGCCTGCCAATGCAGGGGACATGGGTTCGAGCCCTGGTCTGGGAAGATCCCACATGCCACGGAGCAACTAAGCCTGTGAGCCACAGCTTCTGAGCCCACATGCCACAACTACTAAAGCCTGTGTGCCTAGAGCCCATGTCCCGCAGCAAGAGAAGCCACCTCAATGAGAAGCCTGCGCACCGCAATGAAGGGTAGCCCCCGCTCACTGCAACTAGAGAAAAGCCCATGTGCAGCAACAAAGACCCAATGCAGCCAAAAATAAAATAAATAAATTTATTAAAAAACAATTACCTTTAAAGGTTGCACAAGGCTTTGAAATAACATTTTTGGAGTCCCTGACATATTGTAAGCATTCAATAAATTATTTTTATAGCATAATTATTATAAATTCTGATCTCAGTTATATGATGTGTAGTTGGAATAAGCCTGATGTTCTTCTACATATGGAGTGATTTGTCATCCAAAAACCCAAGGGTTTTTGGCTGGACCTCTAAATCAGGACCTCTGACAGAGAATCTGTGGTTTGATCATAACCACACCATGCTTCTGCACCATACTTTCCTCCTTTCCTCATCTATAAATTCAAGCCTTCCTACTAGTTTTTTTTCTTTTTAAGATCATTTCCAACTTCAGCATTCAGTCTCAATACAATGATATAGATTTGCTATACTTACTGCTTTGGCATCGACATGGACATTTTTGCATTTTGATTTCTTATGTCATCAGGGGAATTTTAGTCCAACAGAACAGTATTTTAATGCTGTTAAATATTAACACATATGTTCTCACAATTAGTTAAACCAGATTGCCCTGACTATGGAGAAAAAGGCAGATATTTGAAACGTCTACATAATGATTGCCATTTGCCAAAAATTCAAATTCATTGATTAGTCATGGACAGACATTTTGGGATCATCCAAGGATTTAGGAAAATTAATCCAATTATATGGATATATTTCCTTTGTGACTCTTATTGATGACTGTCTGGGGAAAATAGAATATGAAAACATAAATACGGTTCAGAGGGAAATCTTTTAAGCCAAAACATTATGAAAGGTTTTTGCTATAATCCATTCAGAAATTCTGAAGAGTAGATTGTATGTATCGTTCTTGCTTAACCACTGAGGAAATTAAAACACCAAAAGAATGAGAGATTCATCTATCTCCTAGCACGGCAGAGACAGAGCCAGGATTAGAATGCAAATGGCACTGTTATCCTGACTTATATAAAACAATATGCAGCCCAAAATGTATATTTAAAAAACATTCCTAGTGTTAAATGGTTCTGTTGGAGGGTATTTTTGCTCTAACTAGTCAATAATCCATTCTTATTTGGCTCCAGTAGGCTCTATTAAAAACCACAGAATGTCAAACATGTAGGGAGCCTTGAAAATCACGGTCCATTCCATCGATTCTCAAAGGAAATGACTGAAAGCAAGAGAAGGAAAGGGACAACTGTCCACTTGGCCAGGCTATGCATAAGTGTTCACAAACTACAGGATAGAAAGTGTCTCTACATGTCCTACATGTTTATTTGTTTTTTTGTTGCTGTTGTTTTGTTTTGTTTTTGTTTTTTGTTTTTTTTAATCCTGGAAGCTTTATTTTGTTTGCACAAAACTGCAGTAGGGTTCTTGTGCTCTCTCTCTCTCCTAGTTGATTTTAGTGCATTCTGGTTTCAAATATATTGTAAACCTAAGCATATTGAAAGGACATACTGCAAACATGACCCACAGTTGAGCTTGATTTAGATTGTAGAACCAACAGGGGGAGGAGTGAGGGAAGGAGGATGATAGAAGGGAGGGAAGGAAAAAAGGAGGAAAGAAGAATCCTGAAAAAAGAACTCTTAAAATCAACCTATGACCCAGAGCACTGCTTACCAAATGTGCATCTGGTTCATGAGGACCCTCTAGTTCTGCTTAATAATGCATTTTTCTCATTAGGTTTCTTTATTCAAAAGAATTTACCAGAGTGGATATAGGGGCTAGTTGGCCTAGGGGGAGGATCATGTTTTCCTTGACCCTCTTAGAGTCCCTGACTGGGTCTGAAAGTTAAAAAACTTCAAAGACAGATTGGCAGGATAGAAGCAAATGCAGTTTATTGAATTTTTACATGTACATAGGCATCTTGACAATAGAATGAAGATCCTAAGAAGTGACCAGAGCAGGAAACTCTTATACCTTTAGACAAAGAAACAATAAATTTATGTAGAATTGACAAGGCAAAGGAGTTTGGGCTAGGGGTAGTAAGTGATGAAGAAGTAACTAAGAAGATAAGGGTTAGTTTAATGAGGTTTTTTTGTACAGATTTCTCAGCCCTCCATTCCCTGTCTGTGGTGATAAGGATGTCTCCCTTCTTCCCGCTACAGGAGGGAGGGTACCTTTCACATGGGAGTTTTAGCTCCTGCTCTGAAGGGCAAGGGGAGGAGGTCAAAGTGACCTTGCTGCTTCTGCCATTTTCTCAGACTCCTTCAGCTTAAGATATTCAATATGCCAAGGCGCCATATTTTGGCGTGCTATATTCCTGAACCCCATCATTGGATAGAAAATTCTATAACACACTGGCTACTTCCTTGCATTTCTGGCTTTAACCCTCTGAGCTTCCTGGCAGGGGCAGGATTACCCAGTGTGGACAGCTAGCTGTAAAGAAAACAACTGGAGGCTGGAGTCTGGGAAAAAGGTATGAATTCCACTTTTGCTGTTTACTACCTGTGTGACCTTGGGCAAGTCACTTAATCACTCTGGAATCCTAAACCCATTCTTAAAATGTGCATTAAAAATAGTTCCTATTTCACAGTGTTGTTGCCATATGTTGTTATAACAATGACCTGACTCAGGAGCTAGCATAGATTGAGTACATAATTACAAGGTATTATTACTATAAAGAACGTGGATTTAGATATGTTGAGGTATCAACCCATTTTTGCCTGGTTATCTGGGTTTCCTTTCTGTAGTTACCTTATGAAGTTTTCAAGGGTCTCAAAGCTGAGCGGTATAATCAGAAATTTCCTCCCACTTGTTCCTTCGTGTTCTGCATGATGCTTATAGATTTAGTTAGGCTCAATTAACTAAGGCTTCTTGCTCATAACTTATGGTTGGTATGTGATGAAAAAGGAGCCACAGGGTATATGCACAATTTGGGGGTCAGGTTTGAAGTTTTGTTAAATCTGCAAAAAGAGATATTAAATTAAATTACAAACTAATGGTAATTTGCTTAGGGGTCTGAAGGAAAAAAAATCCTCAGCGAAAAGATTATCTATATCCTTATGATCAAATATGCACTGTATTGGAAATATATTTGTTTTTAGGTAATATTATTTCTAATTATAAAACCAATCTTTGCTTATTATAGAAAATTTAGAAAAATTAGACAAGTAGAAGTAACCATTGTTAACAAGAGGGTCTATTAACTTTTAGTGCATTATCTATGCAAATATATTATGCATAGTATATGTGTATACCTACTACATACACAATTTTTAGAAAACTAAAGTTAAACTATCATTTAATAGCTGTGGTCTAGGGAGACCTTCAAGATGGCAGGGGAGTAAGACGTGGAGATCACCTTCCTCCCCACAAATACATCAGAAACACATCTACATGTGGAACAACTCCTACAGAACACCTACTGAACACTGGCAGAACACCTTAGATTTCCCAAAAGGCAAGAAACTCCCCATGTACCTGGGTAGGGCAAAAGAACAAAAGAAGAAACAGAGGCAACAGAATAGGGACAGGACCTGCACCAGTGGGAGGGAGCTGTGAAGGAGGAGAAGTTTCCACACACTAGGAAGCCCCTTCACTGGTGGAGACAGGGGGTGGGTGGGGGGAGGGAAGCTTCAGGGCCACGGAGGAGAGCGTAGCAACAGGGGTGCAGAGGGCTAAGTGGAGAGATTACCACACAGAGGATTGGTGCCGACCAGCACTCACCAGCCTGAGAGGCTTGTCTGTACCCCTGCCGGGGTGGGTGGGGGCTGGGAGCTGAAGCTCGGGCTTCAGAGGTCAGACCCCAGGGAGAGGACTGGGGTTGGCTGCGTGAACACAGCCTGAAGGGGCTTGTGCGCCACAGCTATCTGGGAGGGAGTCCAGGAAAAAGTCTGGACCTGCCTAAGAGGCAAGAGACCATTGTTTCGGGGTGTGTGAGGAGAGGGGAGTCAGAGCACCACCTAAACGAGCTCCAGAGATGGGTGCGAGCCATGGCTATCAGCGCGGACAACAGAGGCAGACATGAAACTCTAAGGCTGCTGCTGCAGCCACCAAGAAGAAGCCTGTGTGCAAGCACAGGTCACTATCCACACCACCGCTCCTGGGAGCCTGTACAGCCCGCCACTGCCAGGGTCCCGTGATCCAGGGACAGCTTCCCCGGGAGAACACACGGCGCGCCTCAGGCTGCTGCAACATCACGGCAGCCTCTGCCTCCTCAGGCTCACCCCACATTCCGTACTCCTCCCTCCCCCCGGCCTGAGTGAGCCAGAGCCCCCTAATCAGCTGCTACTTTAACCCTGTCCTGTCTGGGCGGGACGCCCTCAGGCGACCTACATGCAGAGGTGGGGCCAAATCCAAAGCTGAACCCCAGGAGCTGTGTGAACAAAGAAGAGAAAGGGAAATCTCTCCCAGCAGCCTCAGGAGCACCAGATTAAAGCTCCACAATCAACGTGATGTACCCTACATCTGTGGAATACCTGAATGGACAACGAGTCATCCCAAATTGAGGCAGTGGACTTTGGGAGCAACTGTAGACTTGGCGTTTGCTTTTTGCATCTAATTTGTTTCTGGTTTTATGTTTACCTTAGTTTAGTATTTAGAGTATATTATCATTGGTAGATTTGTTTATTGATTTGGTTGTTCTCTTCCTCCTTTTTTTTTTTATATAGATTTTTCTTTTCCTTTTTCTCTTTTTGTGTGTGTGTGTATGCTTCTTTGTATGATTTTGTCTGTATAGCTTTGCTTTTACCATTTGTCCCAGGGTTGTCTATGTTTGTTTTGTTTGTTTTGTTTTTAAGTATAGTTTTTAGTGCTTGTTATCATTGGTAGATTTGTTTTTGGGTTTGGTTGCTCTCTTCTTTCTCTCTTTCTTTTTTTTATTACTTTTTAATTTTTTTCATTTGTAATAATTATTTTAATAACTTTATTTTCTTTAATTTATTTTTTCCTTTCTTTCTTTCTTTTTTTCTCCCTTTTCTTTGGAGCCATGTGGCTGACAGGGTCTTGGTGCTCCGGCCGGGTGTCAGGCCTGTGCCTCTGAGGTGGGAGAGCCGAGTTCAGGACATTGGACCACCAGAGACCTCCCAGGTCCACATAATATCAAACGGCGAAAGCTCTCCCAGAGATCTCCATCTCAATGCTAAGACCCAGCTCCATTCAACAACCAGCAAGCTACAGTGCTGGACACCCTATGCCAAACGGCTAGCAAGACAGGAAGACAACCCCACCTGTTAGCAGAGAGGCTGCCTAAAATCATAATAAGGTCACAGACACCCCAGTAGACACCACCGGATGCAGTCCTGACCACCAGAAAGACAAGATACAGCCTCATCCACCACAACACAGGCACTAGTCCCCTCCACCAGGAAGCCTACACAACCCACTGAAACAACCTTAGACACTGGGGCAGACACCAAAAACAACGGGAACTACGAAGCTGCAGCCTGAGAAAAGGAGACCCCAAACAGAGTAAGTTAAGCAAAATGAGAAGACAGAGAAACACACAGATAAAGGAGCAAGGTAAAAACCCACCAGACCAAAAAATGAGGAAATAGGCAGTCTACCTGAAGAAGAATTCAGAGTAATGATAGTAAAGATGATCCGAAATCTTAGAAATAGAATAGAGAAAATACAAGAAACATTTAACAAGGACCTAGAAGAACTAAAGAGCAAACAAACAATGATGACAACACAATAAATGAAATTGAAAATTCTCTAGAAGGAATCAATAGCAGAATAACTGAGGCAGAAGAACTGATAAGTGACCTGGAAGATAAAATAGTGGAAATAACTGCTGCAGAGCAGAATAAAGAGAAAAGAATGAAAAGAATTGAGGACAGTCTTAGAGACCTCTGGGACAACATTAAATGCAACAACATTTGAATTATAGGGGTTCCAGAAGAAGAAGAAGAGAAAAAGGGACTGAGAAAATATTTGAAGAGATTATAGTTGAAAACTTCCCTAATATGGGAAAGGAAATAGTTAATCAAGTCCAGGAAGTGCAGAGAGTCCCATACAGGATAAATCCAAGGAGAAATACGCCAAGACACATAATAATCAAAGTATCAAAAATTAAATACAAAGAAAACATATTAAAAGTGGCACGGGAAAAGCAACAAATAACATATAAGGGAATCCCCATAAGGTTAACAGCTGATCTTTCAGCAAAAACTCTGCAAGCCAGAAGGGAGTGGCAGGACATATTTAAAATGATGAAAGGGAAAAACCTACAACCAAGATTACTCTACCCAGCAAGCATCTCATTCAGATTTGAGGGAGAAATTAAAAGCTTTACAGACAAGAAAAAGTTAAGAGAATTCAGCACCACCAAACCAGCTTTACAACAAATGCTAAAGGAACTTCTCTAGGCAGGAAACACAAGAGAAGGAAAAGACCTACAATAACAAACCCACAACAATTAAGAAAATGGTAGTAGGAACATACATATCGATAATTACCTAAAATGTAAATGGATTAAATGCTCCCACCAGAAGACATAGACTGGCTGAACGGTTACAAAAACAATTCCCATATATATGCTGTCTACAAGAGACCCACTTCAGACCTAGGGAAACATACAGACTGAAAGTGAGGGGATGGAAAAAGATATTCCATGAAAATGGAAAACAAAAGAAAGCTGGAGTAGCAATTCTCATATCAGACAAAATAGACTTTACAATAAAGACTATTACAAGAGACAAAGAAGAAGATGATATAACAAGTGTAAATATTTATGCACCCAACATAGGAGCACCTCGATACATAAGGCAAATGCTAACAGCCATAAATGGGGAAATCAACAGTAACACAATCATAGTAGGGGACTTTAATACCCCACTTTCACCAGTGGACAGATCAACAAAATGAAAATAAATAAGCAACCACAAGCTTTAAATGATACATTAAACAAGATGGACTTACTTGATATTTATAGGACATTCCATCCAAACACAACACATTACACATTCTTCTCAAGTGCCCATGGAACATTCTCCAGGATAGATCATATCTTGGGTCACAAATCAAGCCCTGGTAAATTTAAGAAAATTGAAATCATTTCAAGTATCTTTTCTGACCACAATGCTATGAGACTAGAAATCAATTATAGGAAAACATCTGTAAAAAATACAAACACATGGAGGCTAAACAATACACTACTTAATAACCAAGAGATCACTGAAGAAATCAAAGAGGAAATGAAAAACTACCTAGAAACAAATGACAATGAAAACACGATGACCCAAAACCTATGGGATGCAACAAAAGCAGTTCTAAGAGGGAAGTTTATAGCAATACAGTTCTACCTCAGAAACAAGACACATATCAAATAAACAACCTAACCTTACACCTAAAGCAATTAGAGAAAGAAGAACAAAAAAAACCCAAAGTTAGCAGAAGGAAAGAAATCATAAAGATCAGATCAGAAATATATGAAAAAGAAATGAAGGAGACCATAGGAAAGATCAATAAAACTGAAAGCTGGTTCTTTCAGAATAAACAAAACTGGTAAACAATTAGCCAGACTCATCCAGAAAAAAAGGGAGAAGACTCAAATCAATAGAATTAGAAATGAAAAAGGAGAAGTAACAACTGACAGTGCAGAAATACAAAGGATCATGAGAGATTACTACAAGCAACTATATGCCAATAAAATGGACAACCTGGAAGAAATGGACAAATTCTTAGAAATGCACAACCTTCCGAGACTGAACCAGGAAGAAATAGAAAATATGAACAGACCAATCACAAGCACTGAAATTGA
Source organism: Balaenoptera acutorostrata (assembly GCF_949987535.1). Lineage (NCBI taxonomy): Eukaryota > Metazoa > Chordata > Mammalia > Artiodactyla > Balaenopteridae > Balaenoptera > Balaenoptera acutorostrata. The sequence continues at coordinate 89,835,702 of NC_080066.1, read as the reverse complement.
AACTGTGATTAAAAATCTTCCAACAAACAAAAGCCCAGGACCAGATGGCTTCACAGGTGAATTCTATCAAACATTTAGAGAAGAGCTAACACCTATCCTTCTCAAACTCTTCCAAAATATAGCAGAGGGAGGAACACTCCCAAACTCATTCTACGAGGCTACCATCACTCTGATACCAAAACCAGACAAAGATGTCACAAAGAAAGAAGACTACCAGCCAATATCACTGATGAACATAGATGCAAAAATCCTCAACACAGTACTAGCAAACAGAACCCAACAGCACATTAAAAGGATCATACATTATGATCAAGTGGGGTTTATCCCAGGAATGCAAGGATTCTTCAATATACGCAAATCAATCAACGTGATACACCATATTAATAAATTGAAGGAGAAAAACCATATGATCATCTCAATAGATGCAGAAAAAGTTTTTGACAAAATTCAACACCCGTTTATGATAAAAACCCTCCAGAAAGTAGGCATAGAGGGAACTTACCTCAACATAATAAAGGGCATATATGGCAAACCCACAACCAACATCGTTCTCAATGGTGAAAAACTGAAACCATTTCCACTAAGATGAGGAACAAAACGAGGTTGTCCATTGTCCCCACTATTATTCAATGTAGTTTTGGAAGTTTTAGCCACAGCAATCAGAGAAGAAAAAGCAGTAGAAGGAATCCAAATTGGAAAAGAAGAAGTAAAGCTGTCACTGTTAGCAGATGACATGAAACTATACATAGAGAATCCTAAAGATGCTACCAGAAAACTACTAGAGCTAATCAATGAATTTTGTAAAGTAGCAGGATACAACATTAATGCACAGAAATCACTTGCATTCCTATACACTAATGATGAAAAATCTGAAAGAGAAATGAAGGAAAAACACTCCCATTTACCATTGCAGCAAAAAGAATAAAATCCCAAGGAATAAAGCTACCTAAGGAGACAAAAGACCTGTATGCAGAAAACTATAAGACACTGATGAAAGAAATTAAAGATGATACAAACAGATGGAGAGATATACCATGTTCTTGGATTGGAAGAATCAACATTGTGAAAATGACTATACTACCCAAAGCAATCTACAGATTCAATGCAATCCCTATCAAAGTACCAAAAATTTCACAATTTGTATGGAAACACAAGAGACCCTGAATAGCCAAAGCAATCTTGAGAAAGAAAAACGGAGCTGGAGGAATCAAGCTCCCTGACTTCAGACTATTCTACAAAGAAGCTACAATAATCAAGACAGTATGCTACTGGCACAAAAACATAAATGTAGATCAATTGAACAGGATAGAAAGCCCAGAGATAAACCCACACACATATGGTCACCGTATTTTTGATAAAGGGGGCAAGAATATACAATGGAGAAAAGACAGTCTCTTTAATAAGTGGTGCTGGGAAACTGGACAGCTACAGGTAAAAAAATGAAATTAGAACACTCCCTAACACCATACACAAAAATAAAACTCAAAATGGATTAAAGACCTAAATGGAAGGCCAGACACTATAAAACTCTAAGACGAAAACAGCCAGAACACTCTATGACATCAATCACAGCAAGATCCTTTTTGGCCCACCTCCTAGAGAAAGGGAAATAAAAACAAAAATAAATGGTACCTAATGAAACTTAAAAGCTTTTGCACAGCAAGGGAAAACATAAACAAGACGTTAAGACAACCCTCAGAATGGGAGAAAATATTTGCAAATGAAGCAACTGACAAAGGTTTAATCTCCAAAATTTACAAGCAGCTCATGCAGCTCTGTATCAAAAAAAGAAACAACCCAATCCAAAAATGGGCAGAAGACCTAAATAGATATTTTTCCAAAGAAGATATACAGATTGCCAACAAACACATGAAAGAATGCTCAACATCACTAATCATTAGAGAAATGCAAATCAAAACTACAGTGAGGTATCACCTCACACCAGTCAGAATGGCCATCATCAAAAAATCTACAAACAATAAATGCTGGAGTGGGTGTGGAGAAAAGGGAACACTCTTGCACTGTTGGTGGGAATGTAAATTGATATAGCCACTATGGAGAACAGTATGGAGGTTCCTTAAAAAACTATAAATAGATCTACCTTATGACCCAGCAATCCCACTACTGGGCATATACCCTGAGAATACCATAATTGAAGAGTCATGTACCACAATGTTCATTGCAGCTCTATTTACAATAGCCAGGACATGGAAGCAACCTGAGTGTCCATCGACAGATGAATGGGTAAAGAAGATGTGGCACATATATACAATGCAAGGTTACTCAGCCATAAAAAGAAATGAAATTGAGTTATTTGTCATGAGGTGGATGGACCTAGAGTCTGTCATACAGAGTGAAGCAAGTCAGAAAGAGAAAAACAAATACCGTATGCTAATACATACATATGGAATCTAAAAAAAAAAAAGGTTTTGAAGAACATAGGGGCAGGACAAGAATAAAGACACAGACGTAGAGAATGGACTTGAGGACACGGGGAGGGGGAAGGGTAAGCTGGGACGAAGTGAGAGAGTGGCATGTATACTACCAAATGTAAAACAGATAGCTAGTGGGAAGCAGCCACATAGCAGAGGGAGATTCGCTCGGTGCTTTTTGACCACCTAGAGGGGTGGGATAGGGAGGGTGGGAGGGAGACTCAAGAGGCATGAGATACAGGGATATATGTATACGTATAGCTGATTCATTTTGTTATAAAGCAGAAACTAACACACCATTGTAAAGCAATTATACTTCAGTAAAGATGTTAAAAGAAAAAATAGCTGTTGTCTATAATTAATCCTCTTGATCATAGATTTTTTGAGGATGTAGTAGCCGTATATTACCTTCTTGAAACTTCTCATTGTAAACTTCAAACACGCTAGAAACACGTACACAAACAGGCACTTATGGACACTCACAATGCTGTACTGAGTTCCTTTGTTTTGTGAGCTACCTGATAAATGAGAACCTCCAAGCCTGAGTGGAGCTTGGAATTTGAGAAGCCGTCTGGGGAGAAATTTAAAAAGTGGAAGAGGATTTAAAGTAGAAGAGATAGCAAACAGTGAAACCCAGAGACTAGGACATCTCATTGTTGCATATCTAGGCTGGTTGACAGGGCAGTTTTACTACACTCTCAACATTATCTTACCTTTCATGGTATCAACTCCTGAACTTGTTATTCGTGTGTTTTTTGTGTTCCAATACAACTGTCTTCTTACCCCATCACTATTTGTGTTAAAATTGTGAGAACCTGGAAGGCAAGAACTGGGACAATTTAATTTTCTTTTTTATAGTGCCATGCAGAAATAAAAAACAAATGGTTTGTAATGATCTTTTGGGACCCAGCTCTTTAGGAAGAATTGATTTGAAGTTGAATGGCTATGTGATAGGAAGAAATGAAAGTTTTCATTAGGCAAATTCAAGTCTGTATAGTTATGTTCAATATAAAATAGGCAACAATAATTAGAATTTGAAACATACCAAGAAATGAGAACAGTTAGTTTTGAAACAAAATGGGGAAGCTAGCAAAGAGCCAGGAATGCCATGATTAGCAGGTTAGAGTTGAGGTGTGCTAGCAAATGTCAAACATAGTAAATTTTTAAGTAGGAATAGAACATAATCAAAATGGTAGAAAGTGTTTTTACTTCTCTGTGTACAATTGTTTGATATGGAAAATAATTTTAAATGGAAGAGCATAGTAAAGGGGATCTCTCTGGTGTGTGGGTTTTATGTGCTGGTAAATGGTTGTACCTATGAGCCTGAAAAGTGAAAATAGGTATGTGGAGCGTTCTTGTTGAATGCATTTATTTACAGTATTTGTTGAGAGACAGCATTTCATTCATCCAATCATTAATTTATTCATTCATTCATATATCATCAAAAATATTTTTGAACACCTATAAACTTCTAGGCTGCATAATTTTACAGGCTATGGAAACTTGGATACAGCAATGGACAAAACTGAACAAAATCCTTATTTATGTGGAGTTTACTGTCTCAGCGGGAATATGGAAAATAAATATATTATGTGATGTCAGGTAATGATAAGTAGTATGAAGAAAAATAAGGCAAAGGAAGGGTTCTCTGATGTGTGGTTGTGCTAGTTTAAATAGGATATCTGAAATAGAGGGGAGAGAATAGCCAAAAATAACCTGAGGAAAATGAACCGCAGGGATATTGACTGAATATTGGGAAGGGCCATGGGAGGAGCTGAAAAACTCAGAATAAAGAGGTCACAGCATGGGTTTTAGGCTCAGGGAGATCTGGGTTTGTATCTTTTCCACTGAGCAAGAACTTTGTGACTGCGCAAGTTACTTAAACTCTGTGAGCCTCAGGTTCATCATCTGCAAAGAAGATGTTTCCTGTAGAGTTATTAAGGATTAATTCTTCATGAAAATATATGACTTAATTTTCCTTCCAGCATCCTAATCCCATTTACTGATTATAAATGTGTGTTGTAAAGCCCTTTTTAGATATTATCTCATTTAATTCTCACAACACCCCTGTTGTAGATACATTATCCTCATTATACAGATGTGAAAACTTAAGCACAGACAAGCTAAGTAAACTTGTCTAAGTTTACACAGTTGAGTGATGAGCCATGTTTCAAACTCCCAGGAAACCTGACTCCATGATCCAGCCCTTAAGCACTGCACCTGCCTACCCAGCACAGCATTGTAGGGCTTTAAGTAAAGCCCTCATTTATTAAATGAAGGAACTAGAGTAGGTAGGTCCTCAGCATAATCCATTCTTGCATTCTGTGATCTATGAGCACAGTGAGAAAGTAGATCTTATCTGAGAGGTAAGGCCAGGACAGCTAGACAGAGCCAGAATATGGTTGTTCAGAAATGTTAGCTTCTGGCCACAGTTCAGAATGATCTGAAATACTTGGATATCTGTACTGATAAGGAAGGTGCTCTGCTGTTATACACCCATCTTATTACTCTCAGTCTTTCTCTCATGAATGTGTCAATTTTGCACATGCTGAATATGGAGTGTAGTTTGGCATAGACAAATAGATGATCTTCGGGATGCTTATTCTGAGAACTTGATCCTCTTGTTTTCAGAGATGTGTTTGTGTTCTGAACATTAAATACAGAAAGATGAAAGAAGATTCTAAACCTAAGAAATTGCAAACACAGAGAGTAAATATCCATCAGGAAAAAATATTTGCATGTACATGACAGTAGTGGAGGGGTGAGAATGGGGATTGCAAGGATACAGGGACATCACAGAATAAGGTGGAAAATCATAGACATGCCTCCTGGAATGGAAAAGTCATAAGAAATTGAAACTTCTTCAGGGATCTGATGGTTTCTCATGACCCTCCCCCCCATCTCTATGCTAAATGTTCCTCTTCTAAGTCTACATGAACTTTCAGCAACCTTTCATGATGCTTTAAGGAAACAGGGCTGCCTCAACCTGGGTCCTAGCAGGAAAAAAGTTAACCCCAGACTGTGCAAATAAAAAATGAATAATGGGGGAGCACTAGCAGAGATGTGAGCAGGGTTAAGTGAATAAACAAGGGTTAGAGACACTCCCAGAAACTAACAACCAATGGGGAACCAATGCTGTCATTTATCATAACCATTGATGGAGGAAATGTAGTAATCACCATAAACAAAGTTTCTTATCCATTTATGTCTCTACCAATCTATCCATCTAATATTTGCTTACTTCTTGGTGTTATTTGCCATTGCTTAATTTCTTCTAGCTCCCAAACTTCTAGTTAGTGTGCATGTGTGTAGCTGGATTAATAGTTGAGATTTGATTCAAAATATATGAGAAGAAATAGTCTGAATCTAAAAATTCCATCAGCCATTTCATCATTTGTGTGAGATTATCAGACTGTGTCGGGTCAATTAGTTTTTAATAGACCAGAACATCTGTAGTTTGCTGTGAACTGTGTCAGGCTTTGGTGTCAATAGGCAAGGGATAAAGTTTGGAGCCCCTACATTGACTAAGGGGATGTGGACCTTCTAAACTGCAACTTCTCATCTATAAAACATATAAAATAATACAGGGCCAGTATGAGAAGCAAATGGTTCAAAGCCATGACGTTATTCTGAAAAGTACAAGTACCATGTAAATACACGTCAGTTAGCTATCTGCAACATCATGGCCTCCACATAGCTATGAACCCAAAGGAACCTAAATTGAACATCCTTTTTAGCAAGAATAGCTGACAAAATACAAGCCCCATGAAAATCAGAAACTATTTGTTCTTTGTATTCCTAAATAAAAAAAAAAAAAGAGGCTAGTTTCCCATATTCTAAGCTTTAGCAATTTAGCTACAAAATAATTAAGAATTATGAAGGAAAGACATCCAAAAAAGCATCATTTCCCATTATCAAGCAAGGAGTGAGAAAAATGCTTAGAAAAAAAAATACCCCAAAATTATGAAAGACAGATCTTGTGGGTTTAGGAATATCCAGCAGTCAGGGTCATTTCCTGCCGTGTAAATAACACAATTTACTCCAAAGTGCCCAGAAGGCACCACTGTTTCTATGGGCTGGAATAATGAATGTTTGTAATGATTACATTAAATTGTCACAGAAAGGTTAAATAATGTTTGCTGTGATTTGCTCAAGACAGCAGGGATATACATAATGTATTCTAGAAAGATATTCATTCAAAATGGTTAAAAGTTTAATGATATTGTGAAACTTTAAGAATTATTTTGAAAACATAGCTCTCAATAGCTGAAGTTTTATTATACTGTTCTAACATGACAATCAGTCATTTGTCTGGCTTCCTAAGACGTGTGTATTTACCGAGATGAGTGTAAAGTAACAGAGTCCTCCAGGTGCTGGGTGTCCTGTCAACTTGCTTGAAGAAGTTTGGCTAACCTTATCTTTAAGACGTGGGACTTTCAGTGGCATAGCCAAGGAGGTGAGCAGGTTTATGACATGTATGCTTAATAAAAAATTAAGTGAACAGTGTGCTAGCTGTGTTCTAGGATCTTACAGTTGGCATGCCTAATGAGAGTTCACCTGTGTTGCCTGTGGTCCATTTGCACACTTATTAAATATTGATGGGTGCCTACTCTATACCAGGCATAGAGTATTAGGCCTATGTTAGGCATTGGGGATACAAAAGTGAATGGTGGGATAACCTGAAAAAAGTGGTGGTTTTGTTTTTCTGTGGGTTCATTATAAACTCCCACCCTGCCACACACACACATACTTCAAGAAGTGAGATGGTACTATTCTGGGTTCTAGGCCTTCTTATGTTCTGAGAAAGATCTCAAAGACTTGTGATTTAGAAAGTCCAGATTCAGGGAGATAAAGGGTTGGACTGTGGACCAGGAACCAAGAGGTGGCTGAAACTATGTCCCAAGAGGTGGAAGGACCAGGGAAAGGGCATGGAAAGATGTGGCACAGAAGAGCCGCTAGTCTTGAGAAACATGGTAGTTAAAGGGCCTTGGCCAAATGAGGCATAGGGAAGAGGTTTCTGTGAGCAGAGGTGTTCTTGTCTTTAATAGCACCACTTGAATTTGGTTATAGTAAGCTTCTCAACAACTAGCTCAAAGAACTAAAACCAGAGATCACTCTCTACATTTCTGTATAGTCTAAACATCGTGGGACTACTGAAAAGTACTGGACAGTGGTGAGCAGGGCAGACTTCTAGTGAGGATTTGGAACAATATTTAATTTGAATTTAAAACATTAAAAAAAGTCATATTCACATACCTCTGAGTTGTGATGCAAATTCATATCCATTAGAAATGGGTAGGTCACAGATCCTGCCTTAGAGGAGCTCCCAGTCTAGAAGGATAATCCCTATAAATAAAACTAATCACTCTGTCCAGCTTTTTACTGGCAGATTATCTAATGTTCACAGTAAAACCTGCAAGGTGGGAATTGCTGTCTGTATTTTACAACTGAAGGAACATACAGAATGATTTATATATTAATGAAAGTGTATATAGGTTGTGCCATACTGTGGGCAACCGTGGATTGTCCAACTCCTCCCTGGGATGTCTGTAAATAGAATAACAATAACAACAACAAAAGCAAGTGATGAAAGAAAACACTTAAATGCTGCTGTGGAGCAATGACTCCATTATGTTTATTTGTTTAAAAACTTTTTTCACACAATTTTCCAAATACTTTGGAAATTGTATAAAATGAGTGACAGTTACCTTAAACAGCAATTGCTGTCACTAGCCCTCAGTTTGACTGAATGTTATCTTTAAGGAACAAAAGGAGTAAACAATTTCCACTGTGCCCTAAGGGTCTACCGAAGAAAGTGGTATGCACTGCCCCAGATCAAGATCTGAGGACCAGAAGGGATGAAGGTCAGCATGTGTGGCTCTCTTCTGTCACATGCCAAATCTGACTAGGTTAGCTGAGTAGAATTATTGCTTATTTTATTCTTTATTGATATTTCCAAATTAATGACTTTATGATCTCTGAAACAATACATTGTAAAAGTTCAATTACTACAAATAAATATGAAGAAATAGCCATAACTCAGCCAGATTCCCTCCACCCAGAAATAACTAGTTTTCACACTTGGTGATCACTTTAGACGTCTCTCCATGCGTATATACACTTGACTCTACCTATAAATTGTATTTTAAATAAGTCTACTGCTTTTCTTCTCTATTTTTTATTATAGCTGTGTGTGTAGTGTGTAGTTATACCTCATTTGGTTTAAATTTGCATTTCCTTGATGGTTAAGGATAATGAATCTCTTTTCATGTGTTTATTTACCATCTGTATATCCTCTTCAGTATATCCTCTTCAGAAATCTCTGTTAATGTACTTTGTATATTTTCTATTTGGATTTACTATTTTTTATTTTAAAAATTTACTATTGAATTTTGGGATTTCTTTATATTCTGGATATTAGTCCTATTTTGTTTTTGTGGTTTGTAAATATTTTCTCCCAGTCTGTAGCTAATCTTTTCATCCTCTTCACATGGTATTTCATGGAGCAAAAGTTTTAAAATTTATCAATTTTAAGTTTTTAATTTTACCAACTTTTTTTTTTTAATGGATCACTCTTTAGATGTCAAGTCTAAAAACTCTTTGCCTAGCCCTAAACCTAGAAGATTTTCTCCTATGGTTATTTCTAAAAGTTTTATAGTTTTGTGTTGTACATTTACATCTGTGGTCTGTATTGAGTTAATTTTTGTATAAGATGTAAGGTTTTAGATTGAGATTCTTTTTTTTTTTTTTTTTTTGCCTATGGTATCCAGTTGTTCCAACAACCATTTGTTGAAAAGGCTATCCTTCATTAAATTGCTCTTTCACTTTTTTCAAAAAACAGTTGAGCATTTTGGGTCTATTTCTGAATTCTGTATTCTGCTGCATTAGTCTATGTGTCAATTCCTCCACTAATACTACAGAGCTTGATTAATGTGGCTATATAGTAAACCTTAATATCGGGTAGAGTAATTCTTTTCACTTTATTCTTCTTTGTCAAGATCGTTTTAGCTATATTAAGCCCTGTGTCTTTCCATACAAATTTTAAAATAACATTATTTCTTTCTTAAAAAACTTACTGAGATTTTGATAGGAATTGCATTAAACCTATAGATCAACTTGGGGAGAATGGATATCCTTATTATGATGAGTGTTCCATTCCATGAATATGGTATGTCTTTCCATTTATTTAGGTTGTCTTTGATGTCTTTCATCACCATTTTATGATTTTCAGCACAGAGATCCCACAACAGTTTTGTTAAGTATTGCATTTTTAAGGATTGCATTAAGTAATATCTAAGCGTTGCACTTTCTTTGGAGTAATTATAATTTAAATAATTTGTTTCCACATGGACAGCATTAGTATATAGAAATGTGATTGGTATTTGTATGTTGATTTTGTATCCTGTGACATTGCTGGAAGCACTTATAAATTTAGATTTTTTTGTAGATTTCTTTGGATTTTCTATGTACACAGTCATGTCTTCTGCAAATGAGAGCAGCTTTCTTTCTTTCTTTCCAATCTGTATGATTTTTGTATATATATTCATTTATATTTTTTATATATTTTGTATATATATTCATTTATTTGCCTTATTATGCTGGCTAGAACTTCCAGTATTATGTTGAATAGTTATGAGAACAGAAATTTTTGCCCTGTCCCTGATCTTAGGGGAAAGCATTCTGTTTTTCATCATTAAATATACTGTTAGCTGTAGGTTATTTTTACATATTCTTTATCAAATTGAAGTAATTTCCTGTATTCCAAACTTTTATCACGAATGGGTGTTGGATTTTGTCAAGTGTTTTTTCAGTGTTAATTGATATAATCATTCAATTTTTGTTCCTTAGCCTGTTGATGTAGTGGATTACATTAATAGGTTTTCTAATTGAGCCAGCCATGCATATCTGGAATAAATTCCATTTGATAACGGTATATAATTCTTTTTATACATTATTGGATTTGGTTTGCCAGTATTTTGTTGAAAATTTCTGTCTAAGTTTTAGAGAGATACTGATCTGTAGTTTTATTTCTTTGTGTTTTCTTGGTGTAGTTTTAATATCAAGGTAATACTGGCCTCATAAAATGAGTTGGCAAGTGTTCCCTCTTCTTCTATTTTCTGGAAGTGATTGTGTAGAACTGGTGTTAATTTTCCATTAAATGTTTTGTAAAAGTCTCCAGTGAAACCATCTGAATGTAGAGATTTCTTTTCCTAGAGATTTAAATTATGAATTCTATTTTTTAAATGGTTATAGTACTTTTCAGAATCTCTGCTTCATCTTGGTTGAGTTTTGGTGGTTTGTGGGTTTCGAGAAAAATTGTCAAATTATTTGTGTAAAATTATTTGTATTTTTCCTTTATTATCCTTTTAATGGCTGCAGGGTATGTTGTAATACCCCCTTTGTCATTCCTGTTATTGATATGTATATTCTTTCTTTTAATTTTTGTCAAGCTTGCTAGAGGTTTATTAATTAAAAAAAAAAACAAAAATACCCTGCTTTTGGGGACCTCCCTGGCTGTCCAGTGGTTAAGACTCCATGCTTCCATTCCAGGGGAGCAGGGTTTCGATCCCTGGTTGGGGAGCTACCCTGCATGCTGCATGGCATGGCAAACAAACAAACAAACAAAAAACCAAACAACAAAACACTGCTTTTGGTTTCATTGATTTTTCTCTACTGCTTTTTTATTTTTAATATCATTATTTCTATTATTTATTACTTCCCTTTTTTACTTGCTATTTTTTTTGCTCTTTTTCTAGTTTCTTTCTGTAGGAACTTAGATTATTGAATAAGACCATTCTTCATTTCTAATGTAAGCATTATAAATTTCCCTCTCAGAACTGCATATGCTGCATCTCACATATTTCGATATATTGTATTTTCATTTTTACCCAATTATATGTGTTTTAAATAGACTTCTTTTTTTGAACCAGGGTTATTTATATGTATGTTGTTTACAAATTTTTCTATTGTCTTTTCATTATTGGTTTCTAGTTTGATTCCATTAAGGTCAGAGAACATATTCTGTATGATTTCAATTCTTTAAATTTGTAAAGTATGTTGTATGGGCCAAGATATGGTCAATCTTGGTGAATATAACATAAGCACTTGAAAAAAAAAAGTGTACTTTGCTGTTTTGAGGTGGATTTTTCTGTATATGTCACTTGGATCTATTGATTGTATTGTTCAGATCTCCTACTAATTTTCTGATTTGCTGGAATTGGGGGAGTGCTGAAGCCCACAACTACAATTGTAGATTTGTGTATTCCTCCTTTCAGCTCTATTGGTTTGTGCTTCATGTATTTTCAGGCTTTGTCAATTAGTACATACACATTTAGGACCATTATATCTTCTTGGATGGTTATTCTATCACTGTTATTTGTCTCTAATAACGTTCTGTGCTCTGAAGTCTACTTTATCAGATGTTAATATAGCCACTTGTGCATTTTTTATTAATGTTTGCTTACCTTTTTAAATCTTTTTACTTTCCATTTGAAATAAGTTTTCTACACTTCATTCAGAGTGGTAAATTTTGAATTTTGGTTTCTTGTTAGTAGCATATAGTTGGGTCAATTTATTTAAATCCAAAATGCCAGTTGCTTTCTTTTGATTGGTGTATATTTAGACCATTTACATTTAAGGTAATCATTGATATGTTAGTACCTAATATATTTATATGTTTAGAGTCATTTTCTTATTTGTTTTCTGCTTGTTTCCTCTCATTCTCTTTCTTCTGTTTCTCTTTTCCTGCTTGTCTGTGGATTACTGGGACATTGTTTTAGGATTTCTTCTTTATTTATTAGTGTTTTTGAGTGTATATCTTTGTATAGTTTTTGTAGTGCTGGTTCTGGGTGTTACACTGTACATATGTGTCTCATCCCACCCTATGGATATCAACATTCTACCACTTTAAGTGGTGCAGAAACCTTTTAATAGTTGTGTGGTCTTCTAGGAATTTATCCATTTCATTTAAGTTGTCTAATTTGTTGATACACATTATTCATAGTATTGCTTTATAATCCTTTTTTATATTTGTAGTGTCATTAGTAATGACTTCTCTTACATTTATAAATCCAGTAATTGGAGTCTTCTTTCTTCTTCTCTTGGTCAATATAGCTAAAGATGTATTAATTTCCTCTGGCTGCCATAGTATTACCACAAAATGGGCGGCCTAAACAGCTGAAATTCATTCTCTCATTGTCTGAAATCAAGGTGTTGTAGGGCCATGCTCCCTCTGGAGTCCTTAGGGAAGAACTCCTTTTATGCCTCTCTCCTAGATTCTGGTGGCTGCAGCTATCCTTGGCATCTTTGTTACCTCTGTAGTCATTTTACCTCCTTCTCTCTCTGTTCTCCTGTTTATCTGTCAAATCTTCCTCTGCCTCTATCTTATAAGGACACTTGTAATAGCCTTTTGGCCACATCTTGGATAATTCAGCTGAAGCTCTTCTTCTCTAGATCCGTAATGTAAAACCACACCTTTTCCCATGTAAAGTATCATTCACAAGTTCCAGAGATTGTAATGAATATCAATTGGAAGGTGGGTGGAGAGTAATTTTTCAGCCCTCAACAAAAGTTATCAATTTTGTTGATCTTTTCAAAGAAGCAGTGTTTGGTTTCATTGATTTTTCTCTATTAATTTTCTAATCTTTATTTGATTAAGTTCTGATCTAATCTTTATTATTCCCTTACTTTTGTTTGCTTTAGGTTTAGTTTTCTCTGTTTTTTCCCATTGTCTTAAGGGGGAAGGTTATGTTACTGATTTGAGGTCTTTCTTCTTTTTAACATAGGCATTTACAGCTATAAATTTGCATCCCGTAAGTTTTGGTATGTTGCGTCTTTGTTTTCATTTGTTTCAAAGTATTTTCTAATTTCCATTTTAATTTCTTCTTTGACCCATTTGATAATTTAGGAGTATGTTAATTTCCACATATTTATAGCTTCCCAAGTTTCTTTCTCTTACTGATTTCTAATTTCATTCCATTGTTGTTGGAGAACACACTTGTATTCTGTCCATACTTTTAAACGTATTCAGGTTTGTTTTATGGCCTAGCATATACTTTACCTGGAGAATGTTCCGTGTGTACTTAAGAAAGATACACTGCTGTTCATGAATGCAGTGTTCTACATGTCTGTTAGGTCTAGTTGGTTTATTGTGGTATTCAAAATTTTTGTTGCTTTATTCATCTTTGCCTAATTGTTTTATCTATTATTGAGAGTAGGGTGTTGAATCCCCAACTATTATTTTTGAATTCCCTATTTCTCCCTTTATTTCTGTCAGTTTTCCTTGATAAAATTTGGTACTCTGCTATTAGGTGCATAAATATTTATAATTATTACATCTTTCCGATTTATTAAACATTTTACTAGTATAAAGTATCCTTCTTTACCTCTCCTAGCATTTTTTTGTTTTAAAGTGTGCTCTCCCTGATATCATTATAGCCACTCCCTCTTACTTACAGTTGCGATTTGCATGACATATCTTTCTTTATCTTTCTAATTTTAATCTGCTTGTATCTTTGAATCTAAAGTGTGCCTTCTCTAGACAGCATGTAGTAACTCTTGTTTATCTCCATTCTGACACTCTCCACCTTTGATTGGATTGTTTAATCCATTCACATTTAATATTATTATTGATATAGTTGGATTTACAGCTGCCATTTTCCTTTTGTGTTCTGTGTATTTCATATCTTTTTTATACCTCTATTCCTTTATTGCTTTCTTTAGCATTAAGTGAATATTTTGTAATGCATTTTAATTTCTTTAGTGATTTTTTTCAGTATTTTTGGAGGGTTATTTCCTTAGTGGTTGCTCTTGTACTTACCATATACATCTTAACTTTTCAGATTCGGCTGTAGATTTATACTAACAATTCCATTGAGCTATAGAAATGCTGTTTCTATATATATGTATTCCTTTCCACCCTTTTTTGCATTATATGTAATCGTATAATATCTCTAAAGTTATAAACACATGTCATTGCTGTAATTATTGCTTTATAAAATTTAATGTTTTTTAAAGAAGCTGAGAGAGGAATAGAGAGCAAGCATATATTTATAGCTTTTGTTGTATTAACTTTCTTATTAAACATATCTGGTTCTCATCATTTATTCCTGGGGGATTAAGTTACCATCTGCAGTCATTTTCTTAGCCAAGTACAGTTTTGTTACCACCCACCTTTTTGTGCTGTTATTTGCAAATATATTACATTTAATTTTTATATGATAAATTATACCCATATTGCTTTATATGGTTGCTTTTAAAATCAGTTAAGAAAAGAAATGAGAAAAAATGCACTTATACTGTCTTTTATAATTACATAATCACCCTTACCAGTGCTTTTTTTTAATTTGGATTCAAATTACTGTCAGGGATCACTTGTTTTCAGCCTGAAGAATTTCCTTTAGTATTTCTGTTTTTTCTTTGTTTGTTTGGGTTTTTTTTTTGCTTTTTTTTTTTAACATCTTTATTGGAGTATAATCGCTTTACATTGTTGTGTTAGTTTCTGCTGTATAACAAAGTAAATTAGCTATACATATACATATATCCCCACATCGTCTCCCTCATGCGTCTCCCTCCCACACTCCCTATCCCACCCCTCTAGGTGGTCACAAAGCACCAAGCTGATCTCCCTGTGCTATGCAGCTGCTTCCCACTAGCTATCTATTTTACATTTGATAGTGTATATATATCAGTGCCACTCTCTCACTTAATCCCAGCTTACCCTTCCCCCTACCCGTGTCCTCAAGTCCATTCTCTACGTCTGCGTCTTTATTCTTGTCCTGCACCTAGGTTTTTCAGAACCATTTTTTTCTTTAGGTTCCATATATATGTGTAAGCATGTGGTATTTCTTTTTCTCTTTTTGAATTACTTCACTCTGTATGACAGACTCTAGGCCCATTCACCTCACTACAGATAACTCAGTTTCGTTTCATTTTATGGCTAAGTAATATTCCATTGTATATATGTGCCACATCTTCTTTATCCATTCATCTGTCGATGGACAGTTAGGTTGCTTCCATGTCCTGGCTATTGTAAATAGAGCTGCAATGAACATTGTGGTACATGATCATTTTGAATTATGCTTGTCTCAGGGTATATGCCCAGTAGTGGGATTGCTGGGTCATATGGTAGTTCTATTTTAGTTATTTAAGGAACCTCCATACTGTTCTACATAGTAGCTGTATCAATTTACATTCCCACCAACAGGGCAAGAGGGTTTCCTTTTCTCCACACCCTCTCCAGCATTTATTGTTTGTAGATTTTTTGATGATGGCTATTCTGAGCGGTGTGAGGTGATACCTCATTGTAGTTTTGATTTGCATTTCTCTAATGATTAGTGATGTTGAGCATTCTTTCATGTGTTTGTTGGCAATCTGTATATCTTCTTTGGAGAAATGTCTCTTTAGGTCTTCTGCCCATTTTTGGATTAGGTTGTATGTTTTTCTGGTATTGAGGTGCATGAGCTGCTTGTATATTTTGGAGATAAATCCTTTGTCAGTTGCTTCATTTGCAAATATTTTCTCCCATTCTGAGGCCTGTCTTTTCATCTTGTTTATGGTTTCCTTTGCTGTGCAAAAGCTTTTAAGTTTCATTAGGTCCCATTTGTGTATTTTTGTTTTTATTTTCCTTTCTGTAGGAGGTGGGTCAAAAAAGATCTTGCTGTGATTTATATCATAGAGTGTTCTGCCTATGTTTTCCTCTTAGAGTTTGATAGTGTCTGGCCTTACATTTAAGTCTTTAATCCATTTTGAGTTTATTTTTGTGTATGGTGTTAGGGAGTGTTCCAATTTCATTCTTTTACATGTAGCTGTCCAGTTTTCCCAGCACCACTTATTGAAGAGACTGTCTTTTCTCCATTGTATATTCTTGCCTCCTTTATATTCGTGCCTCCTTATCAAAGATAAGGTGACCATATGTGCGTGGATTTATCTCTGGGCTTTCTATCCTGTTCCATTGATCTACATTTCTGTTTTTGTGCCAGTACCCTACGATCTTGATTACTGTAGCTTTGTAGAATAGTCTGAAGTCAGGGAGCCTGATTCTTCCAGCTCCGTTTTTCTTTCTCAAGATTGCTTTGGCTATTTGGGATCTTTTGTGTTTCCATACAAATTGAGAAATTTTTTGTTCTGGTTCTGTGAAAAATGCCATTGGTAGTTTGATGGGGATTGCATTGAATCTGTAGATTGCTTTGGGTAGTATAGTCGTTTTCACAATGTTGATTCTTCCAGTCCAAGAACATGGTATATCTCTCCACCTGTTTGTATCATGTTTAATTTCTTTCATCAGTGTCTTATAGTTTTCTGCATACAGGTCTTCTGTCTCCTTAGGTAGGTTTATTCCTAGGTATTTTATTCTTTTTGTTGCAGTGGTAAATGGGAGTGTTTCCTTCATTTCTCTTTCAGATTTTTCATCATTAGTGTATAGGAATGCAAGAGATTTCTGTGCATTAATGTTGTATCCTGCAACTTCACCAGATTCATTGATTAGCTATAGTAGTTTTCTGGTAGCAACTTTAGGATTCGCTATGTATACTTTCATGTCATCTGCAAACAGTGGCAATTTTATTTCTTCTTTTCTGGTTTGGATTCCTTTTATTTCTTTTTCATCTCTGATTGCTGTGGCTAAACTTCCAAAACTATGTTGAATAATAGTGGTGAGAGTGGGCAACTTGTCTTGTTCCTGATCTTAAAGGAAATGGTTTCAGTTTTTCACCATTAAAAATGATGTTGGCTATGGGTTTGTCATATATGGCCTTTATTATGTTGAGGTAAGTTTCCTCTATGCTTACTTTCTGGAGAGGTTTTATAATAAATGGGTACTGAATTTTGTCAAAAGCTTTTTCTGCATCTATTGAGATTATCATATATTATTTATCCTTCAAGTTGTTAATATGATATATCACATTGACTGATTTGTGTATATTGAAGAATCCTTGCATTCCTGGGATAAACCACACTTGGTCATGGTGTATGATCCTTTTAATGTGCTGCTGAATTCCGATTGCTAGTATTTTGTTGAGGATTTTTGCATCTATGTTCAACAATGATATTGGCCTGTAGTTTTCTTTCTTTGTGACATCTTTGTCTGGTTTTGGTATCAGGGTGATGGTGGCCTCATAGAATGAGTTTGGGAGTGTTCCTCCCTCTGCTATATTTTGGAAGAGTTTGAAAAGGATAGGTGTTAGCTCTTATCTAATGTTTGATAGAAATCGCCTGTGAAGCCATCTGGTCCTGGGCTTTTGTTTGTTGGAAGATTTTTAATCACAGCTTCAATTTCAGTGCTTGTGATTGGTCTGTTTATATTTTCTATTTCTTCCTGGTTCAGACTCAGAAGGTTGTGCATTTCTAAGAATTTGTCCATTTCTTCCAGGTTGTCCATTTTATTCGCATAGAGTTGCTTGTAGTAATCGCTCATGATCCATTGTATTTCTGCAGTGCCAGTTGTTACTTCTTTTTCATTGCTAATTCTGTTGATTTGAGTCTTCTCCCTTTTTTTCTTGATGAGTCTGGCTAATGCTTTATCTGTTTTGTTTATCTTCTCAAAGAACCAGCTTTTAGTTTTATTGTTCTTTGCTATTATTTCCTTCATTTCTTTTTCATTTATTTCTGATCTGATTTTATGATTTCTTTCCTTCTGCTAAATTTTGGGGTTTTTTTTGTTCTTCTTTCTCTAATTGCTTTAGGTGTAAGTTTAGGTTGTTTATCTGAGATTTTTCTTGTTTCTTGTGGTAGGATTATATTGCTATAAATTTCCCTCTTCAAACTGATTTTGCTGCACCGCATAGGTTTTGGGCCATCGTGTTTTCATTGTCATTTGTTTCTAGGTATTTTTTGATTTCCTCTTTGATTTCTTCAGTGATCTCTTCGTTATTTAGTAGCGTATGGTTTAGCCTCCATGTGTTTGTATTTTTACTGTTTTTTTCCTGTAATTGAGGTCTAGTCACATAGTGTTGTGGTCAGAAAAGATACTTGATATGATTTCAATTTTCTTAAATTTACCAAGGCTTGATTTGTGACCCAAGATATGATCTATGCTGGAGAATGTTCCATGAGCACTTGAGAAGAAAGGGTATTCTGTTTTTTTTGGATGGAATGTCCTATAAATATCAATTAAGTCCATCTTGTTTAATGTGTCATTTAAAACTTGTGTTTCCTTATTTATTTTCATTTCTGTTGATCTGTGCATTGGTCACAGTGGTGTGTCAAAGTCCCCTGCTATTACTGTGTTACTCTTGATTTCCCCTCTTATGGCTGTTAGCATTTGCCTTATGCATTGAGGTGCTCCTACGTTGGGTGCATAAATAATTACAATTGTTATATTTTCTTCTTGGATTGATCCCTTGATCATTATGTAGTGTCCTTCTTTGTCTCTTGTAATAGTCTATATTTTAAAGTCTATTTTGTCTGATATGAGCACTGCTACTCCAACTTTCTTTTGATTTCCATTTGCATGGAATATCTTTTTCCATCCCCACATTTTTCGTCTGTATGTGTCCCTAGGTGTGAAGGGAGTCTTTTGTAGACAGCATATATATGGGCCTTGTTTTTGTATCCATTCAGCCAGTCTGTGTCTTTTGGTTCGAGCATTTAATCCATTTACATTTAAGGTAATTATCGATATGTATGTTCCTATTACCATTTTGGGTTAGTTATAGTAGTTCTTTTCATTCTGTTGTGTTTCCTGCCTAGAGAAGATCCTTTAGCATTTGTTGTAAAGCTGGTTTGGTGGTGCTGAATTCTCTTAGCTTTTGCTTGTCTGTAAAGATTTTAATTTCTTCATCAAATCTGCATGAGATCCTTGCTGCGTAGAGTAATCTTGGTTGTAGTTTTTTCCCTTTCATCACTTTAAATATGTCCTGCCATACCCTTCTGGCTTGCAGAGTTTCTGCTGGAAGATCAGCTGTTAACCTTATGGGGATTCCCTTGTATGTTTTTTGTTGCTTTTCCCTTGCTGCTTTTTATATTTTTTTCTTTGTATTTAACTTTGGAGAGTTTGATCAATACGTGTCTTGACATTTTTCTCCTTGGATTTATCCTGTACTGGACTCTCTGCGCCTCCTAGACTTGATTGACTATTTCCTTTCCCATATTAGGGAGGTTTTCAACTATAATCTCTTCAAATATTTTCTCAGTTCCTGTCTTTTTCTCTTCTTCTTCTTGGACCCCTATAATTTGAATGTTGGTGCATTTAATGTTGTCCCAGGGGTCTGTGAGACTGTCGTAAATTCTTTTCATTCTTTTTTCTTTATTCTCCTCTGCGGTAGTTATTTCCACTCTTTTATCTTCCAGCTCACTTATCCGTTCTTCTGCCTCAGTTATTCTGCTATTGATTCCTTCTAGCAAATTTTTAATTTCATTTATTGTGCTGTTCATCATTGTTTGTTTTCTCTTTAGTTCTTCTAGGTCCTTTTTAAACATTTCTTGTATTTTCTTCATTCTATTTCCAAGATTTTGGATCATCTATACTATCCTTACTCTGAATTGTTTTCAGGCAAACTGCCTGTTTCCTCTTCATTTGTTTGGTCTGGTGAGTTTTTACCTTGCTCCTTCATCCGCTGTGTATTTCTCTATCTTCTCTTTTTGCTTAACTTCCTGTGTTTGGGGTCTCCTTTACGCAGGCTGCAGGTTCGTAGTTCCCATTATTTTTGGTATCTGTCCCCAGTGGGTAAGATTGGTTCAGTGGGTTGTGTAGGCCTCCTGGTGGAGGAGACTGGTGCCTGTGTTCTGGTGGATGAGGCTGGATCTTGTCTTTTTGGTGGGCAGGACTGCATCCAGTGGTGTGTTTTGGGGTGTCTATGAACTTAGTATGATTTTAGGCAGCCTCTCTGCTAATGGGTGGTGTTGTGTTCATGTCTTGCTAGTTGTTTGGCATAGGGTGTCCAGCACTGTAGCTTGCTTGTCATTGTGTGTAGCTGGGTCTTAGCGTTGAGACGGAGTTCTCTGGGAGAGCTCTCACTGATTGATATTACTTTGGCCTGGGAGTTCTCTGGTGGTCTTACGTCCTGAACTTGGCTCTCCCACCTCAGAGGCTCAGGCCTGACACCCAGCCAGAGTACCAAGACCCTGTCAGCCACATAGCTCCAAAGAAAAGGGAGAAAAAAAAGACAGAAAAAAAAAACTAATAATATAAAGTTATTAAAATAAAAAATTTAAAAAATATATTATTAAAATAAAAAAATTTAAAAAGTAATTTAAAAATTAAAAAAAGCAGAGAGCAACCAGACCAATTAACAAATCCACCAATGATAACAAGTGCTAAAAATTAAAGTAAGATAGACATATAAATCAGAAAGTAGTCAGTCGCATGCAGCAAACCCCAAGTCTACACTTGCTCCCAAAGTGTACTGCCTCAATTTTGGGATGACTCATTGTGTTTTTGGCTGTTCCACAGATGCAGGGTACATCAAGTTGATTGTCGAGATTTAATCCACTGCTCCTGAGCTGCACAGAGAGATTTCCCTTTCTTTTCTCTGTTCACACAGCTCCTGGGGTTCAGCTTTGGATTTGGCCCCACCTCTGCATGTAGGTCGCCCTCTAGCATCTGTTTTTTGCCCAGACAGGGGGAGGTTAAAGGAGCGGCTGATTAGGGGACTCTGACTCACTCAGGCCGAGAGGAGGGAGTGGTACGGAGTGCAGTGTGAGCCTGAGGTGGCACGGCCGCTGTGACATTGCACCAGCCTGAGGTGTGCTATGTATTCTCCTGGGGAAGTTGTCCCTGGATCACGGGACCCTGGCAGTGGCGGGCTGCACAGGCTCTCAGTAGGGGAGGTGTGGATAGTGACCTGTGCTTGCACACAGGCTTCTTGGTGGCGGCAGCAGCATCCTTAGCGTTTCATGCCCGTCTCTGGGGTCCGCGCTGATAGCTGTGGCTCACACCCGTTTCTGAAGCTCTTTTAGGTGGTGCTCAGAATCTCCTCTCCTCGCACACCCCAAAACAATGGTGTATTGACTCTTAGGCAGTTCCACACTTTTTCCTGGACTCTCTCCCAGCTAGCTGTGGTGCACTAGCCCCCTTCAGGCTGTGTTTACGCAGCCAACCCCAGTCCTCTCCCTGGGATCTGACCTCTGAAGCCCGAGCTTCAGCTCCCAGCCCCCACCTGCCCCAGTGGCTGAGCAGACAAGCCTCTCAGGCTGGTGAGTGCTGGTTGGCACCAATCCTCTGTGCGGGTTTCTCTCCACTTTGCTCTCTGCATCCCTGTTGCTGCACTCTCCTCCGTGGCTCTGAAGCTTCTCACCCGCCCACACCCCACAGTGAAGGGGCTTCCCAGTGTGTGGAAACTTCCTCCTTCACAGCTCCCTCCCAGAGGTGCAGGTCCTGTCCCTATTCTGTTTTCTCTGTTTTTTCTTTTTTTCTTTTGCCCTACCTAGGTACATGGGTAGTTTCTTGCCTTTTGGGAAGTCTGAGGTCTTCTGCCTGTGTTCAGTAGGTGTTCTGTAGGAGTTGTTCCACATGTAGATATATTTCTGTTGTATTTCTGGGGAGGAAGGTGATCTCTACCCCTTACTGCTGTGGCATCTTGACGGTCCCTTTAGTATTTCTTATATGTCATGTGCTAGCAACAGATTTTGTCAGTTTTTGTTTGCCTGAGAATGTGTTTATTTCACCTTCCTATTTGCAAGGTAGCTTTCTTCTACATAGGCTTTTGGGTTGACAATATTTTTTTGAGCATTTAGAATATATAATATATATTCTCTATATATATTTAGAATATATTATGCCTTTTGGACTCCATTTTTTTCTGATGAAAAGTTAGCTTAGTTAATTAAGCTAATTAGTTTTATTGGGGATTCCATGCAAATTATGTGTCCTTTTTCTCTTGCTGTTTTCAAGATTTTCCACATTTTTTTGTCTTTCAACATTTTTTTATGGTGGCTCTGTTTGTGGATCTCTCTGCATTTATCCTTTGGATTCATTGGGCTTCCTGGGTGTGTAGATTAATGGTTTTCAACACATTTGGGAAAATTTCAGCCATTTTTTCTTCGAATATTTTGTCTGCTCTTTTCTCTCTCCTCTTTTTCTGGTATCCCCATTACATGTAAGTGTATGTACTTAATTGAATCCCACATTTCTCTGAGACTCTGTTCATTTTTCTCAATTCTTTTTTTTTTTTTCCTTCTCTGTTCTTAGCATTATGTAATGTCTATTGATTTATCTTCAAGTTCACTAATTCTTTCTTCTGCCATTCAAATCTACTGTGAAACTCTCCTCATGAATTTTTTATTTCACTTATTATAATTTAAAACTCCACAATGTCTATGTCATTGTTTAATTTTTTAAAATCCTTTTATTGATATTCTCTATTTGGTATGGTGTTATCCTCTTACCTTCCTTTACTTTAATCATTGTTATTCTTTGAACATATTTATAATGGCTACTTTTAAGATTTGTTAAATCAGACATCTGGTTACTCTCACAGGCAGTTTCTGGTGCCTGCTCTTTCTTTCTTTCTTTTATTTTCTTTTTGATCTGTGCATCATACTTTCCCGTTTCTTTCTAATTTTTTGTTTGAAACTGTACATTTTAATGATATATTGTAGCCAGTCTGAGTACTGGTCCTCTACTCTGGAGCTTGGTCCTCTACTCTGGAGCTTGCTATTGTTGCTTGTTTATTTATTTAATGACTGGCTGGATTATTTTAATAAAGTCCATATCCCTCACACAGTGTTATTTCTGATATTGCTCCCCAGTACGTGCAGCCTTGGGTATGACCAGTCACCCTGAGATGCCAGTTGTTTTGGCAGGGCTTTTCATCACTGTTTCAATCCCTGACTACATGCAGTTGTGAAGCTCCCCCAATTTCTGACTGTTTTTTCCTAATGTTGTCTTTTATTAATGCTCTAGGTAATACTCTGCTCTACAAATGGATCCAATCAAATTTGGGCTTCATTGGGATAATTCCTGAGGTCAGTGTATGAAATTTGTTCTGACCCCAGGAGGGATCCTCTCAGCTGTCTTGTTCCCTCATTCTCTCTGACAAACAGTCCATCCTGTTTGGCCTATATCTCCAGTGAATCTACTAATTTTCTCCCAATTACCTTTCGCCACAGCACCACTTTTGCTTTTCAGAGCCCCCTTAGGCTTGAAGTTCTCCATACTCTGTTGTAATTGAAGTCAGTTCCTTTAGGAAGAGATTAGGAGCTATGTATTTTAAGAATGTTTCTCATCCTGGGAAAATTCTCTGAGCCACAGCTCAAGGGGCTGTGGGTAGGGGGACAGTGGTGTGCTTCTTTCTAAGTAACAACCCTGCTTTTGATGCTGAATCCTTGGTGGGGTGGGGTTGGCACTAACTTTAAGTTCTCTCAGCCTGACTTTCCCAGTACTGAACCACTGCCTTACAAGCTGGGATGAGGGCAGTCAGTTCCCAGTATTCTCAGCAGCATCATGCTCAAGACAGAGCCTCCATCCCACAAGTTGAGGCAGGGCAGAAGAAGGAAACCCCCAGTTCTCATCTGCATCCACTTAGAACTTAGCCTCAGCAATAGAAAGCGGTCCATGTTGAGAAATACTAATATTCTGCACCCCCAACCCCTAGAAAGATAACCCTCTATCTGGGAGCTGAGGGGAGAAGGAACCTTGTGTTCTTGGATACACCAAGTCTAAATTGGAGATCATGGTTCAAATACCATAGAGTCACGCTGTCCTTACAAAGTTTTAGTAGATTTTCTTGAATAAATGTTTCCTCCTTTTCTATATGTACTTAGGAGCACTTCCAGAGACTTTAAATGTTGTTTTTAAATAATTTTCAACAGTTCTGCTGGGAAGCAGGTCCACAAAGCTCCTCTCTGTGTCATACCACAAGCAGAGCCAACTTCAGTAATTTTAACATGGCTTTCTCCATTCCCAACTTTCTCATTTTGCTTTATGCCTTGGTTGGTTGCAGATGATGACTAAAGCATTTGTTTTTTTCAGAAGGAATTTGTGTGTATTCTCTGAGTTTTTTCATGATCAAGAATATCTCCCTGTTGCATTTGTAATTTAATAAGTTTAGCCACTTAAAATATTCTTGGCATATATTGTTGTTTTCCTTAGATCTTTGGAGACCACTTGCATTGTCTTTTGACACTGAAGGATATTGTGGAAAAGTCTTGAGCCTTTTTTTTCTCTTTTACTTACAAGTAACTTCATTTTTTTCTGCAAACATTTTTTTATTCTTGAAATTAAGTAACTTATCAAGGATATATTTTAACTTTGACTATTTTACATTCTGATGTGTTATATCCTTTCAAGGTATGGATTCATTTTTTCCTCATTTAAGAGAATATTTCCCATATGTCTCAACATTTTTTCTGATCCACTTATTATATTCTTTAATTAGGAGATACCTGTTATCCAGACTGAATTATCAATATTATTTATGTCTGTCATTCTCTCAATATTTGTTTTAATCCTTTTGACTTTTGTTTTTTGTGGTTCCTTCAGATTATTTAACAACCCTAATTTTTTTTGTTTTTTCTGTTTTTACATATCTGATAGTGTTTTGGTTCTCCATCTTTCCCACCTAACTTGGCATTCTCCCTTTCTGTTTTTTTTATCTGTTCTTGTACCTTCTTTTTGAGCTGATGTTTTACCCATTTCAAATTTCTATTAAACTCTGGAGCACACAACAACTTTCCAGATTCTGCTACTTTTTTTCCAACTGGATTACTTGACTGCCTTTGCTTTTATGTTCTTTGTCTTCCTTTGTTTTTTTGTCTTTTTTTATTTAACAAAATATATTTACATAATCTCCATGCTTTTCTCCTTTTATTTTTCTCAACTTTACATCATCAGTTTTATTTATACTCTTTCTTCTCATAGTGTGGTCTTCAAACCAGAGATGTTGGTATCACCTGGAGGTTTATTAAAAATGCAGAAGCAAAGACCCCACCCAGGACCTACTGAAACAGAAACTGCATTTTAACAAGATCCCTAGGTGATCCATATGCACATTAATGTTTGAGGGGCAGTGCTCAAACTTTCCCTGCAGTTATTAAGGTAACCTGGGGAGCTTTAAAGAAGTCTAATGCCTGAGATTTTGATTTGATTGGTATGGGATTTGGACTAGGCATAATAGTTATTCCAAAATGCAGCAAAGTGTGACTACCACTGACCTAGACCTTCCATTTATTTCTGGTATTGTATGGGTCACTTATTTTTGTAAATTTTTCTCAATTTATTTAGTTTGTCACCTATCACGTGCATTCTGCCCTCCTCTGTACACACCCAACAAATTGGATATTGCCTTCTATTTATTCTGTGATTTGAAGGCGAGTATTAACAGGTTGGAGGTGGAAGGGGAAGAGGGTAGTTCAACTGTGGATGGTGGAACTGGGTTTAGCTCTTTCTTCTGAGATCCCATGAAATATGTAACTTCACGAGCTAGGTTGTATCCCAGTTCTTACGGATGTCATCTTTGAAAAATGGCAAGCACTTATGACCATTCCATTGGAATGCTGGGAGCTTTCACTCTCAAAGATTATTTTTTTAC
Source organism: Balaenoptera acutorostrata (assembly GCF_949987535.1). Taxonomy (NCBI): domain Eukaryota; kingdom Metazoa; phylum Chordata; class Mammalia; order Artiodactyla; family Balaenopteridae; genus Balaenoptera; species Balaenoptera acutorostrata. The sequence goes on along the minus strand of NC_080066.1, from coordinate 89,809,805 downwards.
TCATCTCAGGACCTTAAAGATTATTCCTTTACTCATCTTAGGACCACACCTATGCACATTCTAGACCTGCTTCTCTCTATATTGTAGGAAATTAGTGAACAGTTCTTAGGGGTTAGTTGACTTGCCTTCTTTTCTTAGTACTACTTTGGTGGGTTGATGGTTGGGTTAGGAGTTACGTTAAGTCATTTTATAACAGAAGTTTCAGTTTCATTTTTTAATATTTATGACTCAAGATTGTCTACCACTCCATCCTTTTACTGCTGGTAAATTTTCACTGTTTTTCCCCTTCATTTTATTAGAGAACTGATTAGAGAGGCCCTGCTTAATTTTGCCATTAATCTAGATGCTACATGGCTATTCATGCAAACTATATATGCAATTGTATTTTAAGCAAAAATACTTGGCACGCATACGTTAGGCTACAGTAGACTCCAGTCAGAATTTCTTTAAATCCCAGACGATTTATATTTGATTTTATAATTTTTCTATATTATGCTTTTATTATATATGCTTTAGTTTAAAAAATTGGTAGTTTACTCAAGAGCTATAGGCATATTCCTAAATCTTATAAATATGTGACTGTGTATATGCACTGTAGCACATATATAAAAATAATTTGTCTTTCAAATAAGAGTACCAACATATTCAGGAGTGTTCATATTAATACTATCATCAATGCAATAGATGAGGTCTATCCAAGGGTAAATAAATCTGATTTAGAACTTAAATAGAAATGTAGCTCATTATTGAAAAGAAACATTAACAGTTAAAAATAGAGCTCAATTTATGGTAAAAGAGCTAAACACACTTATTTTTAAAAAGAAAGTGAATTTCATTAGAGATTACATTCATATCTTAATATAGAATAGGGTAAATTGTTTTAATTTACTGTACATTAATTCAAGAGATTATTTTTACTTTTATTTTTAGTCCCATTTCCCCTCTTTTAATTATATAAATTAATATTTTATTAATTGAGTTGCTTTCAGCTTTCAGTAAAGTTTATATGAGTCAACAAGGGTCTGCCAACTGTATGTCTAATGAGTAAAGGTTCAGTAATATGTCTAAGGTCACTGACAGATCTATGGACACAGGTAGCACTGAAATCCAAGTTACTTCACTAATCCCATGCTCTGATTCTTTAAATGATTTTTTGCAGATTTAGCAAATTAGATGGATCCTTGTTAAGTAAAACCTAGCTCTATTGTCTTTAAAAGTCTCCAGAGATTCTCAAAATCTGAAAAACTGCCTTATACATTTTAATTACTTATCATTTTATTTTTGCTCTCCTAAATCTGAGGTTGCTGGAATTTAGTTGAAACTGTGAGTCAATTTGAGGAGAATTGACATCTATTAATACTGTCTTCTAATTCAAGAACATGGTATAGCTTTATTTATTTAGATCTTTATTTCTCTCAGAAATGTTTTTGTAACTTACAAAGTAGAGATCTTGAATACCTTTTATTATATTTATCCCTAGGTATTTGATTTTGTTGTTACTGTTTTAAATACTATTTTAAACTTTTATTTTCTAGTTATTTGTGCTGATGGTATATAAAATATAATTAATATTCATATATTGACCTTTTATCCTGTGACCTGGGTGAGTTCACTTACTAGTGCTAGTAATTGCTTTGTAGATTCTTTAGAATTTTCTACATAATCAGTCCTACCCTTTGAAAATTGAAACAGTTTTATTTTCTTCATTACAATTTATGTCTTTTATTTCTTTTCTTTCCTTATTGTGTTAACTCCTGTAGTACAGATTTGAATAGAAGTGGTGAGAGGGGATATCCTTGCCTTCTTCCCAGTCTTAGAGTAGAAGAATTCAATATTTCACCATTAAGTTTGATGTGAACACTAATAAATTCACCACCTAGATTCAATAATTACCCTGTTATTTTATTCACTTAATCACAAACTAACAATCCATCCCTTTATGGATGGATCAATCTATCTCTCTTTTTTAAAATATATTTCAAAGTAAATTTTAGACATCCATTCTTCTCACTTCTAAACAACCTAAGTGTTCATATCATTAACTGTGTTTCATTGCTTATTTATATTACTCTTCTTTTGAGGTAAAATTTATATTTAATGAAATATACAAATCCAAATTGTATCATTTCATGATTTTTTGACAAATGCGTGCACATGTGTTACCCAACTGCATTGGAAGACAAAATGCACTAAACGATTAAGGAGATGATTCCATTCAGGCTATCAAAATAGGGAAAGCATTCATTAATGAGGAACATCTTAAAGGAAAGGATGTAGGCTAGGGTTTTACAGAGGTAGTTGAACAAGGACCCATCCAAAAGTCTTATGAGAGTCATGATTAAAGACAGAGATGAGTCTTACTGGGAATATGAGAGGGCAGGGTGGTTATTGGGCAGTTAACTATTTTCTGGTAAAGAAAGGGTTAGGGGGATTTTTAAGCCATCTTTGTTTTTGGGGGAGCACAGGGCTCAGGTAAGGTTCAGCATTGTCGGTCTTCACTTATGCTGGAGAAGAATATTATTTGTTACTGTATGACTCAGAGAAGATAATAAACACCCTAAGTGGGACATAGAAGGGACTAAGAAGTAGTCCCTCAAGGACTCTTGTTGATGTCATTTCTGTAATCAATTAGACCATCTTTGAAAGTTGGTGGCAAAGACCAGTTGTTTTAGAGTCCTAGAGATCAGATATTTTTTAAAAGCGATGTCTGAAATGAAAAAGAAAAGTATTAATGTAAAAAGTTGTATTAAAGAACCAGGAGTGGAACCTTGATGGTAATCAGTCCAGTGGATTCTAAGAGTTGCGTGGAGGACAATCTTTTGGTTATACAGCACTGCTCATTGAGTTTCTTTTTTTTTTTTGGAGCAATCTGCTATTTTTTTTTAAATTAATTAATTAATTTTTGGCTGCATTGGGTCTTCATTGCTGTGCGTGGGCTTTCTCTAGTTGCAGTGAGCGGGGCGGGGGGAGGCTGCTTTTTGTTATGGTGCGCGAGCTTCTCATTGCAGTGGCTTCTCTTGTTGCAGAGCACAGGCTCCAGGTGCGGGCTTCAGTAACTGTGGCTCGTGGGCTCTAGAGCGCAGGCTCAGTAGTTGTGGTGCACGAACTTAGTTGCTCCGCGGCATGTGGGATCTTCCCGGACCAGGGCTCAAACCCGTGTCCCCTGCATAGGCAGGCGGATTCTTAACCACTGCGCCACCAGGGAAGTCCCCACTCACTGAATTTCTTGAAGCTCTCAAGCTAAGATGTGGATGCTGTTGGTGATGTTAGCCACATTCCTATTTAGGGGCATGTGCGATCCAAGTATTTAGCCAGACTTTCTTTCCAGGAAATTTGGCCCATGCGTGATCTGTGATGGTGAGTCTTTGGGGGCTTATGCCACATTGCCTGGCTTCAGCTTGTAGGACTTCTTTAGATCTTGAGTAAAAGGGCTAATTGTAAGGCAGCCTAGAACCCGGTAAGAAATCTGGGCAGTTATATTTTAGGGTTGGTGAGATTGCTAAGTTAGGCAAGAGGGAAAGAAAACCTGAACAGTTAGTTTGGAGGATTGTAGCCAGCTATTGAAGAAAATTAGAATTGAAAATTTGATAAGGATTGTTAATTTGTGCAAGTAACAGAATCCAGCCCAATGTATCTAAGCACCAAAACTGTTCGGTTTTTTTCCCCCACAGTTGGAGGAGAAGCCAATTAAATCACTACCAGACAAGACAGAGTTTACCTATCTATCAGTTACCTACAGTTTATAAAGAGTTACAAAATGGCTCAAAGACCTTGAACAGGGCTAGACTCTGATAACCCAGAAGAGTGTGCTATAGATGATGAATAGTTTTCCATTGAAACACAACACTTCTCTCTATAGTCACCTTTTTTTTGATCAAAAATAATCTCAAAAAAATTATTCTTGATCACAAAATAAGGTGGTCACATTAGATTTGGCCTGATTACATAGGTGCAGCAGGCATGGTAATTTACCATGCAGACCTTAAATTGGCTTTGCTGAAAATTTTTATAGGGAATCTCAGAATGGACTTTTAAAGGCATCTTAAGGATAGCAGGCCAAGCCAAGAACTTGTCACCTGGCTTCACCTATGATATCTATAAACTGGGGTGAATTCCTCTTTTCTCACAGTCCCTGAAATTCCCCACATTTCCTGAGCCTTCCAGGACATCACCTTTCTTACTCCGCCTGTGAGGTTGGGAACCTTCTAAGTTTATTCTTTTTGTAAAAATTTTATTTATTTATTTGTTTATTTATTTATGGCTGCGTTGGGTCTTCGTTGCTGCGCACGGGCTTTCTCTAGTTGCGGTGAGTGGGGGCTACTCTTCGTTGCGGTGCATGGCCGTCTCATAGTGGTGGCTTCTCTTGTTGCAGAGCACAGACTCTAGGCACACGGGCTTCAGTAGTTGTGGCATACCGGCCCAGTAGTTGTGGCTCATGGGCTCTAGAGCGCAGGCTCGGTAGTTGTGGTGCATGGGCTTAGTTGCTCTGCGGCATGTGGGATCTTCCCCGACCAGGGATCAAACCTGTGTCCCCTGAATTGGCAGGCAGATTCTTAACCACTGTGCCACCAGGGAAGTCCTTAAGTTTATTCCTATTTATACCATTGTTTGTTCACTAGTTTGTTGGAAGCACTATTTACTGTGATCTTCAACATAATTCTAAGGGAATATGTGTCCTTAGTTTCACCTTTCATTTCCAATTTTAACACCTCAGGAGTGAGCTAACCCTTCTGAAGTGGGAACCCTCTTTTGTTCTGCCTTAAAAAAAATAGGCCTACAGAAGTCTCCAGTACTTACAGTGCCCAAGCCTGTTACCCAGACAACAGCAACTGCACTCTTCTCTTATAACCTTAATTTTAATAGAGATTTCGTGGGTTTGGGCACTTATAACTTATATAAAGAGGAGCTGAGAAAGTAGAGAAAGTATCAATAGTCTGTGCTGCCCATGTTGAATAAAAGCCTTTGAAAGTGCTAATAGTTATATAGAGGGCAAAAAAAATCCTTAACTTAAGTGAATAGTTAGCCTTGAGAATAATGCTAAATCAGGATAGATAATTTGTATTTGTTTATTCTGTAGACTTAACCAGCATTCTGTCCTTACCCAGAAAGTATATTATTCCCCACATAAAAAAATAATCCTGTTATACTTCCAAAGCACTTAGCAACCTTTCCTATGTCATTCAGGTGTAAATTAGTGAATGTTTCTTTTTCTAGTCACAGTTGCTATCATGATGTATTAACAGGGAAAGCTAATTGAAAAGCAAAAATCTTTGAGTGAAACAGCTTTTCCAGTCAACTCTGGTTTACCATATCATGGCGGCATTTCATTAAATTCTCATAGAGTACAACTGATTATTTAAAATGTAATAATTGACTGTCAGTGGAAAAGAAGTGTTATGCATAGTGGTGGGGAGGGGGGATTTCTGTCAGTGGCTATTCTACCTGCTGTTTTTCTCACAGTCAGAGCATCTCTTTGGTATGGGAGGGAGGGAAGCTGAAATGTACTGACCCCTTTGTAGAGCTGGGGATATGGACCTAAAGGCTTCAGAGAAACATAGCACATGCTGAGCAGCCCACAAAGCCCCCATTATTGCTGTGTGGGCAACTCCGTTTGCATCTCATTGAAAATGTTGTCTTGCACATCAACATAAGCAATTAAAAAATAAAAGAGGAAAAACATCCGCCCGCTTGTTTAAGATGCTCAGCAAAAGAAGGGAAGCTTGAGATTTGAGAGAAAAGAGAAGGTTTGTAGTATCAAACTTCCATACTCACCCTCCTCCTGAACTAGCCTGTAAAGCTACTTTTTTTAAAGCCTTTAAAAAAAGAGGAGGGGGAAGCTCTGAAAGAAGCTTTCATGCCTGCCCAAATGTAGGTTCATCAACCAGTGTTTAAGGAAATGAAATTTTGGTTCACTTGCTGACATATTAGTTTCAAAATAAGTTGAATACAATGTATTTAATTTCTCAATGTGTTCCTCCAGGGCATAAGTTCTATTTATGAGCTCAATAAGTACATAATACCAAATCTGGATTGAAAGGAAATAGAAACATAAAGCTAAGAAAAATTTATAAAAAAAGAATCCGAGAATTAGGAATGGAGAGTAGGATGTGTGAAAAGAAGAAGGGATGAGAAATGAGGGACTGGGTCTGCTGTGAAGATTTTAGAAGATGTATGTAAAGCATGAGGGGAGGGGAAGTAGAGAAGTGACCTTCAATGCCTGCCTCGTCTCTTCCACCTCTCTCTCCCCAGCTCTGCACAACCTGATGTTCCATCACTTCAGAGGTTTCTCACCTCTGTCCTTTGAACCATTCACGTCAGTGAGGAAGTTCAGAGATGTTCCATTTTCCAACAGGTAGATTTGTCTTTGAAGATGGGGAATCACTCATTACCTAAACGGCACCTAACTTCTAACAGAAGAGCAGGGTTTCCAGCAGGCTTCTATCCACCAGCACTGAAGCTACAGTTTAGAGCTTTGGAGAAGGGGGCTGTGGTTTGCATTGCGGATGAGAATGAAGCAGGCTACGTATGTGAAATACAACTAACTCTAAACAAAATAGGCAAAGAAAACATTAACAGGATCCATTGACGTCCAACCTCAGAAACTATGGTAGTGGCTGTCCAGTAAGAAGAAATAACACTAACAAAGCATGCACTACAGATACAAGTTGTCACATTTGGCTTAAAGGTTGCCTGCATTTTCTGTGACCAAGAGCTGCAATAGCTTTGAAAAGTACACTTGCAACCATATCACAAAGATAGAAAAAAAAAATGCTATGCTGCCTGAGAAAGTGAGAAGAATGAAATGAACATTATTATTTACAGTCACTGTTAGTTCATATCATTTGTCATTTCTTTAAATTTCACAACACCCCTATGACGTAGATATTTTTCTCCTCATATTCCAAGCAAGGAAATTAAAGCACATAGAGATTTGCCCCAATTATAGAACTAGTGAGCAGTTAAAACATGGTTTAACTCAGCCTTGTTTAACACTAGAAGCTATCCTTTCTCCACCACAATACTATACTTCCTGACAGGGAAGAGTTACATTTATCCTTATTACTATAAATAATGTGATAACAATGTGCTTAGTATCCTACTCTTTAAACACAAAGAATGAATGTGTGTATATGCATGTATTTGTTCTCCCTGAAAATAGGACGTTGGCTAATTTTGACATAACAGTTATTGTTAGGAACATTATCAACTCCCCAGAAACCTTGTCAGTACCTACCCCCCACCAGGAGTTTCAGCTATATTGACTTCTAGTAGTGTAGATGCTTTTCACTTGTTTATTGAACTTATAAGTGTAGTTACACAGTATGTACTCTTTTGTGTCTGGCTTCTTTTGCTTAACATTATGCTTGTGAAATTTACCTCTGTTTTTACAATAGACTACTCTACAGCAATGAGAGCAAATAGTCACAGTATTCTATTAGGTTTTACTACAATTTACTTATCCATTGTACTGTCGATTAACATTTTGGTAGTTTTTGTTTCCAGCTATTATGAGTACTGCTGCTACACTCTTGTAAACGTGTTTTGGTAAATGTATGGACATATTTCTGTTGGATATATTCCTAGGAGTGGGATGGTCGTAGAATATGTATATATTCAGTTTTGTAGTATTTTTACATGTTTTTTGAACTGTGGAGACTATCTTATTTCAATGTTACTCGGGGAAAGTTTACATAAAGGAAAGATGCTAACATACTTTGAGAATCGATTATGTGTCAGACGCTCTGCTGGGTGCTTTCCTGGCAGCTTTCAAGGTAAATCATGTTTTGGTCCCTTGTCTTTGTCTTTCCTATGCCATTGTTCCTTAAATCAGTTCCAAGGTTCAAACCATGTTTTTTCTTGTTTCCAGGTGGATTCCTGCTAGCAGCACTGTTGGGCAGGAACTGTGCCTTAACATGTTCACTACCCCAAACCCTCTCCTCAAGCTATTTCTCTGGCCGCTCTGCTCCCTCTTTCCCGCTGTCCTTGGCTCCTTTCAAACCCTTACTGTCTTACCTTTTCTGTTTATTCACTGTGATTCTGGGATATTCAGCATAATAGGATCTAAAATTTCTAGACTCCAGAGTGTCCTTAGTCCTTGTTTCTCAGAGGCCAAACTGCAGGAAAATCGTCCACAGCAGTTTCTTTTCTCTCATTTGAGGAGTAGCAGTGCCCCATATTCTACCTCATCCCCATCTTCCTTTTTCCTAAATTCCTATGCACCCTAAACCTCAAAGTAGCAGGACCTGGAGTGTGGTCTTTTGACAGACACACGGACAAAAACTCAGTAGGAGGAAGTGTGTGTGTGTGTGTGTGTGTGTGTGTGTTTTCACTCAAGCACGTGCCCTATCCTGAACCACTAAATTTTAATATCCACGGAGGCTGTGACACCACAGGAGTCAGCTGTGTGGCATTGTGGATGCTAGGCAGAGACTGCTTAATTGGTTGAATCATTCTTTGACTTTCAGTTGGAGGCTTTGGAGGTTACTTATAGCTAACATCTGTCCTCTCTTACTCAGTCTCCACTACTATTCTTCCCACATTCTCATCTTCGCCTAAAAATCCCTTACTTTGATGACTTTCACATTCTGCTGCAAATGGTCAGAGGCACCCTTGGGTCTAGTTGACCCCAAGAGGAGAGCCAAGCTTCATCGGTAGTGGGTGGGCTGAGGCTCTTGTTGCTGCTTAAGCTTTCCTACTGTGCTAGGAGAAATGTCCAGCTGGAGAAAATTTCGGGCTAGACCAGAAATATATCAAGCAAACCAACTTAACACTTCCCGTATGTATGAGCCTGTCTCAGCCTTGTAGTATTTAGTCATAGCCAGCCCACCCACCCCATCCTGAAACAGCTGGCACATACAAACTATTCACAGACAGCATCTGCCCCAGGCCATTGCCCTAGACAGGGTCCTGATTACGTCTGCCGCTGTTCTTGCACTTGCCTCCCTGGGACAGGAAATCCTGGGTCCCTAGCCCCAGTTTCTGTTTGACCTCCTTTTTTTAACTCCCTTTCTTGGCTGAGTGGGCTTTGGCTTCTTTTCCTATTATCACCTCCACCCATTGCTCTAATTTTGGTTCTGCAATAGACCCTTGACCTTAGAAATCCCCAAATTCTAACTTTTGCCACAAAAGCTACCACCCATCCCCACAATGTATCTGATTCAGGGATTTTAGGCAGTAGTCCTTCTTCTTTAATGCAAAAACAAGAGGCATGCATTAAACAGGGCATATAGCATCATAGACGTGGAAGGGCTTTGAGCATGTGCCGGAAGATGTACTTGAACCTATTGTTTGTACAGTGAAATATTTATTGTTAACATGATATTATTTTAAAAGATAATTTTAAAAAGTTATAGAGTATAATAGGAAGGATACTGAGTCTACAGTCCTGGTTGTCTATGCGGAGTCTACAGTACTGGTCTATGTCTACCACTGGGTCTCAGTTTCTTAACCACTCACACAAGTTTATTATAATGGGTGATTCTTTAGGGTTTTTTCTAGGTATATGTCATAAATGCTATGAGTCTATCAGCAGACAAAAAAATGATTACTTTAGGTTCTAGGTTCTCTTATAAATTCTAGATTCTACTGTAAATTTTGTGAATTTTTTTTTTCCTCAGTTGCCATAGCATTAGAAAGGAATAAGACCAGTTTTCCAAGATAGTTACAAAGACTGTGTCCTAGTGAGTGTGTTCCAGAGTTATGAAAAGTTCTTACTCCGAGGCACTGGCTGCCATGACATTCTATTGTCAGTTTTTGCATTATTTTCCCTATCGTCTTTTTAACCCAATTTCTTGTATTTTCTAGCAGAAATAGGACACGGTTTCTTAAAGTGTAACAACAATGATTTCCTTTATCATTCTGTGCTTTAGAACTTTGCTTCAGGTACTTTTAAATGAGCAGTCCCGAAATCTTGAAATTAAACTGCCAGTTATTAGAGATGATATTTCATGCCTCGCATGGGGCGCACCTCCTTTTCATATTGCGTTTGTGATAGACAGTTGTTTGCATGAATAATAGAACGGCCCTGAATGAATTCCCATCAGCTCTGCCTCGGGGAGAAACGCAAGGTGAGCTCGATGACTCCAAGTGTGATCCTTTGCCTGTTGACATTACTTTTAAACTTTTCTTCCTTAGGCTGCAACCATGTGTATTAATAAATGATAAACACCATTTCTCTCATAAGGCCGGCTCACCATCTGAGCTACAAAGAATGCTTTGCAGGTAGTTGAGAGGTTAATATCACTGAATTATTTATTTATTCTATATAGTTCAAACATCCCTATTTTCTGCCTTTTTTTTAACCTTTCTGGTGACTGATTCAGAGTGGAGGAAATGTATAATCTCTAGCAAGGACAGATTACAAAGATGGCCTCTGTCTTTGATGGAAGAAAAAAGAACAGGAGTAACAAATCTTGTTCCTTTCTTTATTGGAGGGGACTTCACATTTTTTTTCTTTCTACAAGAAAACAGTTGAAAGGATATAGATGTTTGCAAAAGAGAAAAAGAAAGGAAAAAGGTAGCAGGATATACTAACACAAGGGCAGACCTCAAAACTGTGCAGGTCTCCTGAAACCTGTGTTGTGTATTATCTCCATCCCCTCCCCGATGGAATTCTTTATATTATAATAATAATTATATTATTATCATTCAGATGAAAGGTGGATAAACTGAACAAGGGCATTCTTGAAGGGTAAATAAGAGAAGAATTGCAAAAAGCATCATTCATCCTGAGGAATGAAATTGCCAGGCAGCTGCTCCTGCATGCCTTATCACTCTTTTAGAAGTCCTTCAAGCATCTCCAAATTTGCAAATGGGAAAATCATTGCACAGGTTCCTGCCTTTCTTTCCAGTCTCATTTCTATCCTGTCTTTATACTTAAAGTGATCCTTTTACTGTGAACTACCTCTTTAGCTTTTACTAACATTTTGGACCACATTGGGCGACCATTTTCAAAAAGGAGTAAAGTCTTTTTGATCACTTTCATGAGTGATAATGAACAGACAACAGCCAAGCTAGGCTTATTCACAGCTAAATCATTCCATTCCACATAGTGGCTCTGTGCTTCTTTCAAAATGCATATCCCTAAAAGGACTTGTCTGAGCTTCAGAACTCTGGATTGGACCAGTCTAGTCTTCGTGGTTCCTTATCTCCTCAGTTCCACTTGTCTGACCTGCAGAGAGTATGAGAACCTAGTTTCTGAGTGGGCTCTTCCAGTCTACAGACATTCTGGAGCCCCATCCTGAGGGGACTTTCCCAGCACACAGAAGTTCTGAGGGCTGTATATGACTAACATGAATTGGTCTAGAAAGTAGTTGTCAAATTTTTGCTCTGAAGAAAAAAGTCTTGAAAATAGTTTAAAAGGCTGATGCTAAATCTTTGGATGTCAGAGTTCTAGCCCATATAAGCAGGCTAGGTTCTTTTAACTCCAGCTGACTACCCCTGTTTCTTTTCCTGCCTCTGCTGTCTTCATTGTTCTAGCCAGCTGGGTCTGAGAGCAGTGGAAACAGGGCCAGTAGAAATCAAGGTATGGCTTTCATTGTTATACCCCAGGGTCAGCTCTGCCCCCACCCTCGTACTTAAGCCTAAATTGTTCCACAAACTAACTTCCCTTGCTTAGTTGCTAGTTCTTCAGTGACACCACCGTTCTCTGAGATTATCCAATCTCAAAACATTGAGGTATCTTTGACAGTTTCCACTGATTTATCATTCACCCCATTCTAGTCATTAAAAAAGTCTCGTATCTGTCTATTCCTCTTAATTATTACAGCTAAAATTCCATTCTTGTCTTGGCTTCATGCTTGAAATACAGACACAAGTCTCAAACTAGGTAACATACCTCCAGTTTTTCTCCCACATTCCAGTGCCACGTGGTGGAAGGAAAAGTAAATTAATGGAAGGTCTAACCTGGACGATCACTGTAGTGGTGGTTTTGCATATTCTATCTTACTTAATCCTCACAATGTTTCTTTAAAGTAGGTATTGATAACTTGATTTTACCAATGTTTATATGAAGACCTAGAAAGTTTAAGAAAATTGGTTCAGTATCATAGAGCTAGGAAGTGTTGGAGCTAAGATTGAAACCAATGTCTGGTTCACCCCAGAGTCCATAGAATTTCTATACTAGCCTGCTGTCTTTCAATAAATACTTAACTGAGTGGATCAGTAAGGGAGTGAGTGAATGAATGTATGAATTCATGCATGAATACATGAATGAGGGGAGTAGTGGGCAAAAGACTTGTAATATAATTTTACGCCCTTTTACAAACAGAGGACTGTGGCCTGTTAAATGCAATTATGGAGTAGCTGCTGTCACCACTGCTGTGCATATTCAGTCTTTAGATCTGTGACAGTTCTTCCACCTGTACACTCCACAGTCCGCATTCTTACTTAGGACAGCAAAGTGCAACTTAATCAGCTAGTATTGAAAGAATTCTGATTGGGAGCATACTAATGCTTCCTTCAATTAGTTTCCTCCAGAGTTAATCCCATTTACTTTTCCTGTTTGGGCAACCAGCTGTTTGAGGTTGCCGAGCAACCAAGAGTTGAAGGGAGGGAGGTTGGAGAGAGATGGAGACCCAGAAGCTTCAACCAAGGTGAATATTAAATGAGAATCAAATGTCAGAGAGGATTTATTTTAGGGCACAAACAGATCATTTCAAAGTGAGCATTTAGAGGGAGAGCTAACGTCAGTTCAGAACATTTGTTTTTCAGTATTTATATTCTTAGCATAATCTAATTTGTCTTCTGAAGCAGTGTGGCAACAAAGAACCAAGGGGATTGGATTTTGAGTGAAAGGAAAGAAGTGTGGCTTCGAGGAAAGCAAGAGTGGTTGTGAAATGGCAGCTGTCCTCTGGGATGACTGTGTTGTTTCTATAGAAGTGGATTAAGCAGCTGAGTGTTCAGTCCTGCAGAAACTTCAGAAGCACAAAGCAGGAAGCTGAATCTTACAGGAAGTACTAATATTGTGGAGATGTAAATAAATAAGTAAAATCTCAGGGTTAGTGCAGGCGGGGCGGGGGAGGGGAAATAAAGGCACTATGTATAGATACTAAAGGAAATATAATATGGGCATTTATGCCCCAGCCCCATACATTCTAGATACTCATCCCTCTCCATATTAATCCTGGTAGTATTGATGGTGGCAGGCTGATCCTTAGAAGGTGGGCTGCACCACTATAGCTTCATCCTGGGAGGAAAGAAATAATTGCCTGGGGTAGACAAACTCCTCCCAGATGCATTGACTGAGGGTAAAAGGGAAGGGCAGTACAATAACCTAAAAGTGAAGAAAAATCTCTCGATAATCTTGGGTAAGAAATGTCTTCTCCTTAGAGCCTCTATGATATGTCTGCAACATGCTGCCTATTTGACAGAGGTATTTTTCATCTAAGAAATACAGGAGTACATTCACATCTCTGATTAAGGCCTATACATAACAGAAATTGCAGGAATCGCTGCAAAATTTTAACTAAAACTAAAATTCCAAAGCCCACTGGGGTCATTATGTCACCTTTGGCATGTCAAGCATTACCCCAGGTTTGAAAACAAGGCAACATTCTCTTTTCTGAAAATAAAATGAGAATGTTTCACTTAACTTGCAGTCCCATACTCTCAAAGGGCAATTACTTCCACCAGTTCCATGGGAATTTAACTGAAATGAAAAAGGGAGAAAGCTACTGAGAAACTGAGAGATTGAGAATTGTTCAGTTCTGTGTAAACAGAAGACTCACATGGTTGAAATGTAAACAACTAATGTCTTTTAAGGAATAATAATTAAAGCATTTTAAAATCTAAAGTTAAATAAGTATAAATTATATGTGTCTATGTCACTGGAAGTGATTTATATTTAGTAAATATAAATTAACTATATAACATAATATAGATTTAATTATATAAGCACATATATTTAAATTTTGAGTGAATACCCTTTCTACCATGCTAGTGTCAATTCATTTATTTGAACAAGTAACTGAGACATCAATGACCACAGCTTCATGAATTAATACTTTCCATTAGTCCTCTTCTCTCCAATACATACATTGGCTGTAGCCAATATGTGGGACCAGAAATACCAAAAACACACACACTCACACATGTACACAGAGTAAGTAAAACATTTGTTGCATGAGATAATTTGTTGTGAGGAATTTTTAGCCAAATGAACAGAGTTGTACTATTCAGAACCATCAGTAAAGATGTGGAAATAGTCCTCTTATATAGAGCCATTATATGATGGCATCTCTTGTAATGAATTTCTCTGTTTTGATGAACACCCCAACTAGCCCAGGTGTCCCACTGGGTTCCAGGTCTTCATTCAGAGCCTTGGGAGAAAGGACCACAGCATAATGTTCTTCACATTAAAAAAAGTAGGTCTAGGGGGCTTCCCTGGTGGCGCAGTGGTTGAGAATCTGCCTGCTAATGCAGGGGACACGGGTTCGAGCCCTGGTCTGGGAAGATCCCACATGCCACGGAGCAGCTGGGCCCGTGAGCCACAACTACTGAGCCTGCGCGTCTGGAGCCTGTGCCCCGCAACGGGAGGGGCCGCGATAGTGAAAGGCCCGCGCACCGCGATGAAGAGCGGTCCCCGCACCGCGATGAAGAGTGGCCCCCACTTGCCGTAACCAGAGAAAGCCCTCGCACGAACCGAAGACCCAACACAGCCAAAAATAAATAAATAAATAAATAAAGTAGCTATAAAATTAAAAAAAAAAAAAAAAAAAAAGTAGGTCTAACTACACAATCATTCAGCCTCAAAATATTTCTTTGGTACCACTTTAAAAAGAGGTGCTCCCTAAACCTTTGGACCAAAACACATCACAAGTCATAGAATTATTGAATGTTGGAGCATTGATTTATTATCTCCCCGTATCCTTATAAACATGCTATACTTAGATGTCATGACGTTATGAGTGATTTTTAATATATAGTTCAGGGCCTTAAGCACAAAACTCATCAATTATCTTTGGTTACTTACAAGCTTAAGTAGTTTCCTCATCCAGGTAGTATTTATACTCAAGGTTGGGAGGAGAAATTTGTAAGGAACTGACTCCTGGAACTGAGAGACTTATTGCATCCAATGCTTTCCCGATTTTCACAGTTCAGAACAAAACCACCATAGGAATATATTCTTGAGAAGCTAAACAAAAGAAATTTTACCAGCATACACGGTGTGGGTGGTGACCTGCAGCATCTTCTGAAACCAAAGATCCTTAAATTTATTAAATGATGATTCTTTGTAGACTCTAAAGAAACAGAAGGGCTGTATGGTTCCCAATGACTAGTATTGGTCGTCCACTGGTCTCTTTGAAACTCAGATCCAAACGTTATGGACATGGATGGCTATGGTAGTGGATATACCAATCTTTGGCCATGGTCTCATTTGGGACCCAAGAGGCCAGAGGAGCTTATATCTTATAGAAGTGACTCATAGTAGATACATTACTGTCTGCAATTATTTAGTCTCACGTTTCCTATAAGAGAATTATATATTCCTACCTTTATTGACTTAGGTTGTACAAATTACTTGCTTTAACCAATGGAATGTGCATGGATACAGCTCACAACATTTCTGTGCGAAAACTTTTAGAAGCATTGTAAGTTTCTGCCACCACTTTTACTCTTTCCCTCTACATGTTTCAGATTTGGGCTGCTTCTTCAGTTCTGGAATGAGAAGGTAGGTAAAGTAAAGCCATAGCCAACCTATGTCCAACTTGTAGCATGAGTGAGAAATAAACCCGTGTTTTGGTAATCCACTGAGATGTGAGGATTGTTTGTTAGCAAAGCAAAGCTGACTAATAAGATGTTTACCTTAAAGTATTTGCTCTTTAACTCTTTCCTAAAATAGATAGAGAGCACATACAGCCCTGATATTACCACCTTAAAGCATGTTTTGCTCATAAGCTATTGCCTTTATTCCTCCAATTGTATCAACCATTTAAAAATATTTCTTGTGATCCTGGAGCCTTCTAATCACAATGATGTAAGTAAATAAATGAATCGAAATAAATGATTGAATACTTTCTTCAAGTCAAGTACTATAGATACAAAACAGATGAGACACGGTGTCTGTCCTCATGGAAAAGAGGGCCAGTGAAGATAATGATAATGCAGTGTGGTAATTCTTAAGGTAAAGGCACATTCAGGATATTATGGAAGGGCATTCATTCTCTCAACAATGTGTCTCTATATCTTACTAATTCTTCCTTATTCTCCATCTACAGTTTTAAGCTCCACAAATAAAAGGACAGAATTATGCCTAAGGTGACCCACAGACTACTCCAACCCTTGACTACCCCCTCGCCTCAACTTCCTTTTCTCTCACATGCCACATTTAATCCTTTTAAAAAAAATCTTCTTCACACTATCTTTAATAGATATCCAGAATCTGGTCACCTGTCACCACCTCCACTGCTAACACTCTGGTTCAAGCTAACAACATCTCTTAAACCAGCGGTCCCCAACCTTTTTGGCACCAGGGACCAGTTTCATGGAAGACAGTTTTTCCGTGGCCTGGCAGGGGGGTGGGGTGGGGGGGATGATTCAGGTGGTAATGTGACTGATGGGGGGGCGGCAGATGAAACTTCACTTGCTTGCCCGCTGCTCACCTCCTGCTGTGTGGCCCATTTCCTAACAGGCCCAGGGCCTGGGAGTTGGGGACCCCTGTCTTAAACTATCATAAGAGCCTCTTAAATGATCTCTCTGCTTCTGGTCTTACCCGTCCTTCCCCACCTTCCACCAACTAATTTCCACAGAGTGACTAGTGGAGGATTTTCAAACATGAGTTAGATCATGCTACTCCTATGTTCAGAACCTTTCATCAGCTCCCCATTTCAATCTAAAGAAAGCCAAAGTCCTGTCAACTGCTTATCAGGCCCCCTATGTCTCCTGCCCCTTCTCTGAAAGCTTCTACCACACTTTCCCTTGCCCCACCTACTTCATCCAGGCTTGCCTCTTTGCAGCTCTGGCATATACCAGGCAGTCTCTTGCCTCAAGGACTTCTCAATTCTCTTCCTTCTTCCCAGCATGCTTTTCCCTCTATATCTGCATGACCTGCTCCCTCTCTTCCTTCAGGTCTCTGCTCAATGTCACCTCTTTATTGTAGACTTCCCTGACCAACAGAGTCTGCACTGTGGAGACTAGACTTTTAAATACATACTAAAGGAATGTTCACCAGATTTTCTGCACTTTTTTTTTTTTTTTTTGGCTAAAAGGCTGATAGTGAAGAACAACAGTTAGCAGCTAAAAACAAACACAAAAACCCAGTATGATAGTCTCTGGAGAGTCTGGATTAGCTGTAGTTTACACCCTTCTTAAACAAAAGGTGTGCATGAATAATGGATGAAGTGAGACATTTTCTGGATGAATCTTTCCAACTTGGATATTTAATGGCAGGCAAATTAATGGGGGAAACAGCCTCAAGTCTAAGATGGAAACTATTTGAAGGGCCATGAACATTTGAATGATCCTGTTTGGAGTTCTGAGTGCCACAAGGACAGAAGGAGCTCCTTTTTTTGGATAAGTTAACAGATCACACATGGCGTTTGTGATCATATATTGCAGCCAGAGGAGGAACCTGGGCCAATGCCCATGGTCTTAAGTCTATTATCAGAAGCCTCATTATCTTCTCTACGCCCTTCACTCACATAGTTCCAAAGCCTATCCCTGTAAAATGCAGACTGAACATGGAGGCTTAGAACTCTAGCACAGGACTCTCACCCGCAGAGGCACCTAGGATAGTTCCGAAAACCTGATTGTAGACTTTATTAAGACCACATTGTTGTCCACCTTTCCCTCACCTCCCTTCCTAACCAACTGCCTTTTTTTGAAGCATTTGTCCCAGTTTTCTTCCTATGAGAGTTTTAGGGAATAGTAATCACTTCTTTTTAAACTGATATCACCTTTACTCCCAAATACTTCACTCTGCTCTATATGCCATTCTGTTGTTCCACCAATATCTATAACTCTTTAAATAGTTTTCTCTCTACCCCTCCTACAAATCACACATTTGACTTAATTTTAGAAAGTTATTTTTACCATCATCATTTTTGATAGTATCTTAACATGGTGATAGGCTTCTTGCTGTGTTTGACTATGTCTGTCTAAGCTAGATCTGTCTTTAGCTTTATGCTCTGCCTCTTTCTCCTTCAAGTCAAAACAAAGTATGCTGCAGTAAGCGAAATTTTGGCCTCTGGTCTTCTGCGAAATCCAGTTACCATGCTCTACCTGTTGGTATCATAATAAAAGACATCTTATGTGTGTGCAAACATCATACAGAATTTCTACTCTTTATTTCTCAGGAAATTTCTTTTCCCCAATGTAGGAAGAACATATTAAAATAGATAAATAATTCATGTTACTTTTAGGAAACAGAAAACCAAGTAAATGTGTGATTGGAAGATGCATTGTTTCACTCCTTGAAACATTGACTGAACATTGAAAATTGATTGAAAGCCCACTATGGACATTGACTGAAAGGCTACTTTGTTTAGGGAACTGTGACAGAAAATAAGGGAGTGTGCAAAAGATTTGATACCTTCCTTTTCAAAGGTTTACAGTGGGATGCAGGAAAAAAAGCCTGTAAAAGTGAATGGAAGCATATTTGGTTGATACCTACTGGCTATATAAAATTGCTTTTGGACATGTTTCATGATTCCTCATAAAACAAAGACTTAATAAGTTTACTTGGCAGCTGATGGGCAAAGTTAAAAAAAAAATCAAATAAGCTTTTTGTTTTCCTTTAAGCAGTTCCTGGCAATGCCTTCTTTTTTATTTTAAGCAGATGAGTTTTTAAAACAATGATTGTATTTAGGAGCTTCAAGAAAGCTTGTAAACCATGGATTTGATGAGCTGGGTTCTGAGATCTGAACTGTGAGCCAGCTTGGCGCACACATTGCAGGACCTAGAGGTCTGATATTTCCATGCACACAGACAAACAAACACAATAAGGGTCCACATCAGCCACGTACCCTCTAAGTCGTCAGCCACAGCGTGTATTTTGCAGCTCTGTGAAACTGGTGTGTTAAACCAGGGTCTGGGTCCTGTGTACAGGGCGAGCAACAAAGCCTTCCAGCCTTAGATGGAAAAAATATTTATCATTAGTTTTGATAGCTTTTTCATTGAAACCCCATTTCCTGAGTGCATGAGTATACCAATTTAAATATTTGCTATTCATTTCATGTTGCTTGGCCATCTTTGTTTCCTTTGCACTGGAACTCATTTGCCTGGCCTGGAAGTCTGTCTCCCAAGAGCGCTCTTGATGAGATTTTTTTTTTTTTATCAGGAAATTGATTTTCTTGCATCTCTTTCTGAGATTACTGAATCCAATCTTAGAGGAGAATAACTCAATTCTTGGAAAAAAAAGTCTAGTTTGGGAGCCTGGTGGTTGATTTTTTTTTTTCGCCTGGCCGCAGCATCAAAGCAGTATGAGCATGCCAGTAACAGAGGTGGAGCAGGTGTCTCCTGGCCCACCGGGTCCTCCTCCTTCTCAACCAACCAGCCTCCTTTAGCACTGTTCTTCCTCACACTGGGCTCCGAGCACCCTCTTTCTACCCTGGAAGCAACCTGCTCCAGTGTAGCTTTTCACTCTCTTTCACTAGTTATAAATCTTAGCTGAATTTTCTGTCTTATTTCTTATATGTCCTGGCAATTCCTTACTGGGCTGTCTGCCCTTACAATGGTGCATTTTTGCCCTTTTGGTCAGAATGGCCTAAGTTCACCGCTCTTCCCCCTCGATAAGAGGTGATTTAGTGGCCTGAGCTCTGGATTAATAAAATCTGGACTTCTGGGTCCAAGACAGGCACAGCTGGTTGCACTCTGTATCTTTCCAAAAGAGATGCACTAAGCAGTTTTATATGTGTAGGGCCTTTGCCATGATACCTTTGAGAGGGGGCGCTTTGTATATTTATATCTTACCTTGATGTTTTATTAATGACCAATTGTTGTTTAGTCTACAGTGGCAATAGGGAATTGGAAATCAGTCCGTGTGTCTGAGCCTAGTTTGCTTAAGTCCAAAGTCAGAACTGGTTCAATGCAGCACATGGATATGGTTATTATAAACAATTATGGTAAGAATGCCCAATTTTCTGTAATTAAAATACCCAGTGTTATTCAATTCATTGGATTTTGCCCTGTGACCATTGTGATGTTTCTCTCTTATGTAAAGAAGTGTATTCAGTTAAGTCTTGCATAATGTGTACTTTGTCAGTCCAAAAAAATTTTTTTTCAAGTTGTATTTATTCTGCAACGTCAGCAGTGCTTGGGGGACAAATGTAGAGTGAGGACGGCAGTTGAAGCAACATTTTTTTGTTGTTGTTCACATTCCAACATTCTTAAGAACTGCCTGAAAAGAAATGTTGGAACTGTGTTCTAAAGTGCTATTGAGAGCCCTGTAGTACTGGAGAAGTTAAGAACCTTATAGTTTTGAGGGGGAAAAAACTGTGGGAATTTCTCTCCCTCCCCCTGCTTTGTGACAGTGCTAATTCCATTTAAATCTTTCTCAAAACTAAAAAGTAAAATTAAAAATGTTACAAAAAGAGTTGCTATGTTGTTTCTCATTTTCTTCTTGAGGTAGGAAGAGAACATCTCTTGTTGTAAATAAAGAGATGGTTCTGTCTTGCACAGGAAAAAAAAAAGCCACAAAACAAAACAATCCAATGTACTATTTTGGCAAAATGCCTCTGGGTCTCTTCCTGTGGGATTCTACCTCTGTACTTTGCAGAGACTGTTTTTTTCCCTTCTTCTAACTGAAAGCCTAGGTATAAGGTGGAATGTGTGTATTGCTTAAATTTATATTCTTTTCTTCTCAGCTATTGCCAACAATTGACAAAGACAGAGATGGGAAGCAGCAAGCTCAATATTTGAGAACGTGTGTGTCTCAGTCTCTGCCCAGAGTGGAACAAAATTTGAAACATTTAATTCTCTTGGGCAATATTTCCGTTTTCTTTGTTGCCTCTGTTTTGAAAGGAATCATTAAGACACTTTTAGCCTTAGCCTAGCCCTAGGCTGTTAATGGAGCCGAGAGAAGCAGAAAGGCAGCAGGGCTGGAAAGAGGGGACATTGGGCTTGGAGCAGCTGTCACTCAGGCACTGGCTGAAAGTCCTGTATTCTCTGCAGAAGTTGTGCCAACTGTACAAGAAAGGCAGATAAATTTACTTATTTATTTTATAAGGAGGTTCTTAAAAATTCTTTGTTATATTTTTGCATGTGTAAGAGTATCAAGTGAGATCATGTATGAGAAATCATTTTTTTAAAAATCACAGGCTAGATAAATATAAATTATTTACCTTATTTTCCTAACTTCAGGGGGAGCCAGAATTCCACAGTTTGAAGAAGGAAGACTTGCTCCTTCCTCTGCTTTGCCTCTCTCTAAATTGGCATATGGGTTGGCACAAACAGTTTGAACTTTTTCAAGGCCTAATTTTGCTACGAATTTACAGACCTAAACTCCTGAGAAAATTATTGGTAGACCTTTGGGAGAGTAAGAAGGACCTATCCATTGAAATAACCTGTGTTGCACGAATGAGGAGAGCTGCTATGGCAGAGAGGTGGAAATCTTTCAGTAATAACTTAGGGATTGTATTCAAAAGCATGTACAGAATTCCTGTTATGGACCATACAATTATAATGTGAAAGGTCAAATGCTAGAAGTAAGCACAGAGTTAAAAGTTGGTTTGATATGTACTTGACCCCACAGTTAAAAGCCATTTTAGTTGGGGGACAAACCAAATGCCATAAGATGTTGTTTCTCCTGATATTTGCTAAGAGATTGTTCTCAGCCTTTCAGACACCTGTTACAAAACTGTTTCATTTTTCGCTCCACCCCTGGAAGATTCTCTCTCTCTCTCTCTCTCTATATATATATATGTATATGTATATCCACAATGTTGCCTTATTGCCTCCATGACTATCCTGTTGCCCTTCTGCTGGCTCGCAGAGCTGGAATTTGGTTGTGTTTTTCTCTTGGGCTGGTATCACTAGACGGCTCTTGACACGGAAGGGCCCAGGTATCAGTTTGCTGATTTAATCAAGTATATATGCTAATATGTTAGAGGTGGAAATCTATGTATCAAGTTTCTATTTTAATTAAGGACTTGCATTTCAAATTCAACCCATTCCTGTACCTTCCCACCCCTGCCTATTTTTCTTGCCTAGTTTTTTTTTTTTTTTTTTTTATAATGTGTAGCAGACTTGCTATCCATTGTAGGAGGTCACAACAGCTACAGACCAGAACAATCTAATGATGGTTTTTGGAGAGATGGAGAAGTGGTGTATGAGTGTGTGTACGTATTTGTTTATATACAACAATTAGCCTAACTTCATCAAGGTATGGCTGCCTTTAGAAATAGCAGTCGCTCCCATATTGCCCCCTTTTCAATAAATATTTGCTTTAGGACATTATGAAAAATAGATATGACTTTAGCGTAGCATGCTGAAAATTAAAGTCACAAAACCCATGGCTGTGTATGCAACCAAGCCTGTCCATATAACCAGCCAACACTTATACATTCATTGAAGTCTGTGTCGGTGAAACAGAAAATAAAGCAAGAGGGAATGTTAACTGAAAGACAATTTATGTCCCTGAACATATTTTATAACAATGTAAAAGTAAAGAACTAGATACTGTTTTAACAGAGGATTCCTTTAGAAAGGCAGAATATAACATGGTGAGTGTTTTATCAAGATATGAAACTTATAATGGAAAAATACTCTTTCTTTTCTTTAAACTCCACCATAAATATTCACACAATTGGTCACCAAGTGTAATTTAGGACCGTGTTTGAGGAACATTTTCCATATGAATATGCTTTAACACCTGCATGCCTTTAAAGCTCACTGTTTAGTAAGGGTAACTGATAAGCATGTGGCTGGGTGGAAAAGAAGAGAAGCAAATGGAATTCTAAAAATCATCTTTGCATTTTTGTCTGTAAAAAGGAAAATAAAATTACTGTAATTATAACACAGCCCTCCCCTCCCCCCAAAATAGTTCTCAAGCCCATTTTGAGAATGTCTTTCCACTTTTCAAAATGAATCATCAGGAAGGAGGCATTTTCCCTTGTTCAAGGGCACACAAACCTCAGCCAGAATCACCATTGCAAGCGTTAAGTGAATAGGTTATCATCAGTGATGCACAGTAGAATGTAGAATCAGGTGTTTTTAGAAGGAATAAATAACATTTAAAAAAATGTGTTTGTGGGGAGATCAGCTCGGTGCTTTGTGACCACCTAGAGTGGTAAGATAGGGCGGGTGGGAGGGAGATGCAAGAGGAAGGGGATATGGGGATATATGTATACATATAGCTGATTCACTTTGTTATGCAGCAGAAACTAACACAGCATTGTAAAGCAATTATACTCCAGTAAAGATGTTAAAAAAAAAAGCAATTTTTGGTTTTGTTGATCTTTTATTGTTTCCTTGTTTTCTAGTGCATTAATTCCTGTGTTGATTTTTATTTGGCTTCTAGTTTCTTTGGGTTTTCTTTGTTCTTTATACAATTTGTTTGCATTAATTTTTGAATGTTTTAATACATGCATATGAAGTTATAGTTTTTTTCTCTTAAATACAGAATTAATACATTCACCAAATCTTGAAATCTTGTGTTTTCATTGTCATTTAGTTGCAAATATTTTGTAAACCATCATGATTGGTTTTTTGTCCTTGAATTATTAGGGAGAATTTTTTTTTTTAATTTCCAAATGTATAAAAGGGGAATGACAGTTGTTCTCATATTTTACATTATCTGGGTCATTGTGTTACATAACAGATGTGTTTATAAATCATTTGTAGTTTGCTAGTATGAAAAATATATATATGTGTTTGTCTTGGAAATATTTAGGCCCTAAAAGTACAAAACATTTTTATGATTTTTCAACTGCTTTATGAAGCAGAATTTCACCTACATATATTTATTAGTTCTCAGTCTTGTTTCTTGCACGAGATTCCAGAGACTCTCTTTTAAACAACTGTCATCAGGTGATTTAGCTCTAATTAGTGATTTTCTGGCTTGTTTATGCAACCTATTTTCTTTCTTCCCACTCTGTTCTGTGTGATCCCATTCCTATCACCAAAAAATGTTTATAAAGAGAAAGTGAGCATAATTATAAAATATCATGCTGTTTTGCATAAAATGGGAAAGTCTTGAAGGAAGCGTTTGTTTATTCATTCGTTAAATACTTAATCTTGTCTGCTCTGTTCCAGGCACTGGCCTAGATGCTGTGGATAAGTGGTTTAGAGGTTCCTCCTCACAGGGAACTACATTTATTACTAAGCAAGTAAACAGACACATATACAAAATGAGTACCTACTGTGATAAAAGCATTAAAGGTAATTGATGAGGTAGAGAGTTTTTACTAGAGGTATTAGCTAAGGGTCTCTTTATACAGGGTGATCAGGGAAGCCTTTCTGAGGAAGTGACATTTGAGATGAGTACAGGTAGCCAGGAGGGGGCAATGGGGAAGACAGTTGCACACAGAGAGGAAAGCAAACACAGATGAGGTAGGAAAGTGGTGTTGTATGGTCAGGCCACTCAAGATGGCTGTTCTCTTGTTCCTTGTACATCCCCTGCCTGACCAGGGCCCGCTTCACCTATACCCTATGCACGTGACTGACCTTCCTACGTACTTGCCCCACGCCCCAGCTGGTGATTGTTCTTATCAGAGGGGTGGTGAGGGGCGTACCCTTCTACTGATTTCCCTGGTAACTGTGAGCCCACCTGATGTCAATTCCCCTGTAACTGGTAGTCTCCCCTTCCCCCTGGGAGCGAAAACTGCTGCCGCGTCCTGCCTGCTCTCTGCTTCACACGGTGAATGTCGCTCCAGGACCTTGCTTCAGACATGTAAGCTCCCCCATCCATTAAACCACTGACGTCTCTGTTGCTGACTCCAGGTTCTCCAGCTTCTTCAGTCTTGAAGCTGGGCAAGCACAAGACTTGTAGGCCTGTGGGGTGCAGCCCAACAGTTGGTATACTGGACGAACAGAAGGTAAACCAGTGGAGGTACTGGACTAAGGGATAAAGGGGTCCTAGATGAGTTCAGAGATGTAAAGAAGGGCCAGAACATGCTATTTCTTATAGCCTGTGGCAGGAACTTTGGATTTTATTCTAAAGTGTAATGGTTTCCTGTAGGTGAAGTGACACTTTCAAAGGTGCAGTTAATGAGTAAGACAATATCAGTAAGTAATGGGAATAGGTGACGAGAAGTGTTCACAGGAGACTGGTCCAGGACCCACAGGGTAAGGGGCGGAGCTTGCACTGGGAAGACCAGTGACTGCCATCATACCTTCCTGGAGCAGTTAGGCTTGGAAATTTCAAAGCTTAGCTTAATACAGACAAAATGTTTTGTTTTCTCACTGGACACACATACCTTTATTCTCTAAACATCAATAAAGGGGAAGTAAAAAATAACAAACGCATTTAGGACAGCTTGCAGCATGAGCTACCTGTAGGAAACAGCTGTTTGGTATAGAATAAGGTGGGATGTAGAGTTCTCAGCAGTGTGACTTAATGACTGAATTGTATCCACTGGATGGAACATTTACCCCAAACCTTTTGTAGAAATCATTTTGTTCTTATTTGCCCAGTGGTGAAATGGCCCATTATGTCGGCATAATGTTCTATCAACTCTCTTTTCGTGTCTACCTTCCAGCAGGCTGAAGGATTGGTGAGAGTTTGGGTTTATGATAATGTTTTAGGCCTCAACCCCAGATCCCTTTTCTCACTGCAAAGACTCTCCTGACCCAGGTCTCTGCCCAAGTTCTCCATCACCCTTCTATTACCCTGCCCCTTACTTTGTGCCTGTTGGTGAAGAGGAATGATGATAATGATGATTCTAATATTAGTCATAATAATACTAACTTGCATTAATTGAATATTTACTGTGTTTCAGACATTGTGCTGCTTTACCTATATTAACTCATTTATCCGTGAAGGTATTCTTAAATTTGAGAGGTATAAATTATTCCCGTTTTAACATTAAAACTGAGTATCAGCGAGACTATGACTTGCCCAAGGCCATAGTGGACCAGTGGAATAGTCAAGGAAGCAAAGAAGTCTGGAGAAGAGACAGAGGGCTCTGCATGGAAAGTACAGAGGGAAAGTTGGGGTGGAAGATGTTGAGGGCGTTGCTTGCTGCGTGGGTACCAGGTGAACCCGTGGGCTAGTCTAGCCATACTGACACTTAGCACATAAATGAATCATGCAGTCTTGAGAGACTAAACCAGACACACCGTTTCTTTCAAACGAATTGTTTTATTTCCCAGTGTAGGTCCACACAAAATAGCCAGTTTGGGACAAAACCCAGTCAGCTTGGAATAACTTCAACCTCAGGCCTACTTAATAAGCCAAATCTCCCTCATAGCACATAACCTTCGAAGACTGTTTTTACCCAAATTAAAGCACAAATGGTGCTCATCCAAATTTTCATTCAGTCTAATTTTGGATTCCTTTGGGGTATTTGCCTTTGGCAGGGAAAGTAAAGCCTATCTGCATGGCCCATAAACAACAGTTGTTTCAGTGAGAACTGCAGGAGGGCTTTCAGTTCAATGAAGATGAAAATAACAAGTAAATTCGGCTTATATGGAGCTACTCCAAAATATAGACTGTAAGGAAATAATTAACGAGTCCAACATCAATCAAAATATTTGTGTTGTTATTCTTGATTACAAACCACCCTCGATGGAGTCTCTTAAATGCACTTGAATAACCTGCATCCTACAAAAAGCTGTTTCTCCCTTGGAAGTTACAGTCTACCAGAAGCTATCTTATAACATAATAAGATTCTGTAGATACTTGATGAACAACTGCAGGCACATATGTGTGAGCACCGAAAACAATACAAAGTTAGCGTGGAGAATTATTAAAGACATTTCCATTAGTTCTCTATTGAAGAAACCCTTAGCAATCGGATACAGGAGCTTGTCATTACTGTGGGGCGTACACATGAACAGATCAGCATAAATTTATCCTTGATATGGCTATTAGTGGGGTGTTAGGGAGCCTCAGAAAATTTGGAGATTCTCATTAATCTGAGCGAACTTGGGGAACAATGGGCTCATCAGATCTCTGGGAGCAGATGTATTCCGCCTGGTCTGTGCCTTCTGTGGCTTGCTTGCAGTGCTAGCCTGCTCCTCCTGCTGAGGACTTTCTCCAGCAAGTGTTTTCAATGTCTGCTTTTCCAGTCTTTAGGGCATTTCATTCTTGGCTGATTGCTTTTGTATTGTCTGCAGTGCCAAGTGAACCTGGTCCACTTGAAAAATCATGAAAAAGGGAAATTGAGAGTTTTGCCTGTTTTAGGTAGGTGTAAAAGAATTCTGTCAGGTTAAAACATTTACTGAGTGCCTGTTATGTGTAATTCAGTGTTGAGTGCTGGGAAAGGGGTGGGGGGTGGTGGATATGGAGAGGCATAGTGATGACCAGAAGAAAAAAACAAAACAAAACAAAACACCTGACTTCAACATGGTCCCTGCCAGTGAATCATATACACGCTTATGTCCTTCAATCCTTATTTTTCTATTTGTATAGCTAGGTGTCTTTTAATAGAACAGACAGATTTGACATTTGAGATGATTTCCTTTGAGGCTGTCATTCTGGTACCTGTAGGTTTCACTTTATTAATCAGTGATAGGTGAGTGTTTGGGAACATGGTAATTGTGGATTCATTTTTCAGAGAGGTTTGAGGAATATGTTTACTTTCCTTTCCCATGATCGCTCACCAACTTTTCCTTCTGTCACCCATCTGCCTTCTGTTCAGTTCCCAAAGGCTAGTTAGGCCAACACAGCTGTTGTGTGGAATGTCACCAAGCCCAGTGCACAGCACTGCATGTTCAATGCAGTGTTGTCCCTGACCATCTTTGCCATGGCTCTGAACCACCCGCAGAGAGCTACCGCATTTTATTGCGTCCAGTCTTTTCATCTGCAAGAAAGGAATGTTTAATATTAAACTCTGAAAACAACACAGCTACTCACATGCTCCCTCCATGCAGCAAGCTTATCTCAAGGTTCTAAGGAGAAGCATCATGGACTCCAAGTGTGGGTGAGAGAGCTGCCATAGAAGGAGAAGTGAACTGGGAGCCAGATCAGACAGGGTTCTGGCCTTGTCTGTAGGCAAACCACTCCCAAGGGAGTGGCACGCATTGAACACAAATTTAATGGCTCTGTGATTCATGCCAGCCAGCAAAGGTCAGAGAGAGGTAAATCGGTATAAACAGTGACAGCTAGACTTCCATCAATCCGAGTGCTAGCGTGGCTCTAGATGTGGGTCTGCTCCAGAGGGAGCAGAGAGGCTCCAGGACCCATGCCATCCTAAACCATGTAATATGGCAGATACTAGACATCTACTGTTGAGGCGTCTGGGGGGTCACACCAACCTAAGAGATGAACCTGAGACTCATCAGAAATAGAGCAGAAGCGACAACAGGTAGCTGTTGCTTTTCCTTCCACCTAGGAGTTCTCTGAAGAGGCAGGTGGCCCTGAAGGTCACCAGGCGTCTGTCCAGCTGTCCCAGGGGCAGTCTGGTCTTGAGTGTCGCTGCTCACCTGGTCTGAGCTCGCTGGCTGCCTTTAGCAGGAGGCAGGAGTGTGGCTGCTGGGCTGCAGCGTTTCTCTGCACAGACAGCTGCTGCTGCCGGGCTCCGCCAGGTGACTGTCCCTCTCAGCAACAGCTGTGAGAGGGAAGAAGAGAGAGGGGCAGGACCACCGGGCAGCTCTCTTAAAAACAGCTTCAGGGTTCATGCCACAGCATACTGATTTGGCCTTTGGGTGGGTTTAATTTGCAATAATGAGTTCAAGAGTCCCCCAGACTCTGAAGGAGAGAAAAGCAGAAATATTTATTTAGGTCAAATGCAATATCTGGGATTAGTTTACATAGAAAATAGTTTCAAATATCTAGGTTTTTATTCAGAGAGTAGATTAGAGGAATTAGGAAGCAAGTGAAAAAAAAAAAATGTTGATGATGGTGATAAGAACGAAAAACAATAACAAGGTAAGTGGCCAATCTGAGCCAGTGCCATGTTAATTCATATGGTGTATAGTTTATTCTGTTTTTTTTTTTAATTATTTATTTTTATTTATTTATTTATATATGGCTGTGCTGGGTCTTCGTTTCTGTGCGAGGGCTTTCTCCAGTTGAGGCAAGTGGGGGCCACTCTTCATGGCGATGCACGGGCCTCTCACTATCACGGCTTCTCTTGTTGCAGAGCACAGGCTCCAGACGCGCAGGCTCAGTAATTGTGGCTCACGGGCCCAGCTGCTCCGCGGCATGTGGGATCTTCCCAGACCAGGGCTCGAACCCGTGTCCCCTGCATTGGCAGGCAGATTCTCAACCACTGCGCCACCAGGGAAGCCCTATTCTGTTTAATTCTCATAAAAACCCTGAAAGCCTACTTTAAGGAAATTGAGATTCACAGTGGTCAATTAATTTGCTCCAATTTACACATTTTTAAAATATCCAAGGAGGCAATGGTTACCTAAATTCCTTCATTCTTTTTTTTTTTTTTTTCCTTTTAAGATCCTACAGTCACATGCTGCCCTTTTAGGAAATATCATCCCAGAAAATAATTTTGTTCAACTAACTGCTGTATGTTAGAGACCTTTCTGTCCCTTGCCAGTTTTGCAGTGACTAATACAAACTTTTCGTATAAAATTTGATCAGCTCCTGAAACATGAAAAAAAAAGAAACTAAAACGAGAAAAGCATAACCATGGTAGGCAGAATAACAGCCCCCAAACACATGTCCATGTCTTAGTGCTCAGAATCTATAAATACATTATTTTACATGGCAAAAGGGACTTTGCAGGTGTAATGAAGTTAGGACTTAGAGGATACCCTGGATTGCTGGGTGGGTCCAATGGAATCACAAGGATCCTTAAAAGTAAAAGAGGGAGACAGAAGAGAGCCTGAATCAGAGAAGGAGTTGTGGCTTCAGAAGCAAGGTGGGGGTGATGTGAAATGAGAATGACTCAACTCATCTTTGCTAAGCTGTGTAGACGGAGGAAGAGAGGAAGGGTTGTGGGCACCTCTGGAAGAGGGAAATGGAGAGGAAATAGATCCTACCTAGAGTCTACAGAAAGGAGCACAGCTCTACCAACACCTTGATTTTAGCCTGGAGAGTCCCATGTCAGACCTGTGACTTGTAAGATAATAAATTTGTGTTGTTTTAAGCCACTGAGTACGTGGTAATTTGTTATAGCAGCCACAGAAAATGAATACACTAACCGGTAGTAAGTTGTGTAAAATCATCAGAACTATTCATGGCAGGATTTATGGCTGCTACTCTGGAAATTGAGCTGGTCCTGTGCTCACACTGGTGGTTTCTGAGCAGACTGAAGATTCTGATTTAATTCATCGTACTTCTCCAGATTCATAGGAGAAATTGTCCTTTCTTGGAGAAAAAGGAAAGACAGGAACACAAGTACACCTAACAAAATTCCCAATGATAGACACAAACCAAACTTTACCACAGCCTTGCTCTCCGGAAGCCTAAGGCAGCTGATGAAGTTGTGGGATTACTGAAAGCACACTTATCAACAATCTGATATTTTGGGATAGGTGTTGGTGCCTGTGTTATGAAGCCACACCCCTGATTCAGATGCTGAGGTCTTGAGGTCTCTTGGGATCTCCATGTCCCTTTGTACTTGCTGTTCCTGTTCCCACACTGCTCTCCCAAATGCCTTCCACGTGGTTTTCCTCCTCACTTCTTCAAGTCTTCTAAATGGCATCTTCTTAATGAGACTCTTCCTAACCAATTTATTTAAAATTATGTCCTGACCCCTCCACCCTTGGACTCTCCACCCCTTTCTTGCTTTGTCTTTCTCCGTGGCCCTTACCATCATTGGATGTAGTATATGTCTGGCATTTATTTTCTCGACTTTTTTCTCCTCCCATTAAGATACATGCTTCACAAACGCAGGGGTTTTATCTGTTTGGTTCACTTATGCATTCCCAGCATTGTTTGGCACTTAATAGATACTCATTCAATATTTATTGAGTGAATAAAGAGTTGTTAGACTTGGGGGAGTGTTAATGAAGTGTAATCCCTCACTTCTGAATTATACAAGTTCAAACCCGCTGCTGGTGATGGTGCTGTTTTCTCAGTTTCAGGAAAGGTCAGTCAAATGATGGGACCCTGAACTGTTATGCCTGAGAGCTCGTGAGTGTTTTTTACCACCTCCTTTGATATTGGAATAGCTTTCCCACCCACCCCCACCTGTCTCTTAACCCCACATCACTTTCTGGCTAGTCAGAGCACATGGAAAACTAAGTAGAATGTAAGGGTGATTGACTATGAAGGATAGTATGTTTAAATACACCGCCTAAGGGTGTATTTAAACATACTAGTTATAGTGTTTCAGCACAGGTTTTCCACCATTATGTGTAAATCACATTTTTCCTCCAGAAAGAACTTGTCATGTTGTCTTAGTAATACTATAAGTAGCACCTCTGGGAATTCTCTGTACAAAAGCTTCTGTTAGAGTCTATAGGGTGGCCTAGTATTTATTCTCATCTTGATTTGAACTGAGAGTTCCCCACAACTGGACTGTTCTGCTCAAAGGACTAAAACCCAGAAACAAACAAATAAAAACATGGCCAGTAATATATCGATTTTGACAGAATCACTCTGGGTCTTGTCCATATTAGCCACTTTCTCAAAATAGCCCAAAATGCTCCAAAATTCATCTGAAACTTCTACTCTATAACTTTCTATTTCTTATTTACCTATTATTTATAAATCTCAAATTACTAAATATTCTCTTGTTTGGAAGATGGATGCCTATTTTTTTCTTTCCTCAGTTGCATTTGAGTGGAAAATGTGAACTAGACTATTATCTGAACTATCACCTCACACCTCATCACTGTTGAGTAAATGTACAGTCTGCTGTAGTGCTGATGACTAAGGCTGTTCTGATGATGTGAAATATGGGAGGAAATTTGCCTGCAAGGCCTGCCAAGTTTACAATCAAATATATTCAGCAACGGTATTCTGTCTTGCTGAATTATTAATGAAGCAAAGCTGAAGGATTTACCCTTCCCATCTCTATTCATACTTAGATGAGAATTTATATGGCAAACAAGAATATATGCTGTGTTGTTATTACTGGCACCTGTTTTTTGTTTATATCTACCATAAAGGCTAGAAAGAATCACCTGGGTTACTTACTGAAAATGTAAATTCATGGGCCTCTCCCCATACCAACTGAATCAGATTTTACAGGAGTAGGGCTTAGAGAATCTGCATTTTTAAACAAGTTTCACAGGTGATTACTATGTATTTTAAAGTTTGGTCCACTCTATTAGAATATACTGCAGCCCTTCTACTGTAAACACTCTCAATTGGCTTGGTGACCAGTGAGTAAATGGATTGGTGTAGCACTACCATGTAGATTTCCATGGGTGTGGCCCATGGGATGATCTGATGATAGCAAAGTCATTGGAAATATCTGTAGGGAAACATGGCACTGATTGCTGAGTTATACTTCCTTGGAACGTACCAAAGCTACATTGTGAAAGAAGACATGATATCCCACGGGTCGTTGCCCCAGAAGTAGCATCATCTGGTAAAAGAGAAAAGAAAGAGCACCGCTTTCCTTGGTTACTAGATTCTGTTAATGGTAAAGTTGTTGTATTGTAGAATGCTATAATTTGTCCTGGTTGTTTTGTTCCATCTGAGTTTTTGCAATTTTATACTACAGTGAACTAAGTAGAATTACGTTAAGGTAGTATTTTTTTCTCTTATGAAGACATTTTATTGAAGAATTTTCCTAACTTGCTAATTTTGTTGCCACCATCATAACAATACTGCTTTTGAGGAAGTACTGCATGCTCTGACTTTCCTGACCACATGGAAGCTCTGGGTTTTGGACCAGAGGCCAGGATACCTCTGTAAGAGTTGAGTTGCCACCAAGGCAGCCAAGATGAGCTGCTCACCCAGAAGTCCTTCCCATATAGGTCACAGCCTGCTCCTGTCCACGCCATTGCACACTCTTCAGTGTTCTTTGTGTACCACCTGCTCTTCGCCATCCTCTCCTCTCTGTGTCACAAAGAATAATAAATTGAACTGAAAGCTCTGATGGATAATACTTAAATAACACTTGTGAACTTTCTGTAAACTCTAAAGTGCTGTGCAAAATGAAAGGTTTTATTGAAACAGGTAGGTGAGATTTCCAGTGGGGAGAGGGTCAAGTTTTAGTGGTAGCTCATCTTCTAGCCAGCTCTGGTGTTAGAGGGTTCTCCTAAGAATTCAGCTTCTACTTTTTTTTTTTTCCTTTTTAAAACTGTTAGAATTATGCAAGCAGTACGTATTCCTTGTGAAAAGAAATAGAGAATACAATTAAACAACCAATAAGCATATGTGTATACAAATAAAAATAGAGATCAATCATAATCCCACCAACTAGAGACAATCACTAACATTTTCCTTTCTAACAAATTATATACATACCCTTCTATAATATAATTTATAGAAGTTATGTGGCTCTTAAACTCAATATAGGTAGATATATCTGCAATTTCAACAACAGGTAGATATTTTTTGACATAACAGCTTATGCATGAGCGTATTGTACTTTACTGGTGGCAGTATATTGTGGTATTTAAGAACACGACACTTGAGCCAAATTTCTTGCATTTGAATCGTGATTTCACCTCTAAATAGATGTATGACCCAAGGTAGTAACTTAAATTCCCTATGCTTCCATTTCCTCATCTGTATAATGGGGATAATTATAGCATCTATCTCATTGGATTATTGTGAGGATTAGTGAGATAACTAATTATATGTTAAGCACTTAAAATAGTGCCCTACACATAGGGAATAGTGAATAAATGTTAGCTGTTATTATTAATTAATTCCTTGTTATTGCACATTTAGATTAAAGGAGTTTGTTAACTGCAAATGTATGATGTCATCTGGGTAAATTGAATCTCATAATTAATTAGTCCCTTATATTGTTATGCTTTTGCTAGGAACTGAAGACCATCAAGTGTCAGAGAACCTAAAAAAAATTAAAGATGGGATACACATTTGAGAGATGGATGGTGATGAAATTGGTGGGAACTCGCAGAATTTTTCTTCATAATTTTCTCTGCCAACTCCTGCTTAATCCTAGGCCTAGGGAAAAGTATTATGAATTTTCTCAATTCAGTTACTAGAAGGTTTTTTTTTTTCCCCCTATGTTCTCCAGGAAACTCACAGATGTGTAAAACTGAACAAGGTAAATGTCCAAACTTCAGAACGTAAAGCAGGAAAGATAGTGACTGCTACTATGAATAGAATATTTGTTCAAGCCTAGCTGTTTGATATAAGATGAGCAGTTAGGTGAAGGAGGTACAGTAAGGAAAAGAAAGCAATTCTAATGGTTTTTGTCAGTATCTCCTCTTTATCTCCAAAATGTCTTTCATTTCCTTCCAAGTAAAAGACAATGACTGACTGTTACTTGCAAAATGGCAGTTATACTAATTAAGCTTCATCATTTTAAACCATCTTCTCTAAGATGATTTACAAGAATTACATAAAAGGGGTCTATGTATGATGACACACTTGTTGGATAGAAGCATATCTTGTTTACCAGTTTAATCAGGAATATTAGATGAGGAGAGAAGTTCTGATGGGTTTTGCGTATTTGCTACCCGCAATAATGTATGAGAATTTGATCTGGCCTTTTTTTTTTTTTTTAATAGTTGAGAGGTAAGCAACTTGACATTAAGCTCATACATTTCAGGGCATATTTTATAAAAAGGTGAGAAATGAAAAATAAGTTTTCCAATATTTAAATACTGGCCTAACTGTAGTCTTTTCTCCTTGGTGTATGTTCTGTACATAGTTGAAATGACCATTTGTTCAAATCCCAGCCCTGCCACATAGTCATTGTATGCTGTTGGATAAATTACCATTCTTTCCAGGCCTCAGTTTTCTCATGTGCCAAATGGGAATGGCCATCTTGGGGTTAAAAGAAAACAATGTTTACTGCATTTGGCATAATTTCTGGCATATAGTAGACAATGAATATTAAAGCTTTACCCATCCTTATCTGTTGCCTTAAATCATTGTTCTTTACCTATGATCTCTAAAATAAATGAAGATTTGAGTAGGCTCATCTTCTTGATTAGATAAGGCAAGAAAAGCCCCTTGAAATCTTTAGAACCAATCTTCTGAGACACAGTTTCATAATCATTTCTCAGAGGAATCTTTAGACAAATGACCCAAGTGTGCCTACGTCACAGCGTTGGCAATGGCATCAAAGTATTGGGTTGGGCTCTTCAGGCACTCTGGAAAAAGACCATAGTGATCACTGACAGAAAGCTGAAGTCAAATTTTATGTTTTTTCTCTTATAACTGTAGAAAGAGGTTTCATGGGGAAAATGATGTAAGTGCTAACTTCTTTCCATTAGATTGGAACTCTTTTGGACAGAAGCTGAAATCAAACCATTGAGTCTGCTCTAGTTACTTAAAAATTATACATCTAACCCATTTGAAAATTTTTATTTTCTTTTCTGTCGGCATCATATGGATGTGACCAAAGTTAAAACACACATCTGACTGCCTAATCCCCTAGTATCTTTGAAGCATAGCACTCAGGTTGCTCCTCCAGCAGTACTACAGGATTGACATTTACTTTATGGTACACATTTAAAAAATTATAAAGTACATCATTCCTAAGGGCAATATGGAGTCATGCTTCTCAGAAGAACCCTTGAGTGACTATACAGGCAAAGGGTGCATGGTCCATTTTTACACTCATTTTCAGCTTCCTCACAAACCTCTGAAATTCTGGTAAGTGCCTGGGGTGAGAGAGATCCTTAAAACATGTCCTTTTATGTATGTGGCAAGTGGAAAAGATAGATGAAGTGGGTCTTTTTCATGTGACAGGTGTTTTACTCTGTACTGACAAAACCGTATGCCCAACACTGGAAGGTCTGCAAGCTTAGCTTACATTTAGAAACCATACATTCCATCATAACTGTGAACTGGAAGATAGATAAAAGCTGCCAGTCACAGTGGGGTATGGGGCGGGGCAGAGGCAATGGGGGCTGATGTTGAGAAGGGTGTCAAATTCCTGGTGTCTGCGTTTGGTAGAGTAGGTGTGTCTCTATTTTTAAATGTAGTATATTACTTATTTAAAGTGGGCCAGTTGATCTTTTCTCATTTGTTCCCACAGTCTGCCCAACTTGTAGACTACTTTGAAGGAGGTGGTAAATTCCTGAAGGAATTGCCTGGGGGCAAAAATAATGCTCGAAATATATACAAATATAGTTCATGATTTTTTTTTCTTTTTTTTTCTAGTTCACATTTTTTAACCTAAACTGATGGACCCTTTGAATAGTAATAGTAGTTATTATTAATTGTTATGGAGAATCTAGTATATCCTACACACTTTCATCTCACTTAATCCTCACAACAGCCCTGTGAGGAGAGATGGTATTTTCCATATATTATCCATGAGGAAACCGAAGCCTAAGATCACACAGCTACTTTGCAAATGTTATACTGCCTCATAATCAATGGGAGGACTAAGGTAAAATCAGAAGGAAAGAAATATCTGAACATACAGTCGGCCCTCCATATCTGTGGATTTCACATCCATGGATTCAACAAACCTCAGACAGAAAATATTCGGAAAGAAAATTCCAGAGAGTTCCAAAAGGCAAAATTTTTATTTGCACTGTGCCTGGCAACTATTTACATAGCACTTACATTGTATTTACAACTATTTACATAGCATTTACATTGTATTAGGTATCATAAGTAATCTAGAGATGATTTAAATTATAAAGGAGGATGTGAGTAGGTTATATGCAAATACTACCCCAGTTTCCATAAGGGACTTGAGCATCTGGGGGTTTTGGTATCCAAAGGTAGTTCCTGAAACCAAGCCCCCAGGGATACCGAGGGACAACTGTAATCTGCAGAAGTTGAAGATAGACAAATTCTAGTTCCTCCATTGTCCCTTTTCTTAAAAAATGCATGAAGTGTCCCTACCGTGGGTTTATGGCCATAGTTGAGCACAGGATTTCTTAAGATTAGTCATATCACGTACCGCCTAATTTCTTGGCTGAAACTCTGTACAACACAGTGCATACTTGGGAGGTAAAATTCCAAACAGTGTCATAGTGCTTTGATTTGGAATTTCAGGGACCAACCATTAAAGACTTCATTGTCTTCCTCCTGCCTGTTCTAGATTTCCTATCAGCACAACCAGGGAACAGCTGACCCAAAGAGCTTGACTTTTGTTGCATCATCCACACACTTTTTTCTTTACACAGTGACTGGATTGGTTGGTTCAGGCAGTGAGAAGAATGCATAATGTGTTCTCTTCCATCCAAAGAGTTTATATAGGTAAAATAGGATTTAGTTGCCTATGAGCTCAATCTGACACCCTTTGTGAGAGCTAACTTGATTTTTTTTAAGGATCCAGGGAAGTTATTAATGTAATTGCTATCTCAGAGATGCAGCAGTCATTTTAATGCCCTTTTTAGTCAAGTGTTTTCCCCTCTTGATTCCTGAATATAATCTACTTTGGAGCCAACAGGGGATCATGGAAGGACATTGAATATAATGCTTGCAGGAGGTGTTGTGTGGATTTTTTTTAAACATATATTTTGATGTATTCAGTTCCAGAATCAGGTCATCTTGCAGATCAGCACAGTGATATTTACCCTGAAGTAAAAGATGTATATCCATTTCTTCTACAAATAAAAAGTTATCATTTGGATTTGAGCATTTAAATCTTTTAACTTTAACTTTGGGTCTCATTAAAATAACAGAAACAGGAATGAAAAAAAATCTTTATATAGCTTTTTCTCTCAAACAGCAGTTAGCAACAAAAGTCAAGAAGTACCCTAGGCTGTTCACATTTCTTCCCTGCCTATGGGAAATCTCTCTCGGTGGGTTTTATTCTGTGTCTACATGAGGCAAACCAAATGTCTGCAGCAGCTGAAAGCCGCAGGAGACAGTTCCTGGCAATGGGTCTTAATTATGGAGCTGTCTTCAGCGACCTTGCCATTTCTTGAAGCTCTCATGAGGACATTCCAGTTTGCCGTGTTCAGCAGTTTTGATCCAATAAGGCACCTCACGGGTGCTTGCTAAGGCAAGAAAAGGGTATGGCCTCCCATCTCTGGTGTCTCGGCTTTGAGTGTGATGTTGACCTGTCCACCCCAATGATGGGCTAAGGTTTAAATTGCAGTTCCAATTGACAGCATTCATTCTTGCTTAGGCATCTTTCTTAAGTTTTCCTTTTCCTCTTCCCCTTACCTTCACCCTCATCTAAAAACACATCATTTCACGCTAGACAACAGCCATAGCTCCCTCTACCTTCTTGTCTTGTCTCTTCCTGTCCCCACCTCATCATATGTACCAATGACTTATGTTCTTCCTAAAACAATGTTCTCATCATGATACTACCCTTTCCAGGTGCTCTCTGTTTTATGCTACATATATGTTTGGCCACAATCATTCATTATTCTCCATAATCAAATTCACTTCTTTATGCATGTTCACCTTTTTGCATATCGGCCCCAGTCAAGCTGTTTTCCTCATCATGAGCTGTCAAAATAATAATCGATCATGTCTTTAGTGCTTCTGTTTTTTCTGCTCCCTATCTCAATCTCTGACAGCCTCTATCCCCAGACATATGCCTGACTGCCCTTGCTTCCCTCTTTACATCTTTAAACTCTATCACAGTGTTAAGGTGGGAGCCTTTAGACCAGCACTGTCCAGCAGAAATGTAATGCAAGCTACATATGTAATTACCTATGTAATTTTGAAAAAGCTATATATAAAAAGCTATATTGAAAAAGGTAAATATAAAAAGGTGAAAAGAATTTTAATAATATTTTAATTTAATCCAGTATATTCAAAATATTATTATTTCAACATATAATCAATATCCAAATTATTATTAAGATATTTAACTTTTTTCAACAAAATCTTTGGAATTAGGTGCGTTTTTACACTTACAGCGCATTTCATTCAGACTAGCCACATTTCACGGCTCAATTGCCACATGGGCTTAGTGGCTACCATGTTGGACAGCACAGCTTTAGACCATTTTAAGCTATGCTTTTCTCATTTCCTCTGTCTTTCTGTTGCTTGTATTTCTCTGACCACCCAGTGGATATGTCTGCGGGGATGCTTCTCAGGTTCCTCCAGCTCATCACATCCAAGGAGACTTCATGAGCTTCCTCTCTGCATTCCTCATCCCAGCATCATTCACTCAGTAGCCCTGGCCAGAAACCTTCCAGTCCTTGTTGAAGTCCTCTTTCTTTATTCTAAGGGTTCTGCTGTTAGTAATATATAAGAATTTTCTGACCTGTCTTCTTTTCCTCTACTGCCCTTGTTCCGTATCTTATCTTTGCAGCAGCCAAAATTGTATCACTCCATTTCACTTCATGTGCAGTGATTCCTCATTATCTATCTTATAAGACTTGAGTTCCTCAATGTGTCATAAAGGTGCTTCCTGCCCAGGCCCTGATCTGCCTTTCCAGCCATAACCTCTGCCCCCTTTTCCTTCTGTACCATATGTTACAGTTATTCACACATTTTATGACTCCTCACACCTTTTCCTCTCCTCATGCTTTTCTGACTTAATACTTGCTGTTCTCTATGCCTAGGCTGCCCTTTTTCCCAACCTGTGTTCTTTCTTTAAAAATTCCCTTTCATCCATTAAGTCTCAGCTCAAACATCATCTCCTCTTTGGAGTCTTGAAGTGCCACTTTGTTTTAACACTTCAACACCTGTACTGCTTTTTTTTTTTTAAATTTCCTAACTCATCCCTTAGACTCGTGAATTCCCTGAGAGTAGAAAAAGTGTGTGTTTCATCTTTATATCCCTAACATCAGCATTACATAGATAACAATAATTCAGTAGGTGGATCTTTGCTGACATACTGACCTCTCTACATGGCTTGATGCTTACATACTCTGTAATTACTTTAGAAATACTATTTTTGTCCTCCATGCTGAATTATTAGCTACTTGATAACAAGGTCCTATCTTTTATTACTCACACAGCATTAGCCAAGTGAAAGTTAATTTGAAAAATATATATGTATATCCCAGGTCTAATTAACTCAATTCAACCAGGGGAAGCCCTTCTTCCTGGTGCGGAGTATCTGGTACAGTCTCAGGGATTCACTTCCATCATTTATGAGCTCTATCTCTTGCTAGGTAAAATAAGACAGAACTGAGTATCATTCAAATTGCAGACCTTGGGGCTGCCCTACAAGGGGATGCAGAGAATAATGGCCGCGGGTTTTGCCTGGACACTTTAAGGATAGAAAATGGAATACATTTGTTTCATCAGCCATCATTCAACAATATTTATTGAGTGAAAAAGATGTGGTCATTAACCACAGTCTTAGAGTCAAAAGTGAGTGGTTTATGTCTATTTCAATGTTTTTACTATCTACAAAGACCCCATTATATAAGCCATATATTACTATCATCATCCTTATTAGAAGAATGTATATGTTCCTCATAAGAAATGATACCATAGTATAATGAACATGCATTTGAAGGAGTGTTAGTTATTTATGAGAAAAGTCATTTTTACATTTTCAATATAAGGAGATAGAGCACCTAGTTGTTTCATGTTCTTTATTCACCAGTCAACACAAATTTATGTGTCCAACACTTCTTTAGGTACTGGCCATTTATACTGTGATTGATGGTCACAGCATATGAATAGATAAACCCTTTTAACACTATTCCATGGGCTTATTTTTTAAATGCTTAATAAAACAATCTCCCTCCCCCCTCTGATGTTCTGCAGAGAGCAGGAAATCCCTTTCCTGATTGGAGGGCACCATGAAAATGGTAGGAGACACTATTAATTTAACACTATGTCTTGTGAAATCTCTTTTTAGCTGTACTGTTAAGATTCAGGGTTAGTCTGTGCTTATATAAAATAGAAAACTGCATGTGAGGATTTCAGAGTTTCTTTTTTATCTATGGAACAAGAATCAAACCCAGAAGGAAGGCATAGCCATTTTTCCCCATTTTAAAAGAATTTTTTAATTTTCAAATTATTTAATACTTACTGGAAAGTTGCAAGAATCATACAGAAAGTTCACGAATTATACCTTTAACCTAGCTTTCCCTAAATCTAGGAAATTAACATTGGTAAAGTACTGTTAAGTAAACTTCAGACCTTATTAGAATTCACCAGTTTTTTCCTTCCCCTTATGTTATTTTTCTGTTCTAGGATTCAAACCAGGATCTCACGTTGCATGTAGTGACTGTGTCTCTTTAGTCTACTCCAGTTTGTGACAGTGCCTCATTCTTTCCTTGTCTTTCATGACCTTGACATTTTTACTAAGATCTGGCCAGTTATTTTGTACAATGTCTCTCAACTTAGGTTTTTCGGATGTTTCTTCATGATTTCATTGAGGTTATACACTTGGGGGAAGAATACCACAGGGGCAGTGTCACACCCTTTTCAGGGCATTATATCAGAGGAACGTGCTGTCTATATGTATTATTACTGGTGATAGGAACTTTGATCATTTGGTGAAGATAATATCTGCTGTATTTCTCCATTTTCCAATGACTAATTTTCTCTTTCTAATTGATAAATATCTTAGAGAAGATATTTTGAGTTAATTCTAACATTCTATTTCTCCTCAAACATTTGTACATTGATTTTAGCATCCACTGGTGAATGTTGCCCGCAACTGTAGTGTTTGCCTAATGGTGGCTTTGTATTTCCCTCAGATGACAACTATTTTTCTCTCTTCCCTGTGAGAACATATTGCTGCATCTACCTAGATTCCAAGGGAAGAGTCTAATTCAAAAGTTGGATGTATTTGCAGAATTGGTTAATGCACTGAATTTTTTAGACCTGCTCATATTAGTCTAGTCTGTCTTAGTCTTTGCCTGTCTGTCTGTGTATCTATCTGTCTGTCTATCTATCTACCTACCTACCTACCTACTTAGCCATCCATCCATCCACCTGACTATCCATCTATCTATTTATACATTCAACTCATGATTAAAAAGGTCAGATTATTCAGACCATTCATTTACCTAACCAAATATTATAGCTGGTAAATATATGTTTCTCACCTTTCCATGTTGTCTGGATAAAGTGTGGCCTATATTTGTACTTTAAAGGCCAATTGAAGTTTTGGCCAATTGAGGCCAAAAAGATATTTCACAAGACATAGTGTTAAATTAATAGTGTCTCCCACTGTTTTTTTTTTTTTTAATTTTTTTATTTACTTATTTATGGCTCTGCTGGGTCTTCGTTTCTGTGCGAGGGCTTTCTCTAGTTGTGGCGAGTGGGGGCCACTCTTCACTGCGGTGCGCGGGCCTCTCACTATCGCGGCCTCTCTTGTTGCGGCGCACAGGCTCCAGACGCGCAGGCTCAGTAATTGTGGCTCACGGGCCCAGTTGCTCCGCGGCATGTGGGATCTTCCCAGACCAGGGCTTGAACCCGTCTCCTCTGCATTGGCAGGCAGATTCTCAACCACTGCGCCACCAGGGAAGCCCCATCTCCCACTGTTTTTATGGTGCCCTCCAATCAGGAACGTTTATAATCTGCTCTTTTCACTTAGAAATACATTTTAAATCCCTCCATACAAATGAATATACTTTGATATCATTTTAAAGTCTGTTATTCCATTGCAGTGAGGTTCATTAATTTATTTAAAGCCCTCTGTGCATTGGCATTTGATTTTTGGCTCTAGTGTTTGCTATTACAGACAATCTTATGATGAACATAGATTTATGGAGCTTTTGACTCCAAGACTATGTCCATTTTTATACAAATTTCTAAAATCACACTCTAGAAAGGTGGTACTAATTTACTGTCCTGCCAGTAGCATATGCACATGCCAGATATGCCACCCCTTCTCCAAATACTGATATCACCACTCTCTTTAATCGTTTCACTAGGAAAAAAAAAAGTTACCTCATTTAAAAATTTTATTTCTCTGTTTTCTAGTCAGTTTGAATATTTTTCCTTGTGTTTCTTGGCCATTTTTTATATACTTCTCTGAATTGCTTTGCTCAACTTAATTCTGCAGGAAAAAAAAAGTATTCCCTAAATTCATTTCTGTCATAATCCTCCCTCACTCATTGCAGAAACCTTAAACTCAACCTAGTAACACTTCTCCAACTTACTCAATTCATTGCTTTCCTCTGGAATAGGCAACACTCAGTTATCCATTGTACGTAACTATTACTTACTCTTTGGAAATAAGAGCATAATGTGGAGGTTTTCAGACCCAAGATCTGTCAGTATTATTTCCTTTCCCATATTCTAATGACCTGTGACAGAACACCTACCCTTTAAAATGCATTACCTACTAAGGCCTCTTCTCCAAAGGTGAAAACAGCCTTAAACTGTCTTTCTCATTTAAATCGCCTTTATGCGGCTCCCTGGCCACCAATCCATTTCTTATTGTTCCTGCTGCATTGCTGATGGTTGGGTCAAAATGCTCAGTGTCCCTATTCACCTTGCCGTTTCCCTCCCTGAACCTCCTCTGTGCCTGGAGTTGCCAAGTCATTAATGAAAGGACTAATTTACATCTTGATATTTCATTTGAAGTTGTTATATTTTCTTTAGGGCTTCTATAGTAAAAAAAATAAAAATCTGAAAATTGCTTGTAAGAGACATGAATTTGCTGCCTCAAGCAGTTGCTGAGGTACCAGGAAAAAAAAGAAAAAGAAAAACAAAACCCAACATCTCATGTAACTAGTTATTAGAGCTTGCACAGGTAATTGGATTTGGATTTGTAGGAAATTTAGAAGATTTTCCAGAAAAATGGCTGCTGTTAAGTTAATTTGAACATTAGGGGTCCAAAGTAAAGCGGCTGTCCACGGTTCCTTGTGAAAACCTCCCTAAGCTGTATCGCATCGGAGAGGATCCATATGAGAAACCATTAAAGAAATAGATTCTCTAATGCAGTTTTCAATAATTTATTTACTGCTGGGCATGAAAATATCAGGAATTAAATTCTGTCACAATCATGCTTAAGATCTCCAATCAGAGCAGTTGTAAAGAAGTTACAGAAATGTTATAATAAACGTTATTTCATCCTGCTTATGACAATAATGGCTCTGCTATTAACCAGTGCAGCAGTCATACTACTATTCTCAATCAGAAAGAAAAAGAGATCATTTCATCTCATCTGGCCTGTCCTGTTAAAAGCATTTGCTGTGCACATTCTTGTTCAAAAGGTGTTGCTTTTTAATGCATTCACTTGGTGAGTGAAGATCAAAATTGCAAAGAGGTCAAATGGGAAGTACATCTTCTTCTTCCCCTTTCTCAAAATTTGCTTACTATCTTCAGTTAGGTTGCAGCCTGATGTACATTTTTGTGAGTAAGGGCTGAGTTGTTTACAAGCAGTGTTGTCATGTGAACCTTGAAAATAGATCTGACAGGGAATTTTGAAAGTGCCAAGCTGAAGCTCAGAATGTGGGAATCAGGTTTGCAACATGTTGGTTGTTAAACACTGATGGTTGAAGAAAAATCAGTGGCTTCCTTAGATGTGTGTGTTTTAGTAATTGGGGTTTGTCATTTGTCAGAGGAGGAAAAGATTTTCCTCATGCCAGATTAATCTCTTTATCCCCCTCCCCC
Organism: Balaenoptera acutorostrata; assembly: GCF_949987535.1. Taxonomy (NCBI): domain Eukaryota; kingdom Metazoa; phylum Chordata; class Mammalia; order Artiodactyla; family Balaenopteridae; genus Balaenoptera; species Balaenoptera acutorostrata. The sequence continues at coordinate 89,765,248 of NC_080066.1, read as the reverse complement.
CAGCCTCACCAAAGCCACGCAAGACTGGTTATTCATGTGGTTACAGTGAGTAGGCCACCGACACCTCTCTGGAAAATTCTACATACATATCCCAGATTCTGGGCCTATGCCCTGGACATCTGGGAGTGCCATTTCTAAGAGACAGGCTCCCACAGCCAGAGTTCTATGCCAATTAATTCCACGACAGTAAGAGTCAGCCCAGAATCAGGTTGTCACTCTCCTGTGGTGAGACCATGTCCCTTGGGTGATCAGGTGTTGGTTATATCAGTGGCGCTTAGGCCTTTGGGAGGCAGATGCTACACAGATACTATATATGCGCCTCGTGCCCATCAGCACTGGCTTCATGTCCCATTTACTAGCTAGGTGACCTCGGGTAAGTTATTTAGCCTCTTTTTCTAATGTTTCCCCACCTGTAAAGTCCTGATAACCACATCTAACTCTTAGCATTTATTGTAAGGATCAAATCAGATAATAAATGTAAACCATTCAGCCTAGTGTCAGGAACATAATAAGCACAATATAAACAGTATTTATTTTTATTACATTAAAAGCCTTGCCCCCATATTTTCTAAGTTTTTTGTTAAAATTCACCAGTGAGGGACCACTCTGCTCCGAGAACTACATTACGTATGAATAGACACATGTGTTTGAATTGAAGGTTGTGATAAAATTACTTTATGTTTCTGTTTAGATATTTTAAAGTTTTTTTTAAAAAGGTATGTGTGTAGAAAGCCTATCTTTGTATTTACATACAAGCCTATTCAGATAGTACTTTTTGTCCCTTAACTTGTGACTTAGAAGTAGAAAATATGAATACAAGGTAAATATTAGATAGGACGCAAACAACAACAAAGGACATTATTGCTTAGCTGAGAAATGCTTTTCTCATTCAGGAAAGAGAAAGCATGGTATTTTGGACTGGGAAATACTGGGAGAGTACTTCTGCATAATTTTCAATGTTTAGATGCTGAAGAGGGCTTTGCCGACAAACTAAGACCTTTTCTGAGAGGTAGGATAGGGGAAGGAAATAATACTTGTTGAACGCTTCCTAAATGTCAGAGTCAAGGTACTTTTTTTTTTTTTTTTTTTTTTTTAAATTTATTTATTTATTTATTTTGGCTGTGTTGGGTCTTCGTTTCTGTGCGAGGGCTTTCTCTAGTTGCGTCAAGCGGGGGCCACTCTTCATGGGCCACTCTTCATCGCGGTGCGCGGGCCTCTCTCACTATCGCGGCCTCTCTTGTTGGGAGCACAGGCTCCAGACGCGCAGGCTCAGTAGCTGTGGCTCGCGGGCCTAGTTGCTCCGCGGCATGTGGGATCTTCCCAGACCAGGGCTCGAACCCGTGTCCCCTGCATTGGCAGGCAGATTCTTAACCACTGCGCCACCAGGGAAGCCCAGAGTCAAGGTACTTTTAATCCTTTCCCCATTTATTGTTCACAGAATTATACCTGTGATGTTTGTTATCTTTATCTCCATCTTACACATGTGAGGCTTCGTGGATACATTGCAAGTAAATGGCAGAACCAGGACTTGAATCCAGGTGTGCCAGCTTTCAAGTGTAAGCTCCTCTAGAGTATGGGTCTTAGTTCACCGATCCGAGGGAAGCTGCAGAACAAACTTAAAATCCGATAATTCAGACACAAAGACAAAACTAATCTTGAATCTTGATTCTGCATACCTTAGATGGAGCAAAGAAGGCTGGAAACATAATGTTTCTCAGGATAACTATGTAGCTAGCAAGAGTATGTGGGCTCTTCTTTGATGCCAAGCTGACATGAATTCTAAACTCCTAACCAAGAGAGTATATCAGAACACTTAGGGAAGCTTTTCCAAAGCAGTAGTGCTTGGGCTTTGTCCCTGAAAATCCTGATATTTCCATCCAAAAGATACAACTATACTGTTGGTCAATAAACCAGAGATTCCTGAGAGGATGAAGTCTTCAGTGCAGATCAAGGTCTTGATCGGGCTTTGAAGGCATAAAGCATCCATTTTAAGGCAGAAATGATGGAGAATACCTGAACTGCTACGGGTTAAAGGACAGCATTTACTTTAGACTATCATCAGAGCATCTCCCAGTACTCCTCCCAGGGAGGTGACCAAAGCGTGGCCGGCAGCTCCTCTGATCAGGCCTCCAGCTCAGGTCCTACCTGTGGATGTGAAACACCTGGCCAACTTCTGGCATTTAGTAAGTGTTCAACAAGTGACAATTTCTTGTTATGCTTTTCATTTTATAATCTGCCTTTCCCATTTTATTATTTTGTCTTCCTTTTAGCCTGACCTGGGACAGTGTATGTGTATGTTTACATGTGAATATAGAAATGAGTGATGTCTCTGTGTATCTGTGTGTGTACGCATGCATGCATGTGTGTGTGTGTTTGCATGTTTGTGTGTGCATGATGTAGGTGACCCACAGTGCATTGGTAGCCAGGCACTCTTGATTTTATGCCTGGGATAAGGCATTCAGGGAAAGATACTATCTCATGTAAAGGATCACTGTGTAGGTTAGAGACCTTAAGTAGTTGACTAGCAATGGTGATAGTGACCAGATGGTGATCAGTGATGGATGGGTGAAGCTGACGTGACTGAGAAACCAGGTATTAAGATGGCAGTCTCTAACTCCATATTTTCCATGTGTTAAACCTGGCTGGGAAGCCTGTTGGGTTGAATGGGATGAATGGGTCACAGTCTATGGTAATAATATCAGTCCTGGACACTACTCCTTAATCTGCCAACATTTATCAAGCCCCACCTATATACCAGAATCTGTGGACCTACAAAGATAAATGAGACGTAGTCTCTGGAGTATTATTTGAGAGTAATCCGCACACACAATCAAATAATGCCTTCTCAATACAAAATGTCATGGGATCTCAGAGGTAGCTACAATTTTCTGCAAAGGTTGGGGAAGGCTTCTCAGAGGAAATGACTTTCAAGGTGGGCTTCAATGGGTGCACTGTAAAATTCCAGGTAGACGAGAGAGTTTCTGATTAGAGGACGTGGGATGTAGACACATGCAAGGGCAAAGTGTATTGAGAATGCATATTTAGTTATGGATGTGAATGCCATGCTCAGAACCCTGGCTCCTCCTCCATGTTGCACAGCCTTTTTTTATGTTGCCCGATTTCAGTCTTTAGCTGTTGCAAGAGCATCAGATCTGAATAGTCTAGGTCATGAGTTTAATTTCTGATCCTATCCCAATCCACACTGGCAAATTCTTCTTGCCCTCAATTTCATAATGCACTCTACCCATGTCTGAGGCCACAGGGAGAAAGGGTCACCATAGGAAAATCTGGATGTCTTTTGGAACAGTCCAACCCTTGACCACATTATTCTTGTTTTTTTACTTTCCTTGAGCTAACACTCATGAGCATTAACCTGATTTACGAGCATATATTTTTCTGTGCTTTAAAAGCATAGGCTATAAGGAAATAATCTTGTATGTGTGCCAAGATATATACAGAAAGATATTCAATGTAGCATTATTTATAATAGTGAAAAATTAAATTTCGAGCAATTTACTTAAGCAAATAATGCACATTCATACAATAGAATATAACACAATCTTTAAATTGTATTTTCATCTTAATTATATGGGAAAATGTTTATTGTATTCCTTGGACAAAACAGGATATGAAACTAATTATATAATATACCTAATTTTGGGGAAAAAAATAGTGCATGGACATATGTATAATTGTGAGTGTGGAGACAGGATTGTATAAGGAAGTGCAACAAAGCAAAATAACACTAGTATCTTTGGATGGTGTAATTATAGGTGATTTTTATTATCCCCTATTTTTTTCTACATTGTCAAATTTTTCCATAATGAAAATATTATTTAAAAATGAAAAGACCGAAGGGTAAATAAAAACAGAAGTCAAGAATAGATCTGTGGTCCATGTTTCTGTCACTAGCCATTATGTGGAGAGACAAAATAGGAAAACATACTAACAGCCATAATTTATGTTTTCAGACACTTAATATTAATACATTTCTGGTTCTCATATTGTACAAGTAACAGCCTGATGCAGTGATGACTGAATCAGTTACAGTCTTGGAACGAGGAGCTCGGTAAAACATCCCTGACTTTGCCCTAAATCTGTGCTCAACTTTGGCAGGAAGCTCACCTCTCTTCCCCTTTATTATCATTCTTCCAAAGTGTTAGGTTTTGAATGAGAAGTGCTGAGGCTAAAGTCTGTTTCTAATTAGCTTACTTATGTGAAGAATGAGTGTAAATGGAATTAATGCACCTAACAAGACATCTTTGGTAATTCTACTTTTCCTTAGCTAATAGCACTACAGCGTGCTGCAGTGCCAACAAACACTGCCCCCTTGTTTACATGATAACTGAGTTTTAATTGGTTTGTGCATACTAATGTAACCTTGAGTGGAGATCAAAAAATGCTTGTGAGATTGAAGAACCTCTCAGGTTCCTACCCCAGCTTTGGACATGTCAGGCAGGGAAGGGCGCCACTGGAAAAGCAGGCAGCTAAAACACTGAGTCTGAGCATTGAGTCTGTGTAGGAAATTGGTCCTGGCCCTGACTGCATATTTTTAAGCTCAAGGCTTTCACCTAATTGCCTGTTGTAGTTGCTGCTCTGGTTAAAAGTAACCAGAAGGAACTTGGGAATGTGCCCTGGGTGGCACAAAAAGGGGAGATGGCAGCTTTTCTTTTACCACTCAAGCTGTGTTTTTTCCCCCTTTAGGATGAAACTCAAGATGGTTTTCTAAGTCCACTTAAGCTTTAAATCAAGAACAGAGCTCTCCCTCTGGAATCTAGCTGTGGCTGTGGGGTCATTTATTCTTAAAGAGTGATATGCGTGAGAAAGACATGCCTGTCCACAGGCTTAAAAGCCTTCGTCTGCCAGGTTAGGTCCCAGGGTTCCCACAAAATAATCAAGCTTCTTGGATAAAGGAATGTGGAGTAGATTAAGGCCCTATGTGAGATGGGTCCTGAATCACAGAGCAGACCTGCACATATGCAAAATATAATACCCCAGACATAGGCACCATTCAGCCATATGCACAAGTATGCAGTCATTTATACAGTGTTGCCAGTCCAATGACTGTTTTCTGTCTATTAAGCTTTGTTACTGGAAGGAGATGGTGGAAGTTACAACTCAACAAATTCAAACAAACACTTATTGTAACCTAAGATAATTCGATAACAATAAGATAAGAACTCTATACATGGAAGTTGTCACTTTTGTGGTTTATATTATTTTTATTGGGAGGACTTCCTAAGTGAGGTGGGAGATTGTGTTTAGCGACCTTTGGTTGTTCCTTATGACTTTAAAAGTTCATGAGTTTAAAGTATGCTCTATTCAAATCTACAGGGCTTACTCCAATTAGATTAAGCTGTGGTTAATAGAGTAAGATTTAATGAATAAATATTTATTGTTTATAATAGTCCACATTATTGTGACATGCATGTCATAATGAAAAATAATTGAGAGATGGGTTCAAGGTGGCAGAGTAGAAGGACGTGCACTCACTCCGTCTTGCAAGAGCACCGGAATTGCAACTAACTGCTGAATAATCATCAACAGGAAGACGCTGGAACTCACCAGAAAAGATACCCCACATCCAAAGACAAAGAAAAAGCCACAATGAGATGGTAGGAGGGACGCAATCACAATATAATGAAATCCCATAACAGCTGGGTGGATGACTCACAAACTGGAGAACAATTATACCACAGAAGTCCACCCACTGTAGTGAAGGTTCTGAGCCCCATATCAGGCTTCCCAACCTGGGGGTCTGGCAATGGGAGGAAGAATTCCCAGAGAATCATACTTTGAAAGCTAGCAGGATTTGATTGCAGGACTTCGACAGGACTGGGGGAAACAGAGACTCCATTCTTGGAGGGCACGCACAAAGTAGTGTGTGCATCAGGACCCAGGGGAAGGAGCAGTGACACCACAGGGGACTGAACCAGACCTACCTGCTAGTGTTGGAGGGTCTCTTGCAGAGGCAAGTGGCTCACCGTGGGGACAAGGACACTGGCAGCAGAAGTTCTGAGAAGTGCTCCTTGGTGTTACCTGTCCTGGAGTGTGCCATTAACCCCACCAAAGAACCCATAGGCTCCAGTGCTGGGTTCCCTCAGGCCAGACAACCAACAGGGAGGGAACTCAGCCCCACCCATCAGCAGACAAGCAAAGTTTTACTGAGCTCTGCCCACCAGAGCAACACCCAGCTCTACCCATCACCAGTCCCTCCCATCAGGAAGCTTGCACAAGCCTCTTAGATAGCCTCATCCACCAGAGAGCAGACAGCAGAAGCAAGAAGAACTACGATCCTGCAGCCTGTGGAACAAAAAACACTGTCACAGAAAGATAGACAAAATGAAAAGGCAGGGGACTATGTACCAGATGAAGGGACAACATAAAACTCCAAAAAACAGCTTAATGAAGTGGAGATAGACAACCTTCCAGAAAAAGAATTCAGAATAATGTTAGTGAAGATGATTCAGGATGTTGGAAAAAGAATGGAGGCAAAGATCAATAAGATGCAAGAAATGTTTAACAAAGATCTAGAAGAATTAAAGAACAAACAGCTAGAAGAATTAAAGAACAAAGAAACAGAGATGAACAAATACAATAACTGAAAAGAAAAATACACTAGAAGGAATCAATAGCAGAATAACTGAGGCAGAAGAACGGATAAGTGACCTGGAAGACAGAATGGTGAATTCACTGCTGTGGAACAGAATCAAGAAAAAAGAATGAAAAGAAATTAAGACAGCCTAAGAGACCTCTGTGACAACAGTAAACACAACAACATTCGTATTATAGGGGTTCCAGAAGGAGAAGAGAGAGAGGAAGGACCCAAGAAAATATTTGAAGAGATTATAGTCGAAAACTTCCCTAACATGGGAAATGAAATAGCCACCCAAATCCAGGAAGTTCAGAGAGTCCCAGGCAGGATAAACCCAAGGAGAAACATGGCAAGACATGGTAATCAAACTGACAAAATTAAAGACAAAGAAAAATTATTACAAACAACAAGGGAAAAATGACAAATAACATACAAGGGAACTCCCATAATGTTGATAGCTGATTTCTCAGCAGAAATTCTACAAGCCAGAAGTGAGTAGCACGATATATTTAAAGTGATGAAAGGGAAGAACCTACAACTAAGATTACTCTACCTGACAAGGATCTCATTCAGATTTGATGGAGAAATCAAAAGCTTTACAGACAAGCAAAAGCTAAGAGAATTCAGCACCACCAAACCAGCTCTACAGCAAACGCTAAAGGATCTTCTCTGAGTGGGAAACACAAGAGAAGAAACGCAAAACAATTAAGAAAATGGTAATAGGAACATATATATCGATAGCTACCTTAAATGTGAATGGATTAAATGCTCCAACCAAAAGACACAGGCTTGCTGAATGGATACAAAAACAAGACCAATTTTTTTGCTGTCTACAAGAGACCCACTTCAGACCTAGGGACGTATACAGACTGAAAGTGAGGGGATGGAAAAAGATATTCCATGCAAATGGAAATCAAAAGAAAGCTGGAGTAGCAATACTCATATCAGATAAAATAAACTTCAAAATAAAAAATGTTACAAGAGACAAGGAAGGACGCTACATAATGATCAAGGGATCAATCCAAGAAGAAGATATAACAATTATAAATATATTTGCACCCAGCATAGGAGCACCTCAATACATAAGGCAACTGCTAACAGCTATAAAAGAGGAAATCAATAGTAACACAATAATAGTGGGAGACATTAACACCTCACTTACACCAGTGGAAAGATCATCCAGAGAGAAAATTAATAAGGAAACACAAGCTTTAAATGACAGAATACACTAGATAGATTTAATTGATATTTATAGGACATTCCAGCAGATTACACTTTCTTCTCAAGTGCACACGGAACATTCTCCAGGAAAGGTCACATCTTGGGTCACAAATCAAGCCTCGGTAAATTTTAGAAAATTGAAATTATATCAAGCATCTTTTCCAACCACAACGCTATGAGATTAGTAATCAATTACAGGGGAAAAAACGTAAAAAACACAAACATATGAAGGTTAAACAATACGTTACTAACTAACCAAGAGATCACTGAAGAAATCAAAGAGGAAATCAATAAATACCTAGAGACAAATGACCATGAAAACACGATGATCCAAAACCTATGGGATGCAGCAAAAGCAGTTCTAAGAGGGAAGTTTATAGCAAAACAATCCTACCTCAAGAAACAAGAAAAATCTCAAACCATCTAACCTTATACCTAAAGGAACTAGAGAAAGAAGAACAAACAAAACCCAAAGTTAGTAGAAGGAAAGAAATCATAAAGATCAGAGCAGAAATAAATGAAATAGAAACAAAGTAAACAATAACAAAGATCAATAAAACTAAAAGCTGGTTCTTTGAGAATATAAACAAAATTGATAAACCAGACTCATCAAGAAAAAGAGGGAGAGGACTCAAATCAATAAAATTAGAAATGAAAAAGGAGAACTTACAACAGACACTGCAGAAATACAAAGCATCGTAAGAGACTACTACAAGCAACTCTATGCCAATAAAATGGGCAACCTGGAAGAAATGGACAAATTCTCAGGAAGGTATGAGCTTCCAAGACAGAACCAGGAAGAAATAGAAAATATGAACAGACCAATCATAAGTAATGAAATTGAAACAGTGATTAAAAATCTTCCAACAAACAAAAGTCCAGGACCAGATGGCTTCACAAGTGACTTCTATCAAACATTTAGAGAAGAGCTAACACTCATTCTTCTCAAACTCTTCCAAAATATTGCAGAGGAAGGAACACTCCCAAGCTCATTCTACAAGGCCACCATCACCCTGATACCAAAACCAGACAAAGATACTACAAAAAAAGAAATTTACAGACCAATATCACTGATGAATATAGATGCAAAAATCCTCAACAATGTACTAGCAAACAGAATCCAACAACGCATTAAAAGGATCATACACCGGGCTTCCCTGGTGGCACAGTGGTTGAGAATCTGCCTGCCAATGCAGGGGACACGGGTTTGAGCCCTGGTCTGGGAAGATCCCACATGCCGCGGAGCAACTGGGCCCGTGAGCCACAACTACTGAGGCTGCGCGTCTGGAGCCTGTGCTCCGCAACAAGAGAGGCCGCGATAGTGAAGAGGCCTGCGCACCGTGATGAAGAGTGGCCCCCACTTGCCACAACTAGAGGAAGCCCTCACACAGAAACGAAGACCCAACACAGCCAAAAATAAACATAAAAAATAAATAAATAAATAAATAAATATTTTTTTAAAAAAAGGATCATACACCATGATCAAGTGGGATTTATCCCAGGGATGCAAGGATTCTTAAATATATGCAAATCAATCAACGTGATATACCATGTTAACAAATCGAAGATTTCCCGTTTGCAAGGCAGAAATAGAGACGCAGATGTAGAGAACAAACATATGGACACAAAGGGGGGAAAGTGGGGGGGTGGTGGTGGTGTGATGAATTGGGAGATTGAGATTGACATACATACACTAATATGTATAAAATAGATAACTAATAAGAACCTGCTGTATAAAAATAAATAAATAAAATTTTAAAAATAATTGATAAAAATCTGAGAAAAATTGGTGAAAAACTTAGAGAAAATATTTATGAGTCATAAGTGAGAGCTGAGGAATGCTAATATATTTTCGTAGTTTGGGCTTAATACTTGAGATCAAAAGGCTGTAGAGAAGACCTCACTGTCCCCTTTGTAACAGCTTATCCAAGTGTCTGGATGGCAGTAGTCTCATTAGTATTGGGCCCAGAAATACTACCTAAAATTTGATGGCAAGTGTCATAAACTTGTAATGGAAAATTAGGAAGTTAATTTAATGGCACGCATCATTCATTCACTCAGTCAGTCAGCAGAGATTCACTGAGCACTTCCTTTTTATGGATATTACTCTAGTTGCTGGAAATCATTAAGAAAACAAGACAGACAAAATCCCTGCTCTCATGGAAGTCACATTCTAAGTAGGGAAAGGCAGAAAACAAACAAGTAAATAAATGTATAATATTCCAGATGTCACCGGGGGCTATAAAGAAAAATGAAGCAGGATAAGGGGGATAGTATTGGAAGCAAGAAGGTCACTATTTTTTATAAGGTGGTCTTTAATAAGGTGGCATTCGAGCAAAGACCTAAGTAAAGTAAAGAAGCAAGCCATGTGGCTATCTGGGGGAAAGACATTCTTTGCACCTCTGGGTACAAAGACCCTGTGGTAGAAGCACGGTTGGTAGTTTTGAAGAAGAGCTAGGATATGTGGATGGGGCAGAGGAAACAGTTGTAGGAGATGAGGTTCCAGAGGTGGGTGGGGGCCCACTGATGGGTGACAGGACATTGTTGGAGAAGAAATTGCCGGGAAAGTAAGAAGAGGGAGAACATTGGAGGAGACGGCAGTGACCCAAGTAAATCATTCCTCAGAATCAGCTATGTCTGTGAACTAGGCAAAACAGCCTACCTAGGTGCTAATAAAAAAAAAAAAAGAAAAAAAAGTCAAAGATTTGCTTGGGAGAATACATAGCTGGAATGATAATTCTGCTGCAACTTTCTCTAGGGAGAACAGAGAACTCTCTACCCTTCTACTTAGTCCTGTATTGTTACCGACTCGCTGTTTCCCCGTTTAGGAAGTTAGTGAACTGCTGTCAGGAGAAAATGATACATATATATCTATGGCTTTACATTTCTAGTAAAAAGCATTCTTTTTAGAAAATATTTACTTTTCTTCAGGTCTCAGATTTGGAAGCCTTCAGCTGAATCCCTAGAGTTGGTTTCAGTCGGCTGATGGAAACATTGTGCGGGTGTAAGACTACAGAGTTAAATCATGTTGTTAGGGCCGTAGCCCCAGGCTTAAAATAAACTGTCCTTAGCAAAAGAGAAGTGGGCAGTAGGAAAGCACTGATTCAAATAGAAGTTGAAACACCACTTTGTCCTCCTTTAGGTTTCTGGTGTTTACTGATTTATTTTCCAAAATCCTATCATGCCATTGGAATGGGAGGAACTGTTGGGAGTGTTGAGAGCTGAGAGATTTATAACTCCAGCTTAAATGATCATTCCAGAACTATCTAGAGCAAGTAGAACTTTTTAACCCATTTTGAGTCTTTGAGTCTTGGACCTTTCTTTCACTCATTAAAAAAGTCCTTATATATGAAATCATTTTAGGAGATTTAGTGATCTCTCAAGCTGGCCAGTGGATTCAGGATAAGTTTTTTTTTTTTTTTTTTTTTTTTTTTAAGATTTATTTATTGATTGATTGCTATGTTGGATCTTCGTTTCTGTGCTAGGGCTTTCTCTAGTTGCGGCAAGCGGGGGCCATTCTTCATCGCGGTGCGCGGGCCTCTCACTATCGTGGCCTCTCTTGTTGTGGAGCACGGGCTCCAGAGCGCAGGCTCAGTAATTGTGGCTCACAGGCCTAGTTGCTCCTTGGCATGTGGGATCTTCCCAGACCAGGGCTCGAACCCGTGTCCCCTGCATTAGCAGGCAGACTCTCAACCACTGTGCCACCAGGGAAGCCCCAGGATAAGTTTTTAATGCTACTAGAGATCAAAAATGGAATTAGAAATGAGACCCAAACTTATTTCTGTGTGTTGTAAATAGCATGAGCTTGGGAGAGAAAGGTATGTGTTCATTTTCAAGTTTTGCCACTTAACAACTGTATAATTTTGGGCAGGTCACATTCTCCCAGAACCTTCTCATCTATAATATATAATACAGGGATATTTGTAACTCTCTCTCTCTCTAGTTTTATCTGAGTATGAAACTTGAGATAAGATGTGATCAAGTATTGATACTTTCTTAACTGTAAAATTATAAATACATATTATTAAACAGCTTTGTAGTATTTAAAGAATCACTCTGCAGTGATCTTATGCACAATTTGAATGAGGCACTTGCTATTCCAGAAATAGTTATACAAATCCAAATCTACTGTTATGGGACTTCAGGGGCCCTGCTTTTCAGCTCATGATATTTTTTGTGACATCTGGGAAGCAGAGTGTCGCTAGTGTTAAGTTCATGTTTGTTCCCTCCCCACCCTCCTTCCACCTACAAATCTGAAAAATCACTGCATGCCTAACACATTTGGGGCGCTCCAACTCTAAGCCTTTGAAATTCAGTGAAATTGTTCCTTGTTGGCCCTAGAACACCAAAGTACTTTACTCTTAATCATCTAAAAAGTAATGAACAATCACATATGTTCTTCAGTTTTCAGGAAACACCATTAAGATGTTCTTAGTGAATAAGTTCTGCAAATCGCTGTCTTATCTCCTCAAGCAAGAAATTTTAACAGATGTTTATTGAATTGTTCCTAAAATGTATTATGATTACTTACTGTATCATAGTATTCTGAACATAGTTTAGGAGCTAAAGTTATAGTGTTCTTTAGTACAGTGATTAGTAAAATAACTTTTGCTGGGTGCAGGCCCTTTCCCCTATACTAAATAAACCCAAATTACTTGCAAGGCATCCAGATTTTTTGCTTCCTTGTTTAGTGTCACCTGTATCTTCCTGGCTGATCTCCTTTAAGTGTAAGCCCTCACCCACTTTTAATTTACTCCCTGCTATACTGCTTCATAAACTAACAATTTTAGTACTACCTTCAGGTTTTCTGCCACATCATCAATTGTATCAGCATTATTATACATGTAATGCCTTTTAAAAACAATAGGCTTTTTTTTACTTAAAATATTTTAAAAGAAAATTATATCACTCTTCCATTACCAGTATAATTGTCAGTTATGTTTTAGCATACATTAAAATAAATATATAAGGACTTCTACTTCCAAGCCAAGATGAAGTAAAAAAGAACAGATTTATACTCCTGTCTGAAACAACCAGTAAAATGGACAAAATGTATATAATAACAGCTTTCAAGATACTGTATGTCAGGCAAGGAAGGACAGTGATTCCTGAGAGATGAGAAAAAACCAAGTCGGGCCTATGATTGCCCCAACTTACACTCTTTGGAGAGTTTCCAGGCCACAGTACAGGAGGGGAAATCAAGGAGCAGTCTGATATACTCCCTGAGTTGAGGATATGAAGCTGAGAGCATGAGGAGGTCAAGATGGCTAGAGTTCTCAGGACAGAGATCCTGAGAAGAGAGAAATGAACAGAGAACTCTGGAGATCTGCAATGTCCACCTTGAGGATTTAGTTAAGTACTGATCAATGCAATATCGTACTGGAAATTCTAGGCAGCAAAGTATGGCAAGAAAAAAATGTCATCTAAATAGGAAAAAAGAAGTAAAAGCTCTTTTAATTGCAGACAACATGAATATCTAAGTAGAAAATCGAGTGAAATCTACAAAAAAAACTACTTAAACTAAGAAGTGAGTTTAGCAAGGTTACAACATGTAAGATCGATAGACAAAAATCAGTAGTGTTTTTGTGTATTAGTAATGAATATTTGTTAACTGAAATAAAAAATTAAAGGCATTTAGAATAACATCAACAATATGAGGTACTTACGGATAAATATTCAAAAAAGGTATGGTGATCTAATACACTGAAAACTATAAAACATCATTAAAGGAAATTAAAGAACACCTAAGTAAATGGATTGACATACTCTGTTTATGGGTTGGAAGACTTGATATGTTAGGATGTCAATTCTCCCCATATTTATCTAGATAAAACACAATTCCAAATCAGATTGTAGCAGGCATTTTTATAGAAATTGAAAACTTATTCTAAAATACATAATGGAAATGCAAATGACTTAAAATTCCAAAGTGACTTTGAAAAGGATAAACTTGGAGGACTAGCACTATGGGATTGTAAAAGTTATAAACCTGCAGTAATCAAGACAGTATGGTATTGGAGTAAAGATAGACAGACAGATCAATGGAACAGAATAAAGAGTGTAGAAATAGATCAACTCATATATAGTTGATTTACAACACAGAATCAAATGCATTTCTATAGAGAAGGTTTTAAACAAATGATGCTGGAACAAATAGATAGCCATATGAAAAAACAAAAAGAGCTTTGATCCCTACCTCATACTATACACACAAAAATTACTAGTATACAGTATGCAGAAAATTAACTTGAGTTTGGATCACAGACCTAAATGTAAAACCCAAAACTACAGAACTTCAAGAAGAAAACATAAAACATAAGAGAAAACCTTTGTTTCTTTGGGTCAGGCAAAGATTTCTTAGATACGATACCAAAAACATAATCCATAAAAAAATTAATTGATAAAGTGGATTTTATCAAAATTAAAAACTTTGAGTCTTCAGCAGACAGTGCTAAGGGAATGAAAATACAAGACACAGATAAAGCATATATCTGATAAAGAGCATAGATCCAGAACTTAAAAGAACTCTCAAAATCAATAATAAGATAATAAATAACCAAATTAAAAATTGGGCTAAAGATTTGAACAGACACTTCATCAAAGTAGATATACAAGTTGACAAAATATGCTCAACATCATTAGTCATTAGAGAAATGCAAACTAAAATCACCATGAGATACCACTACATATCTCTTAGGATGACTAAAATTAAAAGACTGACCATGCCATGTGTTGGCAAGGATTTAGATAACTGGAACTTTCATACTGTCCTCGTGGGAATGTAAAGTGGTACAACCATTTGAGAAAACAATTTGCCATTTTCTTAAAAAGTTAAATAAATACACAACCATTCTATGCCTAGATATTCGCCAAAGAGAAATGATAACGTGTTCTTACAAAGAATTGCACGTGAATATTCATATATGTACAGTTTATTTACATTTACATTTATATTTATTTGTCATAGCCCCAAACTAGAAACAACACAAACGTCCATTAAAAAGTGAATGGATACACAAATGGTATAACAATACAATGGAGAACTATGCTGCAATTATAAAAAATGCACTACTGATACCTGCAACAACATGGATGAATCTCAAAGTAATAAACTGAGTTAAGGAAGCTACACCCCAAAAAAATCATATTGTACTATTACATTTAACAGAAGTTCTAGGAAATGTGAACTAATCTATTGTAATAGAAAGCAAATCTGTGCGTGTGCCTAAATATACATATATATATATATATATATATATATATATAGTCATTTTATTACATTGATTATACCTTATATAGCTTTAAAAATATTAAATACATAATTGTTACAAAATGTTGGTTCACATAGTACCCAAAATCATCTTGCCTACACCACCATCTGGAAACTGTTGCTACCTGTTATCAGAGCTTAAGGTTCTCAAAGGAAGGATGAGACAAAGACTTAGTTTAGTAATTTCAATTTTGCTAACCCATACTCCAACAGTGAGTTCTGTTGGCAGGTGTGTCCATCTTTCCTAATAAGTAAAGTTAGAAGGACTCTAGGAGACTAGTTTTTCATGTTGCTCAGGGCATTCCTGTCAAAGTCAGAAAGCAGTTTTGGAAGGCAGTGGAATAGTGTTGGCAGACCAAGTTTTTTGCCCTGTATCACCTGGATCCTTGCCTTCATTTGTTCTGTGTGTCTGAGAACATCATTTAATGTCTCTGGGCTGCATATGGAAAACAAGGAGCTTAAATTTGATCCCTAAAACTTCTTCCATGACTGTCATTTTTTTTTTTTTAAAGAAATTCACGTTCTTTTATTTATTTATTTATTTATTTATTTATGACTGTGTTGAGTCTTCGTTTCTGTGCGAGGGCTTTCTCTAGTTGCGGCAAGTGGGGACCACTCTTCATCGCGGTGCGCGGGCCTCTCACTATCGCGGCCTCTCTTGTTGCGGAGCACAGGCTCCAGATGCGCAGGCTCAGTAATTGTGGCTCACGGGCCCAGTCGCTCCGTGGCATTTGGGATCTTCCCAGACCAGGGCTCGAACCCGTGTCCCCTGCATTAGCAGGCAGATTCTCAACCACTGCGCCACCAGGGAAGCCCCATGACTGTCATTTTGCCTCCAGGTTGTAGCTGTGTTTTAGAGGGCTGAGATGACTGGAAGTTCAACCACCAGATGATAGCACAAAGTAAAGAGAGAAGAGTTCTATGATTTTAAGTAAAAATCAAATAAAGGCAATTCAAATTTAGAAACAGAATAATTTTAGTGATATTCTATGGTGACATAGTAAGAGTTGAATAAAAGATTTGCTAATCTCTCTATTTTTATTTTTAAAAAGTTTAAAAAGTACAATCTTCTCATCTAGGAATGATGCCTGGTTTCTGTCTTAAGTGAATTTTTATATTTTTTTCTTACAACATTAAAAAAGAAGTTAATACTGTCAGAGTCCCACCCAACTCTAGCAGAACTGGTGTTTGCATAAATGATGACAACCTGCACTCCTACCATAGCTTTTGTGATTCCAGTGAAATATATTTCCTAACATAAAGCCGATTTACCTTGGAATGTCAGGGACAGCTTTAGAGTAACTGGTAAAAATTAAAACCTAAATTAAAACCCAACCCAACATAGTTGGTATTTCTTCCAACGAATGAAGACCTGTTCACAGCCAATGTTGAAAATTAAATGGAGCAGACTCTTCTAAGAGAAAGTACATAGCTACTTCCCTCCAAGCAACAATTGAGAATATTGGTCAAAAATTCTGGTCCTTTCAGACTACGGCACTTGTTACAATGACCTTCTGGGCATCCCTAATCACAGTGCAGGCACTAGGTGGCTCTAACTGGAGATACTTAAATATCCATTGGTAATAATGAGTGTCCGAAGTAACAGTGCTTTGCTCTATGTGTTTCTTCTGTAAACCTAGTGAGAATCTGCTCCCTTATCCAAAAGAATGCATGCATGCCAAATTTTAGAAACTGGATAGAAAGTATGTTCTATGTCCTTTCATTCCCTTCATAATCTCTTTTCTCCTTTACCAAATCTGTTCTTGGAAAACCAGTTGTCACACATTCCCTGTATATTTCTAAATAAATTGGATCTACTGCACCTAATAAATCACTAATATTTTGGTGTCAATGAACTTGGTGTATTATTTCCAGAAATTCAGCCATGTCCTTATGGTAGAAATTAAAAGTATGTGAGGAAAATGCTTTGGGACAAGAGAGTTTTTGAGGTTCTTCGATCTTGCTGCATAAATATCTAGATACTCTGTTTTTTGGCAGTCCCTGGTTTTTGCCCTTCTTTTCTTCCATTAAAATCTTTTGTGTTTTTTTTTAAATTGTAGTTCAATAATCTGTATAATCAGAATAATTTCAAGTTTTGCATGCTAACATGCCTAGCACACATATTTAGGTTCAAAGCTGAAAAAATACCATTACTGCCATTTTTTATTTGCTCTTCCTTTACTTCATTTAACAAATACTTATTACACCCCATGAGCACTAGCGCCAGACTGCCTGGTTTTAAATAGAGCCTGTGTTGGTTACTAGCAGTGTGACTTTAGAAAAGTTATCTAACATCTCTATTTGTCTGTTTCCTCATGTGTAAAATGGAGACACTGGTGCTTCATCATAGAGTTGGTGTGAGGATTATTGACAATATATGAAAACTCTTAGAATAGTACTGTACACATAAGGACCATACATATTGGCTATCACTACTACTGCTGCTGTCTCTTCCTATAAAGGCACTAATCTCATAGATGAGGGTGCCACCCTCATGACCTGATCACCCCCCAAAGGCCTTACCTCTAAATACCATCACATTGCAAATTAATATTTCAACATATGAATTTTTTTGGAGGGACACAAGCATTCAGTCCATAACAATGTATAATCTCATGTCTCAAAAAAAATCTATGAGAAAAGTATAATTTATAGATAAGGGAACAGAATTTTTGAGTTTTAAATAATGTGCCCAAGATCCTGGAGCTGGTAATGGCCTAAGCCAGTATTCAAACCCAGGCCTCCTTGATTCAAGAGCACACACCCCCCCACACACACACACACATACACACACTATTTTCTCCTGTTATGCCATACCACCAGTAACTAATTCTGTGGGAGGATTCAGGGAAAACCTTTCAGAAGAAGTGATGTTTAGGCAGTGTACTGAAGGAAGAATGAGAGTTATTCAGTAGAGAATGGAAGAGGCATTTGTGATGGAGGGAACAACAGGATTACATAAATGAGAAATTGGTGGCTGGCCTTGTTCTTTGCCAAGCAGGTGCTGTACCAACCCTGTGGATTTGTTCTTCAAGGATATGGGATAGGAGGACTGGGGAAAGGACCAGGGCATCTGATGGCAGAATCTACTTAGCTCCATTCTCCACAGTAATCCCAGAGCAGACTGTGGGTGAAGGACCTCCATTTCTCTCTGTTATTCTCTCCACTCTATAAACAGAGTGGTTCAGCCCACAGTCATTTATCTAAGCCTGCTTCTTCTACACAGAATAGAATCATACTCCTTAGGAGCAATATTGCTAGGCATATTGATAACTTTCTTTTGAAAAGCAGAAGGCACTTTTTGTGGATTTGATTTGATTTCCTCATCAGAGGATGTTATTTGAGATTTTGCAGGTGCAGGCTAACATCTCTATGAGACAGAGGCACTTCGTTTATTTGCTCCCTATCCATGACTTCACCGGGCATGTTGGTGCATCTGGTTAAGCCCAGAGAATAGACATTTGCAGGATCAAGCCTCACCATCTTATCAATGTGCCAAGATGTTTTGAATGTAAAGACAGGGAATATTGTCCAGTGGTTCTGCTGCTTGAAGGGCCTTTTTCTGATTGTTTTAAAATGTGAATACTATTTTCATGGAAAATATTGTGTGGGGCTCTAGTATAAATAAGATAATAAAATGAATTTTAATTGCATTTAAGCAGGCATTGCTACTACCAAAAGATGCAGGAAAGTGAAATTGAGATCATTATAAAAAAATATGGATTTAGAGATAAGGCCTAATATAAAAACAGATTTTGGTAACTGCCTGGAGTAAATTGAAATTTGGTCTCAATGCTAATATTGTCTAATACATTCAAGAATAAAATACTGGCTTGATCTCGGTTATTGCTCCATGGAGATAAACTCCTCATCCATGGAAGATGAAATAACCCTTGAAGGTTTCATACCATTACTATGCAGTGCACAATAACAATACAACAACAAATTAACAAAGTAGGGTCTATTATTGGAGAATGATTTCACGTCAGCCTCAGAACAGTTTACTCATTTCAGAAGTCAGTGTAATAAAGAAGCATTTTATTTCTCCAACATCCCTGAGGAAATGTGTGTGTGTGTGTGTGTGTGTCTCTGTGTGTGTGTGTCTGTATTTGGTCACATAAGTGTGTTTTCATGATAACCCAGTCATGCCCTTTTATCACAAATCAAGTTTTTAATTTCACTGATCTTGATTTTAAAAAATCTAGAATTTCATAGGATGGATATCAAAAACAACAACCAGAGATTAGTAGGCTTTTAATAAATTAGTCCTTTATTCTTGTAACACCTGCTCTGGACTCCTAAACTGGGGCAATCACTAGGGCAGAAACTAAGCCAATAATAGGGGCTTAAATACACCAACCCTTTACTTTACATATAGCAGCTACTAAATAAATATTGGAAAACTGAATTTCAAACAGTAGCCCTGAATATAAGGGCAAATATAAGGGGTTTGATACTCAAGGTATTCTGTTAGCAAGGGCTTATTTTCACATGGCCTGTATATTTCTAGTAATAGCAGCAAACAACAGACCATTCTGAGTCATTACCATTAGTCTCCATAGGTAGACCCAGCCCTTCCACTTAAACATAACTTGTGTTTGTTTTGTTATATCACTTTCATAAAAATTTTGGGGAGGGGACAGTAGATGAAAATTCACGTTTCCAATGCAGAAACTTGTGTTCAAGTATTTGCATTTTTATTAAAATACCTAAAATGATTGGGCAACTAATATTTTAAAAAAGAACTATAGCTGTTTTAGTTATTGCTACTGAGCTTAGGACAGCTGTTGCAGATCTAAACAGTTTGAACTTTAGTGTAAATATAAATTTTAAAGAAAATGGGGTCATGAGTGGCTTCTTTACTTTAGCTCATCAAGCCATTCTGTTTATAATGTTTTCTTTCCCAAGTAGGAGGTGGAACCTTATCACGTCTATGACTTAACGCTATTTTGGTTATATGATAACATTCATCATCAGAACTTCTGAGGTGCTGTACATTTCCTACAGAATCAGGGTCAGATTCCTATGTTGCATGGATGTAGTGGTACACCTTGACTTCTCTCTTCACGTACCCTGCCCAAACGTCGAGCTGAGTAGCCTCTTATTCCTTATTGGTACCTGATACTTTCTTGGTTCTACCTCTCAGTGCATCCTCTTCCTTCTAAAGAAAAAAATTTTCCACCCATTTCCATGTGTTTATATCTTACTTACCTTTAATATTTTACCTCAAATGTCAAAATTTTTTGAAGAATTCCCTGATTCTTACATTGGACATGATTACTCTCTCTCTCATTTATATAAAATCTCTCATATATTAAGTATCATTTTGATCTCATTTTGCGATGCTTTCTTTTCTACTCTATCAATAAGAACAAAATCACAAGGATAATGATAAATATTAAACCTTATTCTATAATATGAAAAGTTCCTTATGTACATTATCTCATGCAATCCACAAAACAACCCCATAGTGGAGATAATGCTATTATTATTCCTAATTCACTTAGGAAGAAATTCTTAGAGAGGGCACAATAATTAATCCAAGGTCCAGTGGTTGGTTTTAGATCTGGAATTCTAATTCATAGACCTTATTCTTAGCCAATAGGCAAGACTGTGCTTCATAGCTATACCTCCTTTTGCTTGTAACTTACCACTTTCTACTTTGTTGTGTAATTACCGATGACCTGAATTACTATAGTTGTTGTTCCTTGAGGGCTAAAATTATGTTTGATTCTTCTTGGTATTTTAAACATGACTGAACTCAGGGTTTCACACTAAAGTTAGGGTGGTCCAAAACTATTTGGAGAACAACTGAAAAATTTGGAACTTTTCATATATTCTTTTATAGCTCTGACATGGAAGATTTATTGAGAGAGGAAAGAACTATGTTTAACTGTCATCAAAATAAAGTGGAAAATATAGCTTTGCCCAAAAGAAATGACATGTTCTGAAAGAATAAAATTAAAACGGGATTTTAACCCATTATCTAGTCTATCTGAAAATAAACAAGGACAGTCACCTAATTGAAGGAGTAAATGTCTTTAAACTTTCACAGTCACTGTGTAATATTCATAAATGTGGAATCTGGAAATTATTTCCCACTGAAATGAAAGAGATTATACTTGACTAAAAGAAAAATTAATATTAATGAAACAATAGCTAATATTCATGATATTTTAATAATTAGAGAAAGGAATAATAACATTTATTTGTATTTTTAACTTTTTATTTTATATTGGAGTATAGTCAATTAACACTGTTGTGATAGTTTCAGGTGCACAGCAAAGTGACTCAACCATACATATACATGCATCCATTCTCCCCCAAACTCCCCTTTATTTATATTTATATCATGCAGATAGATAACTGACTGCTTTTCATCAAGATGATTGTCACTAAATTTACAGACCCTCAATACTGAAGTAGGAGAAGGTGTTGAAGATAAGATATCTTATCTGGAGACTAATAACCTTTTTGTCTTTAACAAGCTATCTTATCTTTACTACTGTTTTAGAAGCTCAAGAGAGTGGTGACCTTGAATAAACACTGCTATTTCCATCATCATGTCCTGAGACTAATTCAGAGAGGAAATGCCTCATCAGAAGGATGGAATACAGTCCAGGCTTATGAAGTAGCAGATAGACCTGTGAGGAGCTCACCTTCTAAGATTGAAGAACCTTCTGTTCTGGGTCATTTATCTTAGTCATCCTAACTACACTCCCAATTGCACAATGAATGCTAAGAAGAGTTTAGACTTCCTTCAACCATCCTGTTCATTCATGAGGTAAAAAGAGAGATGAGGATGAAAGCCTAGTTGATTGACAGTTTTGATTATATTCTTAAGGGTCTAATTGAATAGTGTGTCCTATAAAACTTCCTGAACATTAAGTATATTCCCAATATTGGTTATATTGTGCTGCAAAAATCCAGTCACCTAGGAGGATTTATTCTGATTACTTCCCACCTATACAGAGTTAACATCATGTAGACATAATGAGGCTGATAGAATTTTCATGAAATAGTTGTTGGATGTATATTGTTTGGATACTGGGATATCAACATCTCTATCTAGTAATCCTCCAAGCAAAGCTCTTCACAGCCAAATAATAATACAGCTAAACAATGTCACGAGAGGTACTTTTAGGGTCTTGATTTGCTGCTTTATTTTCTTTCTTTTTTATTTTAAATTTAATTAATTTATTTATTATACAGCAGGTTCTTATTAGTTATCTGTTCTATACATATTAGTGTATATATGTCAATCCCAATCTCCCAATTCATCCCACCACCACCAAACCCCCCCCCCAACTTTCTCCCCTGGTGTCTATACGTTTGTTCTCTACATCTGTGTCTCTATTTCTGCCTTGCAAACCGGTTCATCTGTACCATTTTTCTAGGTTCGACATATATGAAAAATATGGAATGCTTCACGAATTTGCGTGTCATCCTTGCGCAGGGGCCATGCTAATCTTCTCTGTATTGTTCCAATTTTAGTATATGAGCTGTCGAAGTGAGCACTGCTGCTTTATTTTCTTCTGCCAGTTTATTCATTTATATACATATATAAATATATATACTAATTTCTGTCAAATTCAGTTCATAAGGAAATCTTTATGATCAGCGTTTTCAGGTTACCCCAAGAGCCTCACAAAAGATACTGAATTTTATGATGCAAATTACACTGATACTTCCTAAAGAGTTCTGTGTTCTGTCTTTGTAATGGAGTCTTTAGATTTCTTTAGACCTGCATCCTACTTAGAAGTCCCTGACCATACTGAGCAAGTTCAATGACTCTTTCCTAGAGTCAACCAAATAAAAATAAAATTTCTTTTTCTATAATAAATGGTAGATCAGGATTTTTCTCCCTCTTTTCCCTTTACCTTATGCTTCTAACAAGGAAGCACATCTCCAGTGTTTTCTACCTTGATACCTTGCTGTTTCCACTGAGAATGTGTCACACCCCAGTTATATGTTACCTTCTCCAGGAAGAGTTCTCTTTTTGTCCAGCAGAATTCATCTCTTCATTCTCTAAAGTTACAACTCTCTTGTAGCCCTTATCATATTATTTTAAATTTTATTACACATCTGATCTTCCCAGCTTAAGGATAAATTACTTGAGGCTAGGGAACATGCTAATCTCATCTTTGAGTCTGCCACAGCTCATAAGGCAATGTCCAGAAAAGGTAGGGAGTAAATATTTGTCAGGAAAGAACAAGTGAATTGTCATTTTCCTAAAGACAATGATGAAGCCAATTTTGTACCGTTTGTGTAAAATATTGGATAAGGTTGTCGAGATTGTTGCACACAGAATCTTTTCCTTTTTTATTGAGGCCATTAACGTGGAGAAAAGGACTATGCAGACAATTATGAAGGATATATCTTAAGATAAGTAGTTAGAAAGATTTTCAAGATTTTGAAAAATATGTTTCACAAGGAACCAGAATTTAAAATATTATTTAGTTCTTTTTCTGTGGGATTCTTAAACCCCACAGTGGATTTACCACTGATAAGCACTCGCTCTTGCTCTCTTTCTTTTTTAATCCTTCAGTTTCTAAGGTAACTTTTAATATCTTGGCATCATTCCATGGTCTTTGGTGTGCTGGTACTTTTTTTATAAGGCCCTTTTTTGAGACTATAACTTTTGGTGATTTCAGAATAGAAAGAGATATAAACAGTGCACCTTCCCCATTGAATGTCATAATAGTTTTCAACACAGAGGTGTATTGCTCATGATTCTAGTGATTCAAATTCCTACTTTTCCTAGGGTAGAAAGAATGTAGAGCCACAAATACCCTTCCTTTAAATTTAACTATACCATCTTATCATAATGTCTTCTAATGAAATATTTTCTGAATGGTTTGACGCAGGTGTCTGTGCTGGTTGTGGGAGGGTGGGTTACGAAGAATGAGATGAATGTGAGAGTTCAGGGATGGGCACAAAGCAATAATTGACATTTGACTGTTGTGGCAGAGCCTTTACCAATATCCAGTCTGCAGTTCCTCAGTCTTAGGGAAACAAAACACTACTGTGCTTCACTGAACCCTTATCTTGCTTCCTGCAAGAGCTGAGTATAGCCTGAATCTTTTTCATGGTTCTCTATTTTACATTGAACAACACATAGCAGAATGTATCGTCAGTAAAGCCAGTAAGCTCTGATCCTAGTTGGGTATACCACATGTTTCCCCTCTATATTACTTATAACTTTTCCTTGAACAAATTTAGCTGTACCATTTCAGGAAACAGAGGTTGACCAAAATCCTCAAGCACCTCTGGTTAAGAGGGATTTTCACTGCAATGCATACACATAATACTTCGAGGCATTTTGTATGGTGAGTAAAATTTGAGAAATGTATATCCAAATAGTATGCACAAATTGTGTCTATATGATTTATAAGTACCTCATCAACTTGTAAACAACTAGTAGGAAAAAATTTAAAGAAACAATAATAGGATATTATGAGAACTAGAAGGACTGTAGAGGAAAGCATATCTCAGTCTCTCATTTTGAAGATGAGAAAACTAAAGTCCAAATGGGTTAATTGATTTTCTCAGTATCATTTAGCCATTAAGTGACAAAGCAAGGACTCCTGACTCCTGGTCCAGTGCTCCCCTCCATCATACCATTGTGTTCATATAAGGAAGAACTAGCTTCAAATGGATTCTCTGGTGCTTATTCAGATGTTTCTTGAACAAACTTAGAAGCTTTAAGCTCTATCCCATCTTCCACTGAGATGCCCCATTCCATCACTGGGTAGGTCTTACTGTCTAATATTCTTATCATTCTCAAAATCTAGTTTCCTATAACTTCCACCCATTGGACCTGGTTCTTCTCCTTAGGGCCACATGCATGGAACCTGTTTCTTCTTTCCAGTTGCAGTAGTTCAGCTATTCAAAGACAACTGAGGTTCCATCCTCACATCCCAAGCCTTCCTATAATTTTCTTTTCCATGATAAGCATTCTCAGTTGCATTAGTCCTTCACATGGAGAAAATAGAGAAAAGGTTTTTCTACCCCTCAACATAATTGGTTGACATTTCCCCCCTTGTTTTTAATTTTATATTTTGTGTTTAATTTTTACAAATCACAATGAACAATTCTCATGGCTCAGTTTTCCAACCCCTCCCTTGCCCTAATCCCTTCTGATCTTTTTTGAGGTTGAAATTTAAGATTAGGAGTCCACTGTTATTTGGCAGAGGAAAGGCAACTTGGGATTTACCATTGAATGAGAAGATTTCCTTTTCCCTGTGAGTTTTCAGTTAGCCTGTCTCCTCTCCACTGAAGAGTGGGTAGGGGTGAATCAGTGAGATGATGCCAGAAGTGATACAGGCACATAATAGTTATGGTTAGAAGTGGCTGCTTGCCACTCTGCACAGAGGAGACTTGTGTGGTCAGCAAAAGGCCTTGCAGTTCACATCATGTCTCTATTGCTGGCAGCATAAGTACAGGAAGAAAAAAAAAAGTGAAAAGTGGGCTTATTTAACAGCTTTAAGCTGCCTAAAATGTGTGTTTCCAGCCCTAGGGGACACAATCATTCAAGAATTTGTAAAATTGTTCCAATGAATTCATCAGATTTTTTTGCATATTATTTGAAACCAACTTAAGACAAGATTTAAGAGGCCAGGAAGGAATTTTTGAATTCATGTGATTAAAGATGGCAAGGGTTTAGGATTTTCCTTCTTGGGCATCAAACTGTAACTTTGTATACCAAATTTCCATGTTTTAAAACTCTGTTCTCTCTTTCTTGGTGTTCAAGTTAGGGGAGGAAGAGTAAGAGGCTGAGGGGCTGGAGAAGGAAATGGGGGCAGAAAGGAGAGGGAAGTAGTTGTAGATCGCAAGTAATGAAGGAGTGATTCCAAAAACCAAACTGCCAATCAATTAAATATAGATAAGAGGACTGAGATTCTGAAATGTTGAAACAAAAATTAAATTAAAAAGAAAATAGTAGATGCTGATCATAACTTTACCACCTCAAAAATTTCTGTTATAGCTGTTGTTTTCCTTTTGTTTCTAGATAAAAATGAAAAACTTTATGTCTTGCTTGCAACTGACATTGCCTAAGAAAGATATTCAGGAATCAAAGAGCAGAGGTGGAAAATTATTCAGATTAGATAATTGTCAGAATAAAGACTGTGTGTATGTGTGTGTGTGAAAGAGAAAAGTTTCAGGAATGCATCTACCATTGTAGTGTTTTTAGAGACAGACATCTGCTCTAGCTCCTTAGTTTTGGTATATCCTGTAACCTTCCTTTCCATTTGCTTTACCTGTCAGGACTATGCTTACCTGCTTAAATAGCTTTTCAACCAGCTCTGAGAAGGAAAAAAAAAGGACTCAATGCACTTGACAGTGTGGTTAGAGAACTGCTCTCTTAAATCCAGCAGGGCTTCCTTGTGATTTACATTGCAGATCAGTGTGCATCAGACCTTCGCTCTAGGAGGACATGTGAATTAGAAGGCCATGTTTTCCCAGTGCAGAAATTATAATTACAAAAACAATTTCAGGGGCAAGATTTTGCTGTTTTCAATTGCTCTTCCAAGTCTCTGTTTACAGTATTTCTTAGTTAAAAGTGACTTTCTACTCTGGTTACCACTGAGGAGGAAGGAAGACCGTAGACTATCAGAGCTCCAAATGGGGACAACCTAACCCAGAGGGAAATTCTGAGAAACAGTGGGAGTTGGCAGCCTGCTCAATCCTTGTTGGTTATTCCTGTTGTACCAAGTTCTCTTCTTTTGGTGTCTCTGTCAATGTTCCTTTTCTTTTCTCCCCTCCCCACCCTTTTTATTGTTCATTTGAGAGAGACAGGCAGAGAAGAGGAAGAAGGTGGGAAAAAAGAATATGAACCTATTCATTCATCCTCCCTATTTTAAGGAGGATCATCCTAAAAGTAAAAGGAAAATTGATGCCAACAAATGTCATTAAGTACCTCCTAGGTTTCCATCCAGTTCCAGATAAAGTAGGCAAAGGTCCCTTCTCTCCCCATAGAGAAGAATAGAAGAACTCAACAGTCTAGAAGACTATATGATTATCTAATAAACAGTTTAAAATATGATAACTGCCTCAGAAGACATGTAGGAGCATATTTGAGATGCTGGGAAAATCAGAAAAATTTGAGCCTAGATTTGAAGGATCAGTTCACCAAGGTACATGCTGTGGGAAGGTAAAGAGGGGAGAAGGGGACAAAAAAATCTTTACAAAGGTGTGATCATAAGATGTCAGAGCTGCACCATGCCTTCATCTCTCATTTCACAGAAGGATAAAGAAAAACTGAGCAAAGTTTCTATTAAAATTCAAGTGCAGATGTATAGGTAAGGCATCCATTAATCAGGAAATTCATCCATCTGTCAGGCCTATCCACACATCCATTTATCTCTTCCTCTCCCCCATCATCAGTCCCACTCTTTCATCCCTCCTGAAGGACCCAGAGTTTGTTAGGAGAGCCAACTCCCTTCTCAGTCCACTGCTCGTTTATAATAACGCCCCAAACCATTTTATTTCATTTTATTTGTGAATGAGAATAGGGTCAAACCTCAATTGTTTATAGGCATGGAGGGGAATAGAGACGTTGATTATGCCAAAAGGGCAGATAATCTTCAAATCCCTTCTATTAGAATGTGAACAGATTTTAATGCTTAGATAAAATGGGGGCTGTGCATGACATTTTGATAAAACACTCCAAAACAAAAACAAATAAAAACCCAAAACCCCAGAACACCAAGACAGCCACCCAGTGAGAAGACCAGAGGAAACTGAGAAATACTTGAATATGTACATAGCCATTTGCTGTATTTACATAGTAATATCAGAGACTGATACCTTTCCACCCTCCAAAGCTATTAGCAATGCCATCAGCTGATTCAACACAAAAGATGATTTTGGTGGGGAATCCTCTCCACAATTATCCGTAGTAGGAAGGCATATCATTACAAGGTTTACTAATATATTACAAACGAACTAAATATATTTAAACTCAGTTTAAAAGAAGCTCCATATTTCTGTAGACATCGGGAATTTTTAGAAAACCATTTCCCCAGAGTCCCACAATTTAGTCTATGCCAGAGCTCTGAGTTTTCCCTGTAGGCAAATGATGCTATTCTCCAAACTCTTCATTTGACTCTTGAAAGATTGTGTGGCCACTACATGTGAAAGGGAGCCTTCCCAACCATATCCTTGAACAAAATAACGTTAGTGGCCTTGGTTGGTTAGTAGTTACTTTTCTGTGGAGAATGATCACCAGGACCCATGGAAAACCAGTTATGGATGCTATTATATAATCACCATTTATTTCTTGGCCTTTTTTGGTTCATAATCTGTCCTTTTCTGCACAGTAACTTTGGTCTCCCCACCCCCAGCTTATTTATAGAGAAATATTTTTGAAAGTAATAGCAAAGTGACAGCATACAGGTTTAGCTTTTTACTATAATTGCTTCCTCGTGATGATCCCCATATAAACAGGGGAACTTACTATGGTCTGTTGGGGAGGAGGGAAAGGAATGGACTGGAATGATAGGAAATATGCCTCCTATTCCTTTATCCTCCAAAAACTTTCCCAGTCATCTGGTGAAAGGATCATCTTTATATATTCCACTTTCCTGGTTTCTGAAATGGGTAGGAGACCACCTGGCTGTAATTGATTTCCTGGGCAGAAGTGGTAATGTGTGAATGAGGCTCTTTCAACACCCACATGGGTGGAGGTCTGGATTTCATCAGTCTCACAGGAGAGCTGTGTATTCCATGAGGCAGGGCCCTCAATGGGAATCACGGCTATAGCTGCTTTATGCATAAGAGCAGTAAAGTATTTTATGAGATTATTTTCATGTTTTAAATATAAATTTAGGGTGCCCATTGCCCAGGAATAGAGAGTTAACTCTTCTGACCTGTACAGCTCTGGGAAGACAGAAGACAAGAGAGACTTTTCACTCTTGTATTTAAGAACAGTTTTAGTTCTGGTTATACTTGGTCTGCCATAATACCTTTTTAAAATTTTTTTATTAATTTTTATTGGAGTATGATTGCTTTACAATGTTGTGTTAGCATCCACTGCACAACAAAATGAATCAGCCATACACATACAGATTGCCATAATACCTTTTATAGAATTTATCATGTCATCTCTTTGGATCTTAGAAAGCCAGATGCATATCTTCTCTCCTCCCTGGACTGGACATTCTTGAAAGTAAGAGCTATATTTCCTATGGCACCTAGCACAGTGCTAGATGTGTGTATATCTGACATCTGATTGATATTTATTGAATCATCAAGCTCCTTAACCTCTCTGTGTACCTCAGTTTCCTCATCTATAATAGTGATTTCATAAGGGTTGTCGTGAGAATCAAATGACCTAATACATGTGCAGTTCTTAGAGCAATGCCTGGCACATAGTGGGCAATAGATATTTACCTGGAATATGGAAAGTGTGTGTTGGTGGGGGTGTTCCCTCTTTCCTCGCCTCTCTGGGAATGAAGCACAATGAGCATGAAAACTTAAGCTTCTGAGAGGAAGAAGCTATGCAGTTAGAAGACATACTTATTATATATGTAGCTGAAAATTATCATAAAAATTCAAATACTTAGTTTATACCAACTGAAAGAAATATCTTCCTAGGGATTAGTACCTGATTGACAGAATGAAAATATAAAAAGAGTAAAAGAAAAAAAAATGATAATCACATTTCTAGTTAGGTTATAATAGCTTTTCATTCAGAGATTCTTTTTTAAAATTTGCTTCAGTCTTATGACAGATTTGCAAGGAATATTTTGTGAGACTTAGCACAGTTTGGAGGCGATCAAATAGAGCTGGGGGAGGAAAAAAACAAAAGCTCTAAGCAGATTCTAATGTGGTTGGGCTAAAAGACACAGAGCAATGGTGGATTGCGCTCACACCCACGGACAATGCTTGGTATGATCTGGGCCCAAAGAGGATCTCAGAAGTGCTGTGTTTGGCATGGTCATGGTCCTTCAGGCTGAGAGGTTCTTTTTTTTCCTTCCTAGCCTTCTAAACAAGGATATAAATTTTCCAGAATGTTCATTCTGCCGGTAAAATAATGTGACACAACTAGTCATATCGGGCAAGTGCATCCTGCTCATCAGTGAAGGGATTCTAAAACTTAATGAATCCTTAAGTCCACTAATGATGTCTGGACGTTACTGAAGCTATTATCCTAGATCGCTTCTGACATTTGTGTCTTCACATCGGAGTACCAGCATTCTTCAGTTTCGCCTAGTACACGCTGAGCTTGCTTAGCAGATAAGTATAGGTCTCTGTGAGCAACTTACATTTACAGAACTTTTTAGACTTGCACTGTTCAGCATGTTAGCCATTAGCCATCATGTGCCTATTTTAAACTAAAATTAGGTAAAATTTAAAGCTGTTTCTTTGTCATACTAGCCACATTTCAAGTCCTCAATAGTCATATGTGTCTAGCAGCTACCGTATTGGGACAACACAGATTTGAAACATATCTGTTATTGCAGAAAGTTGTATTGGATGGTGCTGCACTAGACTACAGGTATAAAGCAAGAAAATTCACCAGTTTCCAATAAAGAGCAAGTATATCCTGTTTGAAGAAAATCCAACCTGTGAAAATGTAGACTTACAAAAAGAATAATTTAGGAAGATTTCATTCTCTTCAAATGGCAGTTTGTAATAGGTTCTATTCAGCTACCTTCACTGATTTTTAAGTGTTTATGAATCCTTAATTACATTTAGACAGCAGTTAAAAAATAATATGAAATAAAGTAAAATGTAAGGCTTTAATGAAGCACAAAGTCATAAGAAACTATGAAGCTGGAAAATTTTATCAGGCTTGTGGAGTGGATATTTGAAATATATATCCACATATATATTTGAAACCAGCCAACCTGGATTTGGGTCTCAACTTTGCCTCTTGCCAAATGGTGGCCTCCTTGGGCAAAAACAGGCAAAACTCACCCCACATAGGAGCTTGGTAATTACTAGGCGCTTTCCCAGTTCCTCTCTTCTTCCTCACCTCCTCCTCAGGGTCTTCTTTTGCCTTCTTCCTCCCTTGCATCCTGGAGCCTGGAGCCTGGTACTTTCACGCCAGCCACTCTGTGTTTCAGGATCTAGCTGTGCTGGCCAGATAACCTCCTCTTTCTTTCTTTGACATCCCCCTGACCAGTCACCCTTTCAGATAATACCATGCTTTCATTCAGTCAACATCTGCATCTCCCCTTGGAAAGGAGCAGCAGCAGTGAGAAGCTCACACCCCATGGCAGGGCACTAATGGAGAAATTCTGGGCAGCTTTATTCCTTGAGTTGGATCAAAAGGAGTAAAGAGCATTAAAGTAGAAATCAGAAGATCTGGGTGTCAGTCTCAGTGCTGACAATGATTTCTGCAAATCCTATATCTCATGGTAAAATTCCTCATTTATAAAATGGAAAGATTGGACTAGAAAGCCTCTTGTTGCTCCCTTCCATTCAGACTTCAGTAAGAACAACTAACTGCCTCCCGGCTAGACTGGCAACTTTGTGAGGGCAGGGACTTGGGCTGCCTGTTCCTGGCCGTATCTCTCAGGGTCCAGCACAGTGCCGGTCACTTAGCAGCTGCCCAGGGCATATCTGTGGGATGAGTGGATGGCAGAGGTAACCTGCCTCCCTTGTATGTGCTTTTCTGCTGGATCCAGTGTCTCTATCATCCACTACCTTCACTCCGCTCAGCCTCTTGCACCCTTCTGTTTCTGGTATCATCACTGCTGTACCTTTTCTTTTTAGAAAGTCTCAGGAGCTCTGTTGCATTACACCATCATTTCTGATTTCTCCATATAGCTGTGGCTAGAAAACAAACTGTGCTGTGTAATTATCCTTGCAACCCTCTCCTCGAAGATTTCCAATTTAATAGAGTTACCAAGATTTAAAAACATTAAAACAAAAATGAGCTTGTTAGAGTAAATTTGGCTTCATAAATGGGTTCCCCTTTTATTACAAAGCATTGATTTCTGCGGTCACCTTTTCTGAATTATTGAAAGCTGAGTGGACTGTCTTAATTGGCAAGGAGAAATGTCAGCAAGCAACTACCATGGAAACCAAAGAGGGAATACACAGGGTGAAGAAGAAATAAAGAGGAATGGGGGGCAAAGCTGGCTCTATAGTCAAGTGGAAATCATCATGAGGAAACAGATACACGCCTGCCTTGGTGAAGCTGTTGGAATATTAATACTAGTCTGGGAGAGGAGTGGGTAAATCGTATGCTGAGGGGTCAGTATAAATACGGAGCCTCATGATTCCATAGCAAGAATAGGAATTCTTGTTTCCCAGGCAGGAAAATCTTTTCTTCTTGATATTGGAATCTGGCCTCGGCCTAACACAGACTGACCAGCAGAACTGCCCTGGGGTCTCATTTCTCCCCCTTACCAGGATGACTTTAACCTCTGGATGTCCCCATCTGACACAGTCACTGATGCTTGCTGACCCCACTCCTCACTGGGCTCTTGTGTGGGTTTACCAGCCCCCCAAAAAAATCTGCTTTAGGCTCTGAGCTTCTTGGAGATCATAGTAATCAGTGTGGAGAAAGCAGAGTGGCCCTCTCTGGAGCCTCCTAACCACCAGTTTGGAGAGGAGAGCAGTGGCTGTGGCCAACCATAATGAATTCCCCACAGGGGCTGGTCAGAGGAAGGGCGAGGGGGGGGCAGCTGCAAGCCTCTGAGTTGCTGTTCCTAGTACACAAGACATTTTCACCCCTCGGAGAGGAGCCCCCTCCATACTGGAGAGCCGGCCGAGAGAGTGGCCAAGTTTCTTGAATTAGGGCCAGTGGGAACTTCCAGAGGTGATGACCTCATGCTGCTCATTTGCTCTGGGGGAAATATGCAGGCTCTCTCAGGTCAATGACCAAATCCTTGGGAGCATACTGACACAGGGTGACTTCTTTAGGAAACCTTCTGAACATTGCTGCCCTTCAATACCTGGATCAAATGCAATAGAAAAAGATCTCCAAACAAAGCAATAGCAACAATAGTCATAATAGCAGCTGATACATAACGTTTACTTACTACATTATCAAAAACTGTTGTATGAACTTTTATATGTGTTTACTCAGTGTATCCTCACAAAAACTTTATAAGATAGGTAGTATCATGGTTCTGTTTTACAGATGAAAAATCTAAGGCATGAGAAGGTAACCTGTCCAAGACCATAGAGCTAGTAAATGTCAGTAATGGTGGTATCTGAAATTTGAACCTAAGCATTTGGCTTCAACGTATGGATTCTCAGCCGCTACTAAGAACATGCCCCTAAAATTGAACATCCATTCAATACCTATTATGGGCCTAGCATAAAGTATGCCTTATGGGGGTCTATGAATTTGAGTTCACTTCTGAGGTGGGATAGGGTGGGAGAATACATGCCCCCATTCAGCACTGGGTAAATAACTTGCTGGGTCCCTTTTTAAAAAATTGTGAAGAAGTTCCAGATGTTGACGTTAAGTCATGGAGCATTAAACCAAACGTGGGATCCTTCTGAAAGAGGAACAGGTGGTATCCTATGAAGCTGGCCCTGTCCCCAACTCCCAGAAAAACAAAACAAAACAAGACCTAGAGTACAAAGCAAACAACAGAGTATTTGTAAAAAGAAAGTGGAGTGAATGTGCTTAAGGTGAAATCTGTGAGAAAGATAGCATGCAGTCAAAAAGTGGAGGGCACACCTACAAAATTAAGACATTACTTCCCAGTAAGGAGTCAGGAGCCAGGTTCGGGTGAGCATGATGGATCATCGCGTTGAACCCCCCGCCCCTTCGCTGTGTCATTCAGTTACACTTGTTCTGAACCAAAATTTTCCTAAGTCCTAACCAGGTAGGTGTGGAATATTTTCACACCTTTGGAGCTGCAGGTCAAAACCAGCTGTGACTGAATCTGTGTGTGACAGGAGCCCAGCTGTATTATATTATCTCAGCTTCAAAATGACCACAGCCTACATAACTGTCTCATAATCAGTCATTCTAAAGATGCGAGAGACCAGAGAAGAAAAGGTCTGAAGGGGATTTTTAGTTCAAATAAGCTAGCTCCAGGGGTCTGCTCAGGGTCAACATGCAAGTTGCTGGGGAAGGAGCAGCGTAATTATCATTATCTATAGCCCTACATGGCAAATGTGGAATTTTACACAGTGGCTGTAATTTGTTTTCTATGTAACCAACACAGAACAGAGCAGGCAGCAGGCCACCTCTCCACTCCAGGGCCTCCCTCATTGCTCCTCTTCCAGTACCTTCCCTACCTTAAGCCTCACACCTACTTCCTGTCCCCCTCCATCCCCTCCTGCCCTCCCCATCTTGTACCTGGGCCCAGGACACAAATGATCCTGGCCATCTCAGAACAGTCTTGCTTCGGTCTGTGTGCTCGGGGCTGCATCTCAAATAGGCTCTGGGCACATCTGGCTGCACAGTAGGAGTGCCACGCTCCAAAGTGCAAAAATGAAACCACAAAAGATCAAAAGAAAAGCATCGCAGGCAAGAAATTATCCTTATCTTTATCTCCACAGAATCCATCAAGTACAAGCATCTAAGAGATGGCAAGCCGTAAGATAACAAATGGGAAGCCAGGGGAAATTAAAAGCAACCACTAATCATTCGCCTTTCAGCTGGCCTGGTAGGGCCTAAAAGGCTCCAATAGGGCATCCCACAGACAGAACCTCTATTAGGAACGGACCCCAGCAAAATAGACAACCTGCTAATCATCAGGCCTCAAGATGACAGCCTGGCTAAGCAAAGTTAAAACAGGAAAGCCAATTTCATTTATACATTGCACACTGTTAGAATTGATTTCTCCCTTGCTTAGGATATTCAGTCTTACCTCTTCTTGGGGTTTGATGTTTTGCTGTTGAAGTATGGCTAATCTTCATCTCCTGCACCTGCACCTGTGCCCAGGGACTCCTGCAGGTAGCTAACCCCACTGAAGCCCAAAGAACTACACCGTGGCAGTATAACATCTGTGAATATCTCTTCCTCTACTAGGAATTTGTGTCCAACATCAGCATCTAATCTCTTGACTGGGTCAAGTGTCCATTTATTTATGATAAAACTAGCCTGCCCATGCATGAACAAATTTAGACATGGTATTAGAAACAGAATCCACCAAGATTTTTCTGGAGCATATTTCATTTAGATATTTAGAGTATGACCTGGGTCAGTTAGGAGCCGACTACCCTCTTTATAGTATCAGTGTTTTTTTCAAACTGGGATATAACTGATTACAAATGGTAAAGAAGGTTTGGACTAAAGGTCAAAATCCTGTCACTCTGATCTCGGTTATTCATATATAGCCGTGTGCTACAGCTTTTAGTCCATTTGTACCATATGCATTCATATTTTTTAATATTTTATTGTCGATAATAGGCAGTTGTGTTCAGTTGTTCAGGGGATGTACTGTATGATTCCGTGAGCCATTCATATTTGTAATTTTTGTGGATGGTGCCCTCTGGAGTTGTGCAGTTAAAAATGTGCATGGTCATATGTGACAGCTCTGTGTACATCTGTTCTACAGGGACAAAAGCATTAATCTATTCAATAACATAGAGTAAGAATACAGAAATGATGGTTCAGTCCCTGCCTATCAAAAAGAACTGTGACAAAGGCAAATATGTAAAGACAGAAAAATTGCACTGAAATAAAAAATGCCCTAAGACTATATTTCTGGTGTGTACAGAGTACTGTTGGGAAACGTAGAAGAGAGTTATTAACTCTACTTGAAGGAATCAAGGGGGACTTCACAGAGGAGATGACATTAGACTGTGGTCTTGAGGGATGAGTAGATATAGAGTGAATAAAGAATTTCAGGCAGAGGAATCCTTGTGTGAAAAGACATAAGATATCAAAGTGTGCAGCTTTTAGAGGCAAGAAATTCTTTAGTACTAGGAAACAACGGGGACAGTGGGTACAGGCAAGAAGGGGTGTAATGGAAGATACAGTTAGAAAGGTGGGCCTTTCACAAAGGCCCAGATCACAAAGGACCCTTGTTCAACTGTTTGGACATCTAAGATAAAATTTTATCAATAAATGAATTCAGTACTGACTGCTTGGCCAGTTAAGCTCCAATCAGAAAAAAATGACAGCCAATAAAACTCTGTCTTGCCTGTAGAGGCAGCAAAGTAGTAAGAGCATGGGCTCTGGAATGGGAATGCATGGGCCATCCCTCATAGTTATTTAACCTCTGTACACATCAGTTTCATTAGCTGTTAAAGGGGATTCATAATAGTATCTGCCTCATAGAGTTGGTGTGGGTTTTACATGAGATAATCTATGATGTAATTCATTTGCCAGAGTGTCTGGTATTTACTAATTCACAATAACTGTTGGTGGATCTTCTTATACTGCTGCTACTTTTCTTCCTGCTCTTGCCCTCCCCCTCCTTCTCTTCTTCTAATTACTATTATTAACTATTATTATTACTGCTAATTTCATGGAGCCCACAGTCCAGATTGTCTCCTTAATCCTGCTCTGACTAGATTATAAATAACTAGTTTAGTTTGGGTGGACAGCAAACCTCAGGTCATCTGAATATCTGCTTACTATTAATAGCACTAAAAATGGAAGAAAATGAGGTAAATCTTAAGCATTTTTTCTTCTCACATCAAATAACACATTTTAAAGCTCTGCTGTCTTCTAGCATACTCAACTATGGGACATATGAACTGTTTACTGTTCATTGCTTTACCTTAGTTTTTTTTCCCCTAAACTATAGCAAAAATCAGTTTAAATTATTTTAAAAGAAATTTCTGGAAAGGAGAACCCTTAGTCTGGGATTTTGCCATTATGACTACTTTCCCCTTCCCCTTCTACACACAGTTACAGAGAAAGAGAGGGAGGGAGGAAGGGAGAGAGAGAAGGAGAGATAGATTGATGAATACCATTGGCTTCTTTATTAAGTAATACTACAATCCCTGTATTTAAGCTGACAACACAGGCATCTCTTTAACATTTTAATTAAATAATGTTGGAGCAAGCCTTTCTGCTTTTCTGATGACAAGCCTTGGCTCATAGTCAAAAGCTCTCAGTTTAGCTTTGACAAGATGAGGACACTTCTGAGAGACCAAGGGCCCCCTGTAACTTAATGCTCCCTATTTCTTTTCATAACAACATTTGGTGTGCGACTAGAACATAATGTTTGCGCCCAACAAAAAATGGTAGAGGGACAAGCCTTTTATCAGCCTTTCAGATCTCTTTCCAAGGGTGCACTTACAATTTCATCTTTCCTTTTTAGATACCAGTGTTCAGAACCCTAAAACCATTGCAAGTGTGACCTCTAAGGTATGGCAAGCCAACAGCATTGTGCCAGGCTCCCCAACCTTGGCAAGCCCTGAGCAGCTGGCCATACAGTGACTCAGCAAGCCCCTTGGGGAAGGTGACGGAGGCAGCTCCACTAGCTGGTGATCAGAAAGCCTTAGTCTCCTAGCCATGAAATCATTCATAAGTCTGACTCTCCAACACCATCATTAAGGCAAAAAAGTAGGTTTGTCTGACCCCTCACATACCCACTTCACACCCATAGACTACCGTTTTGGGTGTCTTTTCCCTTTTAACAGGGGAAACAGGGAAACTGGCCTTTACTGCACTATATTTTAGGCACCTAGTAGGAGTTTCATAAATGCTGCCCTGATCCTTGCATTAATTGATAGACCTTTCCATTTTCATTTTAACAGTTACATAGCTTGAAGCTCAGAGTTCATACCAGAGTAACAGAGTAAGAATTGGAGCCCAGATTCGTCTGATCAAAAGTCTTCTACCTTCTGCTACTTTTCAGCATTTAACATTTCTTCATATCTCCCCTGGAGAAAGATGCAGTCTCCCTTAGAGACGCTTCTTGGTCCCTGTGGACCCTCTGGGATCACACTAAACATCCCAAATGATCTGTGTGTTCTTGGCAGGAGAGCTACATCACTGCTTTAATCTGTAAGTAACTTGGGTGCTAAGTGATATGGGTGAATATCATAAACCATGTGGAGCAAGAGAAGCCAGATAAATACCCTCTGGTTCCATTTGTAAAAGTTCAAAAGTAGGCAACACTAATGGACAGTGTCAGAAATCAAGGTAGTGATTATTTTCAGAGTACAGGAAATGAAAGGGGCCCCAGGGGCTTTTAAGGTACTAGTCATGTTCTGTTTCATGAGCTGGAGCTGAGGACAGGGGAGTGTTCAGTTTGTGAAAATTAATCAAATCATTTACCTATGATTTGTGTACTTTTCTGTATGTATGTTCTAATTCAATAAAAACATTTCTAAAAGTTGCATCAGGCTTAGAGCTCAGAGAGTTTTGAAGCAACTTCTTTGAATTATCTGACACCTTTACAGTGTATTGAAATTTTCAGGGAAAAAACACAATAATAGTTTATAAAAGAAAAAACATCTTAGAAAATTGCCCTCCATATCTTTCCACTATTGCTGATGTTTCATCTACTGCGTTGGGCTTAGTGTGAAAATTTGAATCCCAATATGTTATCATGGTTTAAATCCTCCCATTGAAATTCAAAAGTAACTATTCTGCTTTTTTCCTTCTGCTATAAGATACCGATTATGATGAAATGTGATTCATGTTTTAACCTTACTGACCATTATAGTAATCATTGATGTCTTTTACCATATACATAAAAGGTTAGTACATTAGAATTGTGTTGGATTACCAGCCCCTGCTAAAGCATATGTTATTGCCATAAGAATAGAGGAAGTTTCTACCGAAAGGAGAATTTTGAAATAGTGAGACACTATGATTCTGACTAGAAAATCTACGTACAGTGTAATAAATGTTCACATCATTTCAGGAGCCACCTATTACAAAATAAGTATGAAAATAGCCTGCATTAATTGAATGCTTGTTATATATCAGACACTGTTTCAAGTATATTGCATTGGGATGACTCACTTATCAGCCTATGAGAGAGGTCTTTTATTATCTCCATTTTACAGATGAGGAAAATAAGGCACACATATGTTATGTAACTTGCCTCAGATCCTCAGATTATTATACAGCCAGTTAGAGACAGAGCTAGGACATAAACCTACTCAGTTTGGCTCTGTCTTCTTCTGGTAAAGGGCAAGCAATTCATTCTCAACGTTTCACTCCTTCACCCTCTAATGCTTAGAAAAAGTCTGCTGGTATTTCGTAAATAGTTTAAATGGAAAATGGTGAGGGCTTGGCAGCCTTGAGTTAAGAAAAATGGGGAGACAATCTCATAAATTAAAGGGTAGCGATGATTATACAAAGAGAGTATTGAGTTCATGGAGAGGAAAGAATGCGGGATAGTGCAGGAGGAAGCAAAGGGAATGATGTAACTTAGAGCAGCTTTGTAAAGGGCTTTGATGCAGAAGGTGAGACTTTGGATACAACTTGATGCCAGTTAGTGCCCACCACTGTGCAGGATCTCTTTACTGGGTCCAGCACCAAATGAAAAAAATGGATGGCCAAATATCACAGTGGGCCCAGGATCCTCCTAATCAATATGGACTCCCATTTACTTCACCTTTAGGGCTACAGTTCAAGAAAAGCCAGTATCCACATGTTTCCTTAAACCAAGTTCTTAACCTAGGATGACATTGTGGAGACCTTTTGCTTTTCACCATAATGCTGATGCACTGCAAACATGCCCTCAAAAGGCAGCTTTCTGCCAAGTGATGATGATAGACACTTAACTCCTATCTCCATGTTTTGCACGTAGGCAGAGAAGTTTGTTGAATAAAATAAATGAACTACTGTAAATTAACCAAACAAATGAATCAAGCCAGTATATCTGCTAACCACCATGTATTTCTTGCACGTATTTGCTACTCTCTTCCTTTAATTAGGATCCTACCCCAAATCAATGAAATCATATACCTTTTGAAGAAAATCCTGCTGAAAGTGATGTGAATGCCAGGACCTT
Source organism: Balaenoptera acutorostrata (assembly GCF_949987535.1). Taxonomy (NCBI): domain Eukaryota; kingdom Metazoa; phylum Chordata; class Mammalia; order Artiodactyla; family Balaenopteridae; genus Balaenoptera; species Balaenoptera acutorostrata. The sequence goes on along the minus strand of NC_080066.1, from coordinate 89,725,314 downwards.
CAGGAAGAGTAGGAGGAAGACACTCTCCATGTGTGGGAGCCTTAGGTACCTGTGATGCTACCCCAGAGGCACTGTTTCTCTGCACCTGTGATTCTTGTCTACCATGGTGAACTAATTACCATATAACTGGTGAGCCATTAAAAACATATTTGGACATCCTAAGCATTTGGAGGCTGATGCTCGAGGCCCTCTCATTTCAAGCTCCTTTGCTGCCTCTTACTCTATGTTGTGTTGGATGATGATCATCATCATAGATAATATTTATTAAGTACTTACTTGCTTATCGGGAACTGGGTTGAGTGCTTTACAAACATTTTATCAATAGTGACAACAGTCCTGTGAGGTAGGCAGTAGTACTTTCCCCCAGTTACACATGGAAGCTTAGCGATATCCTGTAATGTGCTCAAGGCCACACAGCTGTTCAGTGCTGGAGCCAGTATTCAAGTCCACATTGTCCTGATGCCTAAGCTGGCACCCACTGTAGTATACTTCATCTGCCTGTAGCAATTCCATATCTCTATTCCTCAGCTCTTAACTCATTGATTTGACTTGTTTAAAGCACTGGCTTCAGTGATTTTGACTTCAGAACTCTTGCTCAGTTGGCATCCAGCCTCTGGCTTCATAACTGTACTCTCTGATCAAAGTCAGGCCTAAGACCCCAAGTCATTGGGTTGGCACCACTCCCAGGCCTCCCCTGATCCTCAGGCAAGCAGAAGACCTGACATACCTGCCTTGGGATACCCTCTAATAGGAAATTCTAAAATTTTGCATGCTTGGACAGATGGTTGGAAAAACATTGAAATTGCTTCTTTCTTTTTATTTGCAAAGGTAGAGCTGGACTTGAAGAAATAGATGCAATGCAAAAACCCACTCCATATTTAGCTAGCCTCAAAATACACACGACCTGAGAGCTCCCTATTTAGCTCATCTCCTTACTTCTGCTGCAAATGTTTGCTGATGCTACAGCTTACAAAGCACAGATCTGCAGGGGCCTCTGAGCCCCTTTGGTGTACGCTTTCCCATGTTTAGGTAAATGTCAGTGGAAAATCACCATGTATTTAGTGTTTTAATAAAACTACATTATTGTTTATTTTGTGGCCTCAGGTTTCAAAAGGGAAAGAAATAGCCACATTAAACTTTGCCCCTAAAACTCTAGCAACTCCCTCCAGGATACTTATAAATGTTATCCTCCTGCCACCCGAGCTATGTTTTCACTAGAACATCCTCCACTGCTAATTCTAGTCGATAATCATAGGACTGGCCGGGGTCATTTTCAGGCTTGAGGAAAGAAATAGAATCCAGATTGTGTGTCACAAGAAATATAACTTAATTCCTAACTTCCAGTTCCTTGATGACAAGGTCACCGAATGCCAAACTTAGATCATGGAACAGTAATTCTACCAAAAACACATAAGCATGAAATCTATCTCGGCTTCTATTTCCCTGCCTAGTCCTCAAAGCGCTTCATCGCCACCTCCAACCTCAGTGTTAAAAACTAGATTCGTGCATTTCACTGTCCAGGACACTGACAAGAATGAAGGGTTGAATCAACCAGCTGTACTGACTTCATGGTGCCCATCAGATCCAAGTGTCTCTGAGATGTCATTTTAGGTGCTATTGTGTGTGTAGCAGGTTGTCACATGGACAGTGGGATTTTCATAGGCCAGGAAGCCTCCTCTCCCACTCCTCCTCCACTTGTTTTCCAGTGCTTGTGTGTTTTTTAAAAGAAACGTAGTTGGAAATTATAGCTATCCTAAACTGTAAATATGCTCCATATTTGAAATAACACAATGACATACATTAACTCACACATGACTACGATCACCATATTTTCAGAGAGTTCCTTTTTTAAGAGGGAAGAGAGAACCCAATGGCTTTGGATACTGAAGTCCTGGAGTAAAAAGAAATATCCCTCACAGAGGATGAGAAAGGGAGGAAGGGATGAAACAGTATTCTCCTATCTCACTCCTCTGACAGAGCCGTCCATGTGCAAACTGAATTGTATTTGGTACAGTTGCTAAGAACACTATGAGGTTTCTATATATGATAATAAATAACCAACCTTGTGACTAAATATTACTATTTAATTTAACACTTGGTTATTGAACTACTATTATTCATAATGCCTTCTAGTAAGTTCCAGGTTCTGTTTCATACAGGTGTGGGTTTTAAAAAATGTTTTTACCAAAATCTGTGTTTTCTATACTGTAAAAGTTTCCCTGACTTTTGAACGAAAGCTCTAAATGGAAGCGCTAATCTTTTATTGGATAAAGGCAAATAATTGGTTTCTCTCATTTCATTGAGGTTCTTAGGCACAACCATGAGCAGGGTCGTGGCACAAATCCATTCAGCAGTAAATAACTTTTTGTTTGTGTAATGGCTACAGACTGAACCACAGCAGATGTGAAGATTAGCTGGTAGAAACCAACCTTATTTTGGAAATATGCTAAGACAAAAAATGCTGAATGCTAGCAAGTAAAAAGGAAAACATTCATTGTAGTTCCAAACATTCACTATTTTCCAGTGTTAAGGATAGATAACCACTTCCCTGTATTCTAGAATAAATGAGAAGGGTATTAATGTAAGGGGCTGGAACATTCATTTGAGAGGGAAGAAATGGGATCAGAATTAGGAAATTGGCTCATGGAAGAAATCCCACTGAAGGAGTCGGGGAGAGGTGTTAGAAAGAAGTCCTCTAGTCTCAGCTTACCCTTCCTCACAGCTGTGAGAGGGAAAAGAACCAAGCAGAAAATGGTGACAGGGTTCATTCTTGGGGTGAGGGCTGAATTTCCTCCCTTCTGTTGGGGGAACCTTTTAGTAAGCAAGAATAGCAATGGGCCTGTCTTCCGTGGACAAGCCAAATGCAAGCTGGTGAATCAGTGCCTCCTTAATCCTCCTGGTCTCATACCCTTCTCGTCCCCTGTCCTTGGCTTTCTGAGGTAGAACTCTCCTTTTCTTGTCTGTCTGGGAGTCACCTGCAAAGGCTGATTGTCAGTAGATGTTAAAGCTTGATTTGGCTGCTTTCACTACGTATGAGGGACACTTTATCAAGTGAGACCTCTTAGCACCTGTCTCAACTGATTAGTGAGACCTCTTAGCACCTGTCCTAGGCTTAGGATTATTGTGCAGAAATAGGGGGTAGGACCAGCAGAGGCAAAATACAAATGTCTCCATCTTTGGGCTAGATGCCTTATTTATCCTGCCATCTCAATGCTTCTGGAACCTGGATATGGGACCAGATCTGAGCCCTTGAAGCTGAGTGGAAAGATAGAAAGATGCTGCCATGTCTTCCCTCTTCCTGATCAGATTCAAGGCTGGTTTCTCCAGCTCTGCTGTAGACCTGTCACAGAGGCCAAGTAGCAGCAGCTGCTTACTACTCTCTTTCCTGTTCCCCAGAGGGCACTTCATAACTTTTCGTCTCTGAACTTAAATACCATTTGCAGTCTGTGCCATTCTGCTTGTTTCTTAACTGTATTTTGTCAGTATTGCTCCTTATGAGATGTCTGAAAAAGTTGACTAACCATACTAGCAGTCTAACATTTGATAGGCTAGAAGTCTCCAGGTGTTGTAGATGCTGTAAAAGCAAAAAACTACCTGGCTCCAAAAAGATGGGTCAGGAGGACGCTAGGAGCAGCGGAAGTATGAATCAGAGGGTAGAAGAAAAGAAGGAATGGTGTTGGTGTGCAATCATCTAAAACCTTGAGTGGAGAGCTTTTCAGGTGCCTGTCTGTCAACCGTGGAGCCTCATGTTGACTTTCCCCTTTCCCTCCCTCTGCTCCTGTCGCTTCCCTCACCTTCCTCCTCCACCTCCATCTCTCTATTTTCTCGAAGTCTCCATCTCATCCCCTTTTATTCTTATTTTCTTCAAAGCAAATTACTTGTTTTAATTTTTTATTCCACATACCCATTGAATTATAATATTGATGCATATCTTAGTTACTTTTTAACTGGCTGGAGAGCAGGGAGCATGACTTCACACCAAGCTAGAGAAGAGAAAAAGTCAAATTCAGTTTTCCAACATTTCAGGAAAGAATTGGTCTATTGACCTAGTTATAATTCTAACTCTTATAAGACAAAGAAAAGTGTGTGGATTTACTTATAGAAGTCTGTTAAAAATTAAATGACCAGGGGTGCATAGTAAATATAATTTTATTCTTCTAATAAATTGTGTGGGTTAGGATTTATAATGCATTGAAAACAATTTAAAGGATAATGGACATTACATATATATGTTTATATTTATGCTCTATTGTATTAATAGGAAAAATATGAATGAGTCAAATGCTGGTGTTTTGTATATAGAAAAAATTTTAAAACTGAGTGCATTTCTATGTGTTTGAATCCACTCATATTGCCTGTTCTTAGCCTGCAGTTCTATGTTGTTTGTATTAATAACTGCAGGGTGTAACCCGTGTAAAGAAAGCAAACTATTTAAAATGGGTCTAGCACTGTGTCCTCAAACAGTGCACATCTCTGAAATGAACTTAAACGTTTTGTAAATCTTTTTGAGAAGCAAACATTTCTTGAACACCTGACTGGTTATTTTCAGGGAGAGAACTTCCAGGAGACAGTGGAAGGGATGAGTAGTGCCACCCTAGCTGATTTGCACTCCCTTCGCTGCAGTTCTCCTATTCGGATCTCCATCTGCTTTTCCTTTGACAAATCTGTCTTTTGGGGGTGCTCCTTTTAACTTCTTTTCTTTATCACAACCGGCATTTGAATATAACTAATTCAGCCTGCTGCTTGATGCTGAGCACAGCAAGAAATCCACATCAGCACCCCCTGCACAAACGGCCTTCTACTTTTACAAAACCAAATGCCAAACTGGTTTTACAATGGAGATGTTGAACATAAAATTTGGCTCCATCATAATGTCCACCCGGTTGTTATGTGAATGGTTGTTTATAACTTGTGTTCAGCTTTCTAGCCAAGCACTAGTGTCGCCTAAAATTGCTACTGTGAGAAAACCAGAATGCTATTTTGTAAGCCCAGACTGTTCATCTAAGTTTTGGAAAACTGCTCTTCTTTCTGCAGAGCTTGCTAAAGAAAGATAAACAACTCTACCCAGACAATGGGTAGCTGGGGAGCAGTGGCTCTTTATTAGGTTACATATTACTGTGGAGATGGGCAGAGATGTGTGCTTTAAAGGCGATTGCCTTCTTGTGGGGTAAAATATGTTAAATATCAGCAGTCTCCACAGATCCCTGAGTTGACCTTTTATGAATCTGTTACTGAGAAATTGATCAGCCCCTAATTTTTCCCACGATAACATCAGAAGCTTAATTTGGATATTGTTATCTATTGTTTTTATATTATAATTATAATTTAAACAACTAATTTGGCTTAAAGTAATCAATAATTGGTGTCTGATAGTTGATGATCAATGACCCTGTTTTCCCCTGTAAGTATTTGCCAGACATCATCTTGACTTCTAAAGGAGCTATATATGATGAGTAATTGAATGCCTGAAGATATATTGGATTTGTGTCTGAGGGCAGAATACAATTTTAAATAATTTATTTGACCTGCCTAGAATTATTAAATTTCAAATGAACAAATTAATAATAAAATCTGTGCGTGATGATAGTAATAATCTGATTCTTCCATTTAGCCTGAATTTTGAATCAAATATATAATTTATTCAGTGATAATAGATTTGTGTCTTAATAACATGAAATGATTCCAGGGATTGGCTGTCATCTTTGGAGCCATCAGGAAATAGGTACAAGTGGCCTCATGAGGGAGTTCAGTAATTCCTAGCAATGCAATCAGATGGAAATAGTAACTTATGTCTGTCACTGCTGCTGAGTGCCTCCTGGGCTACAGGGATGAGAAATAGAGGGCAATGCTTAGGGGGAAAAAAGCTGTTTTATGGAGACCTAAGAATCAGAGCCTATGAGTCTTTGCAGGGAAGTAGTAAAGGGTATGTGGAAATTAAGCTCTCATAAAACAAAAAAGCATTCCTCAGTAGTGGGAGGGTTGGAAGTTGTCAGATGTCCTATAGTCCTAACTAGTATGGAGTCAATCCCAAAATAAGCCAGGGAAGGAGTGACTGAGTCTGAAGTGGTAAAGTGAGAAAAGAACTGGAAAAGTTATCTGAAATACAGGAACTAAGTGCAATCTTATAGGTGACCTCTAATAACCCCTTCCCCAAGAGTCTAAGGGGACTATTAAGGTGTTTGTGGCTGGTGAGAGGGGTTGAGACAAATAACAATGCTACTGCTTCTTAATTTCTTTTTAGTGGGACTGTGTTGTCCTTTCAGACTGAGATTTGGAAAACCGACCTGCTTAGTGAGATTCCTACATGTTTATATTAAAGTGTTTAGATGAAAGTTTATGTTGCCCATCACTTTCAATTAAATGTATTAAATGGAAATGTCCTTAATGGGAGGTATACTTAAAAACACATACTTGGTCTGCATCTTGATAGGGTGATAATAGAAGCACAATTCTCACCTCTCTAGAAGCAGAATATCCCCAGCAAGTGTGGCTACCAAAAATACTGTGTCTGAAGGAAATGCTGTTTTTCCTCTGCTTCCCTGTTTTAAAATTAGACTCCTGTTCTCAATGTTAAAGGTCAAAGGACCTTCACGAGGAAATGTTTGGCCAATTATTTGGTGTATTATCACTGGGACATGTGCTTTGTACATTTTTTAAAGTTTAGGTGAATCCATCTTTCCTCCCAATCTAAGAATTTTCATGATAATCAAAAAATTCAGTGACTAGTCTTTGTGCCTCAAACTTGGGGTCTACTTCCAAAACAGAATTCTTAATGCCTTGCTTATTTTAGTTAGTGCAATGTATTGCAAAAGGCACAAAGCTGGCCTAAGTACATTATTTTCTACTAGATGCTGCCATCTACTCCCATTAAGTACTTCCTGTGGCTTGGAAAGATAAGATTCTGCTAAATGAATCCGGACTTATCTGAATCAATTGTATAATCTGTAAAATGGGATTACTAGAAGTGGCAGACAGTTCTATTAGTATTATACTCAGCTCTGACATCACAAAATTTAATGAGGTACTCACTGGGCCACTTCCAGAATATATATATCTTACTTCCAGACATACTCTGGACATTGTGGAAAGAACATTAACTCTGACAGTCGAGGTGAGCAGTTTGTAGTCATTTGGCGAAGGGTATACCAGAAGACACATACTGCATATTCTCGTGCAATTTTTTCCCTTCTACAACCAGAGACTGTCTTAAAACAGAGATAGAAAGGGTAGGATTATGTTGGAAACTTCCTTCTGGCTCTGTAACTGCTGTAGCCTGAAATATAATTTGCAGCCCAGCTATGAACATTTGAGTTTGTAAATCCTTCATTGACATAGTTAGATGTCTTTCATATTATCTCACTGATAAATTAACCCCAAATTTCTACCTTTCTCCCACCAAATTTCTACAGCTTTGGGGGTAGAAATAATGTTCTTGGGGAACTGCTTATGCCTTCCTCAAAACTGGGATTTGTAAGGAAGAAAATATTTGTGTATATGAAATCACTTATTTAATCCATTCAATTAAATGTCTAAATGATAGGTCAGTTAAGCCATATTGAGTAACCCCACTCTATAGAGAGTACTGTCAACGACACTGAAGGAAATTTCAAAACAGAGAAGAAGCAGTCTTTGTTTTGGAAAAACCTATAATCTATTTAGGGAAAGTAGCCTAACAGATAAGAAAAGTGTTTAATACTTGGCAGTATAAAAAGAAGAAGCAATTGAGATGGGTAGATTGAGATATGTGATAAAGAAATATAAAGTAAAGGTAATTAAAACACAGGTGGAATTAATCAGAGAAGCTTTCATGGAAGAGGTGAATTTTGAATAGGATTTTGATAAGAGATTAGTGGAGAGAAATTTTAAGTGAGATAAGTAGCCTTCACAACTAGAAACTTGATATAGAAAGTTCTGAGCAGAGAATAGGAAATCTTCTTAGCCTGAGTAAATACCACGTTTAGAAATGTAGTAGAAGCCCTTTCATCTGACATATATTGGTTGGTTAATCAAAAAAGAACATTAAAAAGGGAATCAAAATATGGAACACATACACTCTAAACATTTTATTTTAAAGTAAAGCCTATAAATGTACACTCAACCATAGTTTTTTTCAGCGTAATGCCAGGATATTTTCCTTTGAGTTGGATTCTGTTGATTCTTTTTTCTAATGACTCTCTTGCATTAACCACACCCACATGTATAATTCTCAATTTCCAAGTTCATTTGGAAGCAAGATTGGAACTCTGAGACATTTGCTAACCAATATGAGTATACAGTCTCCTGCTGCAGCTCTCCCCCCCCCCCCAAAAAAACGTTTATAATTATCCCATCTATATAGAATTTGAAAGCTGATTCTTTGGGGACACACCTTCAAAACTCTTTTGAAAGCATCAGTGTAATTTCTGTAATAAGAACAATTCTTTTTATTTTAATATCATATTTAATTGGTTCATTTATTTTAATTCAATTATATAAATGCTGTAATAAGAACAACTATATTAGTGGGTTTAGGAACATATACGTGACTTTCAGAAAGTAGATCAACGATACTTCAATAAAATTTAAAAAATAAATAAATAAAAAATTTTAAAACCCAGAAAACAATTTACAGAAAGACATGTTTTAGATACTATAAGAAAACAAGAATCTTTTTGTAGGACTCCAGGCTGTATTTTAGAATAAAATGGCTTTTCTTCATATTAAGAAAAAAAAAAGCAGTCAACTCATTTTATGGGAGTAGAAGTATGAGCATGTATGTGGGCTTACTAATGATAACCTGCTGAACAAGAGAATTCAGTATATAGAGGGTCTCATTATATTTTAGAAATGAATGATATGTTAAGTCAGTTAAGTAAAGATAGTCAATAAAGAGATATTCTGTTGAAATAGCTATTGTAATACAATAATGAGAGTCATCTCAAAGATGAGCCTAGATTTAGGAGTCAATTAAAAGTGACTCTAAAAAAAAAAAAAAAAGTGACTCTAGAACTTGAAGTCAAAATAGCTAGAGGTCATCATACATCACCCATGACTTTAACCCCTAGTGATGATAAATAAAATGCTAGAAGGAGAAAATTAAAACAGCTGCAATCAAAAAACAAGTTAAACATCTCTGTGACTCAGAAACGTAACAGGCTGAAGCTACCAGCCTTCTGGGCTTAGCGCCAAACATTCTTTTAGTAGATTTTACCCTTTGAACATCTGGTTCAACATTACTGTAGTAGAGAACATGGTGAAAATGACAGTGGATTATGGTGGATTTATAATCTCTAAAATATGCCATTTCAGAGCAAATCCGTAGGTTCCACCACAAACTTGGACAATCCAACAGGTAGTATCCTATTCGTGGCTTTAGCTTATTACTGGAAATAGCCAATAGGTGCAAATTCTATTTTTGAGCAAGAGCCCGTCCACTGATCACCCTTGTAGACTGACCAAAAGGCCTCATTCTGTAGGGGGTCTTTCTTACCCAAATCACTCTCTGGAGTGACACCTACAGGCTAGTTCCCGAAACCAATCTAATCTATGCCCCAGACTCAGGGGCACACTAACCACACTTATGACCTTGGGGATACTCCAATAAAAGGCATTGGGAAGGTGATCCTTCTCTACTAGGGGTGACTTGGGGGCTTTCTTGAAGATTTCAAAGTAACCTATCAAAGAGGGTGTCATGGAGTTTATTATACATAAATAAAAATGTTTTTTAGCAGATGTAAGACAAAATAATAGTTGTGACCACACTTAAAAAGAAAAAGTATACAATTGTATACAAAGGCAAAGTAATATGATATTAGTGTAAAATTAGGGGGAAACTGAGTTGTAAACCTCATCATCTTACAGTGAATTTATAGGCACCGTGAACAAACTTTCTAAGTGGTGACTAATGAAACAGTGAGGAACATATGAGCTAATAACTCCTCTTATGCATGGTTATAAATGATCTTCGTCCTACCTGGCCCCCTTTTTTCATTCATTCATTCAATGAGGATGTGTTGAATATTTACTCTGAGTCAGAGACTGTGTTTGGGTTTAGAGGCAACAGCAGTGAATAAGACCTTGTAAATGCCCTGAGAATATTTTTCATTACTTTTCTCCTTGGGAAGGAAATATTTGATGAAATAAAGAGAGAAGAGTTGCGAATCACTGCTACTTGTTTTCAGTAGAACATTAGTAGATTAACATAGCAAGAGAAACACAGGAGTGGTATTATTATATAAGCTGTCTTACAAATAAACAATTACATGATGAATCAAGCCCTTTAAAATGGGATACTGAGGCATTTTTATGCTAATGGAGCCAAGTCAACAAAGGTTTATAGAGCTGTTCAAGTACCCAGGTTGAATACGCACATGGCTAAGACATGGTTTCTGTTCTCAGAGAGCCCATCATCTAGTAGGTAGGACTATAGAAAAACATGAAATCAGAAGGACAGCCCTCTGTACTTAATTCTTGCTTGTTAATTTTATAGCACTATTTGGTGAAGACAGGTGACATTTGCATGGTTCTAATTTTTACCTCTCAGAATGATCCAAGGGACTTCCCTCTGTGCCTGTCCTCAGGAGGACAATTTTTTCTCAGCCCTCTGGTATTCCACAGCTCTGATGCAACTAAATGGTCTTAAGCCAATCCCCTACGTCCAGGGTTGTGGAGGATCATTATTCGCTAGGGTCACATAGGCAAGATCCTAGTGTCTTCATTTATGCCTCAGCTCATTTGGGAAGAGTTGTGGACTGATTCATCTTGGTGACTCATTAGCTCAGATAGCACACATGGAAAATGTGAGAGCACGTCAGATAACAGTGTCTCCCATGCAGAGTGGAACGGACAACAGCACTGTAATGGGTCTCTAACTCCTCCTATCCCCTGGCTACTAGCTGATTTTTAAAGCTGCCAGCACTGATATTCCTCAAGGGAGCATACCCTTCCTTTTTGAAATCAAGCTTCCATTATTATCTGGCACTGGCAGAGGCTCGGAACTCACAAGACTATAATATTTTGTTGAGTACTTGTGTCAGACAATGAGCTAAATGCATTACTTCACAAGAACCCTATGAGTTAAATATTATGTATTTATATTATAAATATATAAGATAATGAAAATTGAGGCTCAGAGAGATTAGCCAATTGAACAGGTTTACAGATGTAGGGGAAAAATTGGTACTTGAACCCTGTTCTTTCTGATTCCAGAGGCAGAACTCTTAACCATCAAGCTATACTGAATGGTCTCTGGCAGGCCACAGAATTTTAGCACACATTCAGTTTCCCATAATATATTACCTTTGTTCTCAAAAGCATCTCTGTGTATCTCATGACCCAAGTTCAAGCTCCGACTCCCTGAAACACACACATTCTCACACATATACACACCCACACACACAAAGTCTGTTTCCACTGTCTCATTTGTAATAGGCTCAGTTATTGCTTATACCCCATTTCATTTTTGGCTGGGCCTTTAAATGCTTTTTAAATGTTAGAAATGCCAGGGACCTTTGGTTTAAGACCAAAATAGCAGAATTTGTGTTCCCACAAATCAGAATAGGCAACTACCAGCTTCCACATGCCCGCCCCACCTCCTCCAAGTGACAGCAGTTGTGTCAAAACAGAAAAGCCAAAACATTGTATGCATGTTTGGCAATGTGTTAAGAGGTGCTTTTTAACAGATCTGGAATAAAGGGCAAATTTAAAATATTTGCTGCATTTTTAGTGTTCTCTTGTTGTTCAGAGCTGGGAAGCGTGGTTCTTTGCCCACCTCACCTTTTCCTTTTTCTGAAACCTCCTTATCAGCTTCCCACTCTTCCATCTGTCAGGAGGTCCTGTTTTCCTTTTCAGTGATTTCTCAGCAAGCCGACCTCTGCAGATTTCGTCATACCCATTCGCTTGCACACACTGTGACTCATTTTCACTAATGTGTGTACTGAGCAGTGAGCAGAGGCCAGCAGAGACACTGCTGCCTGCAAAGGACTAATTAGCTACCAACTGTGGCATAAGGATGTCTGTGTGGAGAGCTCCACATGCCTCCACGCCTCCACGCCTCCACGCCTCCTGCTCAGAAGCTCCTCCCTCTGGGTCTCACCATCCCTGGGTTTTGATCTTGGATAAGTGGTGTGAAAGCAAACATCTTTAGCCCTGAGTCAGGCTCACACTACCAAAATCATATACAGGAGTGTGTAGTTTTTTCCCATTTATCTATTTCAAAATTAACATTTGATTGCTACAGTTTTGTTCTGTTTTTTTTAAGAAAAGAAAAAGAAATATGTTTCTTCTAGTCCTGGCAGATCATTTGTTGTTTTTCTCACCCCTCCTGCTTCTCTCGGGTGTATTTGCAAAGCGAGCGAAGGCTGATTTCTAGCAGAGGATATTTCATGGCTCAGTTTCTCATCAAGATGATAAATCAGACTGGGTGCCTAAATAATTACATTCATGGAACTGGACTGTAATTTTTTACCACAGAATTCACGAGGCAGTGCTCTGACTCATTATATACAACAGTTTTCATAACTCATATAAATATTGCATCTATCTTTTGGATAGATAGAGGGGTATTTTTAGGAATTTTCATCAATACTTAATAATGCAATTTGCACTACAAACAGAACATTGCAATAAAGAATTCAAGAGCTAATAAGTGCCATTAAGTCAAGTAAGGGGCTTCATAGACCTGGTTTCCATTTACAATACCTTGTCTCAATACACATGAATATACATTTTGACATAGTCACAGTAGACATTACGCTGTTCCTTTCTGCTATGAAGGCAATGCACATGGTCTTTGCCCTGGGAACTGGGAGTACTGAATTCCATTCTAATTTCCATAAGCAAATTGCTGTGTGAATTTATAAAAAATAATTCCTTTTTGTTTTAACAGAGAAAAGCATCACCTGGCCTCTACTTTCTCTGAGATCATTTTTCATAGCCTGTTTTGGTTTTGTCAGAGAATTGTATCTCTATATTCCTATGTACCTGAACCCAAAGCATACAGATCCAGAGGTTCTTGCTTGCTTTTTATACCTGCCACTCCTCCAAAGAAAAAGATTCATGTACATTAGAAATACAGCAATTAACAACAACAACAAAAAAGGACTAACAATAAAGGTTGAGGCTAGGGAACAATAACTACACCTGAACCCCAAAGCAAAGGACATCTGCTCCAACAGGGCATAAAATTTAGCCCTCTGCTTCCTAGGAGTTAAGATAAGAAATAGGATTAGTTATCTAGCACTTTTTATATCAGCAAGGGCTTTTGACAGGGATTGAATAATAATTTGAGCACAACATTTAGTTTAAAAGCCCAAATTTAAAATAAGGTCTACTACCAACTAGTTGTGCAGCACTGAACAAGTCATTTAATTTCTCTGGGCTTCAATTTTCTTCTCTGTAAAATGAAATTGATAATGTATACCTCGACATGTGTTGATGAGGATTAAGTAGATATGTATGTAAAGCCCATAGTACAATGCCTGGCATAGAGTGATATAACATGTCAATCAGTTTTGATGCTATTACTTTCAAGGGGTTCAACATCTGGTGGAGGAGATAAAATATCTACATAGATAACCATAATTTATGGTAAAATAACTTATGCACCCTAAAAGAGGTAAAGATAAGCGGTAACAGGAAAAGCTTCCAGCTGGGAATAGGGGCTTGGGGGAATCAGTGAATGCTCCATGGGAACGGTCGGAAGGGTAGAATTAAGAGAAGGGAGACGCAAGAGGGAAGAGATATGGGAACATGTGTATATGTATAACTGATTCACTTTGTTATAAAGCAGAAGCTAACACACCATTGTAGAGCAATTATACTCCAATAAAGATGTTAGGGAAAAAAAAAAAAGAGAACACTAAGCAGCGGGAAACATTGTAAACCGTGTTAGTCCAAGTCCTTCAAGAAATGTTCGCCCACGGGGGATTAAACGTATGAGGCTCTTTTTTAGGGGAAACATCTGTGAGTGAAAATGAAGAGATATAGGGGAGTCTGGGTGAAATTTCAGACCTTGAAATTTCCAAGACTGACCCCAGTGAAGGAGAGAGGGAAGGAAGGTCCCAGATTGTCTTGTAGTCTAATGAATGTGCAACAAGGCCTTCAGACGGGGAGCTCTACAGCCAAAGTTGACTGTTAGAGGAGTCTATGTCTCTGAGGCTGGGACCTGTCTTGGTAGCCCTGCAGTAGCCTGTGGGAAGCATGACCTTTTGCAGACCTGTGCTGGGTGTCAGTGGACAGCAGCTGGGGACCCTGGTCAATCACTCTCCCGGTAGTTGGAGATCTGTAAGGTATGTTCTTGTTCTTATGGCCACCTCATAAGCAATGGCACAAAAGCTAGAAATCATGAGTCAAATTAAATTCATAGAATTAAACTATCTTACAGGCCAGCTGGGCTTGGGTATTGAGACAGGAACATTTATCTCTGTCTTTTACCTACTTACAAATGCAGTGGAGGTGGGAATAAGGAAGTAAGGAAGCAGTAGCAGTGGCACTGCCCCTGCAGACAGTCACTATGAGCACACGTGCACTTTGAGGCCATCCATTACTACGCCTGATCACAGGCCCTGCTGTTTGGGTGGCTCATCCTGCTCCCAATTGCTTCCCTTTATCAGACTAATTCAGGGCCACTTAGACTTGTGGCCACATCCCCAGGGGTAAGCAGTCTTCTAGGACACCAGAAATCCTTCATTAATAGTAACCCAGAGAGTGCAGTGGGAAGTAATTTTCAAAGCATTTTCCTACCTAATTGTTACACATGGTCAACCTGGAGGACACTGTCCAGGAAATTTAAGGCAAATCTTATTATTCCATTTTACTGATGAGAAGGTTGAGATGCATTAAAGTTGTAGTTTTCCCAAAGTCATGGAAAGAACAAAACAAAACATGGATTTCAAGGTATTCACATTCAATCCTAGCTTTGATCCTTACTAATTTTGTGATCTTAGATGAGTAACTTAAACCTTTTGAGTCCCAGTATGTTCAAGTTTAAACATGAACGATAATATCCACCTCATGAAATTGTTGTGAGGTTTAATGAACAATGTTTAAAGTGCCTGGTCCCGCACCTGGCATATAGGAGGGATTCAAAAAATGCTCATTTATTTCCTCTGACAGATTGATTGACAGATTTATTCAGATAAATGTTACATCAGGGTCGACAATGTTAAAAAGAAAAATAGAAATAATTTTAAAGAAAATTGGGAGCTCATTATCCCAGGCATATATGTAAATATTACATAATTAATAATACAGGCTTGGTTGCTGAACAAACCTCAGTTCAATCTGAAGATCTGCCATTTGCTAGCTCTGTGTCATTGGACAAGTTACTTCACCTCCTGAAACCTGTGTCTTCATCTGTAGTATAATGGCAGTGAGGTCCTCATGGGGTTGTTGTAAGGAGTAAATAACATAATTTGTTGTAAAGTGCTTAGAACAGTGCCTGCCTAAGTTCTACTGCTTATAATAGTAGTAAACACTTAATAAATACCATTATTATTATTTAAAAATTTGCATTAGTATTTTAAGGATTGTTATTATTATTTGGTTGCACCAGGTTTCTCAGGGAAGAAACAGAAGAGGGGTTGGAAAGGGAAGACTCTTTCAGGTAGCGTTTCCTGATCAAGTTCACTGAAGATACCACTTAAAAAAATTGGAAGTGCCAAAGAACGTCAAAAGCAAGCAAACAAACAAACAAACAACATATATCAGTGAAATTGACCCTGTGGAATTTATAGACGTAGCTTGAGCTGATTTTATACTGACATTCTTTTTTTTAAAGCTTGCCTGAATCTGTTTCTTATTATTTATATTTCTATTTGTTTCAAAAAGGATTTAAGGAAACTTATAACATATATAAAAGCCATCATGGGATAAATTAAAATTAGAAGTAAATGAGAAAAGATGATAGATGGACGCATAGCAGAGATATAGGAATGGGGAAAAACATGCATAAAGCTCTAGACAGTTGCCATAACTGGGCTAGACATTTGGCTCCAGATTTTCCAGGTAAAATCGAATCAAAGTCTGTCCAGTAAAAACCTACCATTTGCTTTAGAGAAACACATGATTATTTGGTACAAAACTCATGAGTTAAAAATTTATCATTTCCTTTTTTAGATTCTATGCCCGTATAGGTCATTACTTTATTGATTATACAGTAGGTTCTTATTAGTTATTTATTTTATATATAGTAGTGTGTATATGTCAATCCCAATCTCCCAGTTTATCCCTGCCCCCCCGTCCCCCTTGGTAGCCATAAGATTGTTTTCTACATCTGTGACTCTATTTCTGTTTTGCAAATAGGTTCATTTGTACCATTTTTAAAAATTTATTTATTTATTTATTTTTGGCTGCGTTGGGTCTTTGTTGCTGTGTGCAGGCTTTCTCTAGTTGCGGTGAGCAGGGGCTACTCTTCATTGCAGCGCGTGGGCTTCTCATTGCAGTGGCTTCTCTTGTTGCGGAGCATGGGCTCTAGGCGCACAGGCTTCAGTAGTTGTGCACGTGGGCTCAGCAGTTGTGGCTTGCGGGCTCCAGAGCACAGGCTCAGTTGTTGTGGCGCACAGGCTTAGCTGCTCCGTGGCATGTGGGATCTTCCTGGACCAGGGATGGAACCCATGTCCCCTGCATTGACAGGTGGATTCTTAACCACTGTGCCACCAGGGAAGTCCTGTACCATGTTTTTAGATTCCACAAAAAAGCATGGATATATGTATATGTATAACTGATTTACTTTGCTTTACAGCAGAAACTAACACAGCATTGTAAATCAACTATACTCCAATAAAAATTAATTTTAAAAAATTTATCATTTCTTTAGAATAAGTACAAGGATTATTTGGTACCAAAGTGAGAAGCAATTTCTTCTACAAGTCCAAATAAGGTACCTGTGGTTAAGTAACACATGTTTCAGCATCATCCTAACCACAGAGACAGTGATTTCTGCAGAACTGTTGCTTATGCTCTTAGAGGCAAGTTATTTAGCATCTCTGCCTCAGGTTTCCTATTTGCAAAATGGGAATAACATTAGTACCTACGTCATAGACTTGTTGTGAGGGTTAGATCCATTAATGTATATATAAAGTGCCTAGAACAGTGTCTGGCACGTAGAGAACATTTTATAAAGGTTTGCTATTGCTATTCTTAGAAGCCTCAAGGAGGCTGTGACATTTCACCAAAGCAAAATTCATTGCTGTTTGTGGATGTGCTTCTTCCACATTCCCCATTCACTTCCTGTCTATGGGAAGGAATGAACTCTTTGGAGAAAAAAGAAAAGACGCCACTGGAATGCTTTTACCCAGTTATCCCATTTCTAGGAATCTACACCCCCTCCCACGTCTAAAATATATGAAAATTACCTGTAGTTAGAGGTTAAGTGTTGAGTTTTTGGTGAAAGAATAAAACTGGAAACAAACCAACATTCAAAATAATGATTAAGTAATTTATGGTATGCTAACTGACTGTATAGCCATTTACATTATTATTGTGAAAAAAATAGTAATATGGAAAACCAGAAGTGTTTTTACTCTTTATCCAGTTGTCCAGGCTGGAAACCTGGGAGTCACTCTTTAGTTCTTCACTTTCCTTTCTCTCTGAATATAACTAATTAGCCAGTACTGTTGGTTCTGCACCCAAGACTTATTTAAAATAATTCATTTCTCTTTTACTGCATTGCTACCATTCTTTCCAAATGGACTATTCTAACTGCTTCCTCCTCACTGGCCTCTCACAGCAGCCAAAGTGAGCTGCAATAAATATAATTCATATTATATCACTCTCGATTTAAAACTCTTCAGTTTTTTTCCCATAAACTCTGTAAGATGACCCTTCTATATACTCTGTCAGTTATTCCCAAAAAATGCTGAATAACAAAGCACCCTTAAAACAACTATGATTTAATCTCACTCAAGCATCTGCAGATCAGCTGGAGGTTGGCTGAACTAGGTAGGGCTGGCCCAGCTGATCTTGACTCCAAGCTGCATGTTAGATCCATGTCTGTCACACGTGTCTCTCATCCACCTGCTATCAATGGACTGTCTAGGATATGTTCTTGCACCAGTGACAAAAGTGCAACAGAGTGAGCCCAACTGAGCAGGCACATTTATTTTAAACCTCTTCTTGCATCATATCTGCAGTATCCCTTGACCAAAGAAGTGATGGTGGCTGAGGCCAAAGTTAAGGGTTAGCAGAGTTCACCCATCCACTGTGCAGCAAAAGCAAATCACATGGCCAAGTCCAACAACAGTGAAGTGGACAAGTATATTCATCCATGGAAGTGGGTATCTAACTTCACCTCAATTATTCACCTTGAACTAGCCTCACTGGTTTTTTCCCAGTTCTTCAAACAGGACAAGCTCTTTCCTGCCTCAGGACATTTGCAAATACAGTTCCCTCAAGCTCTGTAAGTCTTCACAGGGCTGTTCTTTCTAATTTTAGCTTAAATATCAATTCCTCAGAAAGGTCTATTCTGGAGACAGTAGTAGGAAGTAACCTCCTGTGATTCTCTAAGTATCCTTCTCCTTTGATAGCATTTATATAAATTTGTTCTTTTTGTTTTCTTTTTACTGGTTTTGGGATCTGTCTCCCCTACTAAACTGATATTTTTCCTCCATTTTCTATATTGTCTGATGTGTTAGCTTCCCCTTGTAATTAATAATCAAGAGGTAGGGGTGGGGACATGAGTCAGAAGCAGCCTAGGGTTTCAAAGAGTGAATACACAGCTCAGATTTTACTATGGCCCAATTCTTTTTCTTAGTCTCCTCCTTCTCAGGAGGACTCTTGGGTCTGTCATGAGCTTTTCTTCCTGAATTTGGTCCTTGCTTTCTCAGTTTACCAGTCTGACAGGTTAACCCCTTTTGCTCTCCTTTCTCTTCTGAAAGTATTTCCTCTTAAATTGTGAGGTACTGTAAGTCCTCTACTGGACAGCAGCTCCTGCTTCTACTCATAAAAGTTTCCCTCAAATAAGCATCAGTAACCCCGGTCAGCCAACTGGCTGCTATCTGAACTCCTCTCCAGTCACATACACACTGGGTACTGGCAGAGCCACGACTACAGCCAGGCCTCCTGTCTACCACTACAGAACTCTTTCTTATGATGGAAAACATTCTAGCAGCTAGATTAGGTAGCCTAAAGTTTATACCAAAAGCTTCACTCAGCTCTAAATAAGTACTTACAGTAATGAGTCTTCCAGCCTTCCTACTGGACCTTATGTGATGATCTTAAGGGTCAATCCAGCAGACACTGGCTCCTATTACTGGTTAAAAGATAATGTCAAGCCGACTAGGAAGAGGTGACTTTGTCTAACTAGAGTGCTTTGGTTTACAGTTGGCTGGAAATTAATACTGAATTGTATATAAACTCACACTCACTGGATTGATATGTCAACACTAAATTGAACTGCACATTTCACAAAGAGACCCAAGATGAAATTTGGGGACAGAAACAACTACTGATTTTTTTATCTTTTTCTTTTTTGGTGGGAGGAGTGAAACTAGCTATTGTGTGGTTTCTATACACATGCATTTTTTGCTGAATGTTTCTTGTGGGAGTATCCACTGAAGTATGCAGAGGTCATTAGAATAAAGGCTAGATTTTTAAAAATGAAAGACAACTTTCATAACTTGCACATTTTTAGAAAAGATGGAATTTAGGGGCATCAACCATTCATATTCACGTTTTCTTCCACTCTTGTTGCCCCAATATCCCTCTCTTTTGTAGATGTATTTACCCAACAATGCATCTTAAAATCACTACCATATGCTTTCTGGGCTCACACTTAATTTTCAATGCCTACCTCCTTTGCCTGCTTCTCTATCCAAATTTTCAAAGAATTTATAAAACTACTGTCACTAAAAATGTCTCACTACCTGTTCATTTAAGGCATTATTCTTACCAAGCACTCTTTCACAATGGAAGTTCCTCATCTAAATCACTAAAATGATTTGAGTGACAAGTTTTCTCAGTTCTTCTGAGGATGATACATAAGTAGTGCCATTTTAGTTGCATAAGAGAGAAATTAATTTATTATAAACAAAGGTTGCAGAGTAATGACCCCAACACAAAGATGTCCACTCCCTAATCTCTGGAACCTGTGAGTCTGTTACTGTACATGGCAAAAGAAACTTTGCAGAGGTTATTATGTTCAGGATCCTGAGATGGGGAGATTATCCCAGGTTGCCTGGGTGAGCTGATGTAATCACAAGGGTCCCCGCAAGTCAAAGCAGGAGGTAGGAGGGTCAGAGTTAGAAATGTATGTGACGATGTTATGCTGCTGTCTTTGAAGATGGAGGAGGGGACATGAACCAGGGAATGCAGGCAGCCTCTAGAATTTGGAACAGACGAGGCAATGGATGCCCCCTGGAGCAACTGAAAGGAACACAGCCCTGCCGACAGACACCTTGATTTTAGTTCAGTGATTCCTATCTCAGATTTCTGACTTCCAGAACTGTAAGGTAATAAATTTATGTTGTTTTAAGCTACTAATTTCATGGTAATTTGTTACAGCAACAATAGGAAACTAACATAGATGCTTCAAGGGCATTAGAGCTTAATTCTCTCCAAGAACCCCAGTTGAGACAGGTTGCCACCAGGGTAAGCAAAGGTTTCTAGTGAAAGTGAGGAACATCTCTGGTTGCCTTTGCCATTCAGCTGACCACTGAATGTGTCTCTGGGGAGAAGCTCCTGTTCGGCCGATCTGTGTTTCTGCTCTGTTTGGCCATCTGCATATGGCAGATTGAGAAGACTACATTTATGAATTGATTCTAATCAAGAAATCTTCGACTGGCCTCCACAAATGACTTTACCAGTCCCGAAGAATCAGCAGCAGCAGAAATGTCTCCCTCAAGGAAATGGGAAAACACATATAAGCAGTGGAGAATTCTGGTATTCCATAAGCAGTCACAGTTGATCCAGAACCTTTGTTACTCTAATGTTATCATACTCTTAGCCTTCAAGCATATGCTTTGCTGGTCAAAAAACTAAGTTGAAATATCCAGCAATGTCTTCAGAGTGTTTTCTTGGGCTCAGCTAAACATTCAGACCCACAAGATTGCCATAGAAGATATTCAACATCATATTCATTTAGAAGGATCTGGATGGGAAACCTAGCATGCCAGCAGGGGCAGCCCCAGGCGTTTATCTTCTATTGGGAGCCGTCACAGAATTCTGTGCAGCACAGGTCAGCTGTAAGGAGACAAGGTCTATCCTGGGCAGATGCTTCAAAGTCTTGTGCCCCCAAGAGCCAATATCTCTTGTCATAACAACAATGTAGGCATAATTTCCAGGGTCTCCACAAAGGACATGTCAGTGACAAACTCAGCATACTTGGGAAAGCCCCAGGAATTGCCTCCTATCAGGTATTTATAGTTCATGTATGTGCCTCGCCATCCGGATGTAATTTATTAATCGTGGGTCACATCTTACCATAAACAACATTGGTTAGCAAGATAGCCAACATACTACACTTAACAAATTAACAAAGCTTGAAAGTTAAATGAAGGTCAAATTATCATGCAGAATGGAAAAGGTTTTGTTAATTCTTTACCCATAAATGTGTTGGAAATTGTCCATTTTCCATGTATAAGACTGCATGATCTTCATCATTATTGTTATTATTCTTAGCTGCTATTTTTGAGGATGAGCATTTATTTAAAGCTTTGTGCTTTATATGCATTGGCTTATTAAGTCATCATACGAGCCTTATGAAGAAGGTATAATGAATGCTATCTTTTCATAAGAACACCAGGATTCACAGAGGTTGAGCAAATTTCTTAAAGTTTTTTTAGCAAGTGAATGTCAAGATGGGTATTTGGACCCATCACTGCTTCTTAATCCCAGTTTCTTTTTTTTTTAATTTTATTTATTTATTTATTTATTTTTGGCTGTGTTGGGTCTTCGTTTCTGTGCGAGGGCTTTCTCCAATTGCGGCAAGTGGGGTCCACTCTTCATCGCGGTGCGCGGGCCTCTCACTGTCGCGGCCTCTCTTGTTGCGGAACACAGGCTCCAGACGTGCAGGCTCTGCAATCTTGGCTCACGGGCCCAGTTGCTCCGCGGCATGTGGGATCTTCCCAGACCAGGGCTCGAACCCGTGTCCCCCGCACTGGCAGGCAGACTCTCAACCACTGCACCACCAGGGAAGCCCAATCCCAGTTTCTTAATCAGTTTACTATACTTGCAACCTCTGGGTTGCCAAATCCAAATTGTGGCTGACCACTATCACAGACACCTGTGTCTGTATCCAGCTGGACTTGTGTACCTTTCTTGGTCTTTCAGAGACCCCCACATGGAAGTTTCATGAGCTAAGGGGGGCATTCACTCTGTAACAAAAGTGCCCCTAAAACAAAGAATGAATTTGTATATGCTTAGTTTCTCAAACTGAAATGGAGTATCTTTAAATGGTTTAAAAAAAAAAAAAAAGAAAGCATCCAGGGACAGTGAACTCTTGAGCGGTTTACAATGGTCTTTTCTCAGTTACATTCAGCACTTGGTAGAACTGTTCAACCAGAATGTAGGCGGATTCTGAAGAGTGCTGGATTTGTATCAAAGGAGAGTGGTGAATTAGTTGGGGAGAACAGCCTTTAACTTCATGTGTAAAGGAAGGCTTGAATGTGGAGGTAGTAAGGGTCAACAGTATTCACTAATCACTTCCCTGACAAAAGAGGCTGCCTTCAGTTCTTACAGACATCAATAGGAATACTAAATCCTTCCATAGCATTTCAGCTGATTCCTTTCACAGCAGGATCACTACTGTTTCACCTCACTTTTGAAATCCTGCAGTCTTTACTAGCCTGTTTGGTGGAGTTACAAATGATTGTCTGTCTAAATTAACAAGTGGTAAATCTCCCTTAGTTATAATTTGATTTAAATTAGCTTACCTGGGAAGCAGATCTCTGCACATGTAAATTACCATAAACAGCAGCCTTCTTTGACGATTTACGTAATTAAATGAGAGACTATTAAGACGTTACTGTGAAGTGGCAACCTATGATGCCTATTTTTTTAAGTGAAGAAAAGAGTAATCCTTCACTTCTTCCCTGTTGCCATTTTATATCAAAGCAAACCTCATTAAGGTCACTGTCGTCTTAAAGATATATTTTTCTGAGATGCCGTGCCCCAAAATGTGTAGCTTTCCTTGACATTTTTTTAAACCTGAAAAATGATAAAATTCCCAAATACATAAAAGTAGGATATTACAGTGTATCTGAGTTATAAAATTACATACATAATAGGTATTTTGAAATGCAGAAAAGAAAAAGTGCTTCAATTAGTTGTACTTTGGAAAATAAATGACATTGTTCCACTCTGCACTGTGAGGGGGAAGAGATTTTCTTCAAAGAGTACTCTTGGGATTTTAAAAACATTTCTGCTTTTGGGGAGTGAGAATTTTAAAATGTCATTGGAAAGCTGTGAAATTTAATATGCAAAATCATCACTGGCTTTGTCAGTGGAGAAATCAAATGAAGTAGTCAAATCCTGTGGAACAAACCCTGGTTTTTAGACCAGAAAGCTGTAATAAGACATTCACTACACATATTCTTATTTTTCAGTCTTTCCGTGGATTGTTAACTGTCACATGGCTTAAAAAGAACACATGCTTTTGAAAGAATGAGAAATCATTTGGGTATCATTGCTTGTTCCTCTGGAGAATGCACACAGGCTAGAGAAGGCCTGTCCAGGAGGCAAGTGCTATCATGTGGGGAAATGTCTTGATGCCATGGTAGCATCCAAATCCACTGTCAGGCAAGCTATCCGAGAGGTCATGGAAGAGAATGACCAAATGCCAATGCTCAGATCAATTTAAAACACATAGTAGGAAGTGAGGGAAACAAAATAGGGCAGGTTAGCACTTCAGGGATAGAGTGCAAACATGACCACACTGCCTGAATCTGATTTGCATGATGTTCATACATAGGATTGGCTACTCAATTTACAGGCCCCATGCAAAATGAAAATGCGGGGCTCCTTGTTCAAAAAAAAGTGCCATTAAAGGTACTAAGATATCAAGGTTTTCCTTTCATCTGTGTATGACTCTTCTGATGCACATGTTCCGTTGTCCCATCAACTTCTCATACAAAACACAAGTTCAAAGATAAAATTATCAAGAATTTCAAGACAGTAGCAGGAGAGCATTAAACCATTAGACCCTTCTGGTTCTGTTCCTGTGCCCTGTTCCTCTGCCATAATCAGCTTTTATCAATGATAGCCTTGAACAACTGGTAGAGATTGGGGAAGGACTGAAGAAGGAATGGAAAAATGGCCAGGTCTGATTTGGACACATTTATCTGGAGAGCCCTCTTAGACCTCTGTGTAGGCAACCAATGAGACTACTTAGGTTTAGTTGGGTACGTGGGTCTTGTGCTCATAGTAGAGGTCAGGCTAGAGATATCATTCAGAGATTAGTCTGCACATAGAGCTTATTCAAAGCTACAAACAAAATGAAATCACATAGAGAGATAGAGCGAGAACAGGGAGCATAGATGAGAAGGAAATGTTTGTTTTTCTCCCTAGACTGCAAGCTTCATGAGAGCAGATCATGTGCTTTAATTTGTTTGTGCAATTCTGACAATGAGCAAAGAGTCTCACACGTTACAGATGTTAGGTAAACGCTCAAAGAATTCATAAAAATGCAAGCAATGAGTTATCCAAAAGTATTATTATTTTTCTCACAGACTCTGCCTTAACTCCCTCTAATTTGGTGAGGTTTGCTTTTCCAGCAGAAATTATACATTGATATATTATATGCATGCTTGTTAGAGGTGATTTTATTGTTTCATTTCTGTAAGTAATTAACCTGTTTTCCATGCCTTCTGTGATACTAATTAAGAATATTTAGTATGGAATAACTCACTCAAATATAACTTCAGCATTTTCTTACTCTTTACCGCTTGTCATTGAAGATATTATAACATAACTATGATATCATATATCCATTATCTCTAAGAGCTTCATAAGCAATTTCCAGTGGCTATTTGCTTCACTGTTTGTTGAGATTTTGTTCCCCTGGAAAAATTTCCATCACTGTTTTTCATTTCCTTTGGAAAAGGGAAAAAGCAAAAATAGAAGAATAGTATCTTTCAAAATGTGCGTTATGAACAAATATGCTTGTAAGACCTGGTTTCTCAAATCGTTACACAGATTGAAAGGCTTCAGCACTCACTCCATCCCCCAACGATGAGCTCTTTCCCTAGCAAAAAATCCATAACAGTTTCTGCCTTATGAAAAATCTTTTAATCCTAGCCATGGCATTTGTGACTTGGCTAATTATAAGGTACAATTAAAAGATGATTAAGAATTTTCCCCTTCTTAGCCAGAACTCAGGAAGTGTTCTCTTTGTTCTCACGTATTTAATCACCTTTGCAGTCATTTCCAATCTAGCTTTACTCCTTTTGACATATCCCAAAATAGCCTTTTTAATTCTGGCCGGAGATGTTCTTTATTCTTATCTGATCTGGCACTGTCTCCTGCTTTATTGGCTACTATCAGATAAGATATACTTTCAAACCATCTAAAGTCACAGATGCCTCACTTTTGATGCTATAAATCCCTGAACTTCTGCTTGTGTTTTGTACATCTTCAGAGTAGAACCAAGGGTCCTAGAGTCTGTGTCTATGCCAATAAAATGAACAAGGGTTTTTGTTGTTGTTGTTTGTTTTTGTTTTTTCAATATCATGAAATGCTGATGAAAAACATGATAATTCCTACTCCCCATTTCCATGAGGCTTCAGCTGAGAATTTTATTTCATTTTATTTTATTTTTTATGCTCAACAGCCATATTTATTGAATATCCACTCAACTGTGTCAACAAGGACTATTTAAATGCTATACTGAAATTTTAAAATTTATAATTAAAATTTTACAGAATGTGCCTTATTTTTAAACATATATATATATAACCTTTACAAAAATGGAATATTCTTTGGTGTATGGTAAAGGGAGTATAAATCTGGGGAGGAAAGGCTGAATAATTCAGGAAATGGTGTTGGATCAATTTACTATCCAAAGAGACAAAGATTCTGTCCACTGAACTTACTCAAAATACATTCTAGATGGATCCAAGTCCTCAATGTAAACAAACAAAATACTAAAATCTTTGAAAGAAAATAAAAATGTTATTTTGTCCCTAAACAAGAAAGCCTTTATTAAGACACAGAAATGCAGAAACCAAAAGAAGACATTGACAGATTTGACTTCATAAAATCTTAACATTTTAAAAAAAAATTTATTAGAATATAGTTGATTTACAATGTTACATTAGTTTCAGGTGTACAGCAAAGTGAATCAGTTATACATATGCATACATCCACTCTTTTTTAGATTCTTTTCCCATATAGGCCATTACAGAGTATTGAGTAGAGTTCCCTGTGCTATACAGCAGGTTCTTATTAGTTATCTATTTTATAGATAGTAGTGTGTATATGTCAGTCCCAATCTCCAGTTTATCCCCACTCCTTATACCCTGGTAACCATAAGTTAGTTTTCTACATCTGTGACTCTACTTCTGTTTTGTAAATAAGTTCATTTGTACCCTTTTTTTAGATTCCCCATATAAGTGATACCATATGATATTTTTCTTTCTGTGTCTGACTTACTTCACTCAGTATGACAATCTCTAGGACATCCATGTTGCTGCAAATGGCATTACTTTGTTCTTTTTTATGGCTGAGTAATATTCCATTATGTATATACGTACCACATCTTCTTTATCCATTCTTCCATCGATGGACATTTAGGTTGCTTCTGTGTCCTGGCTATTGTAAATAGTGCTGCAATGAACATTGGGGTACATGTATCTTTTCAAATTATGGTTTTAAATTTTAAAGGATTGGAGAGATATAGCTTGGCACAGAAGAGGGAAGACTTCATAATTTTAGACACAGGGAAGGGCATGTGTGAAGACTCAGAAGTGAGAACAAGGAAGTGGTGTTGGGTGATGCTGTGGCCACTGCTGTAGGGGTTCTGGCATCAGGTGATGGCTCTGAGTAGCTACCATCAACCTTTCAGGAACCAACCTGATACCTTTGCCCTCAGATACCTTTGGAACTCAGTACCTTTGGAACTCAGTACCTTTGCCCTCAGTACCTTTGGAACTCAGATAAACCACAGTGACTGTAAGGGCCCTCGTCTAGGGAGGAACTACACTCTAATGATTAGGGGCACTGGCTCAGGAACCACACTCCATGGCTAAACTTACCAGTAGTATAACCTTGACCGAGATACTGAACCTCTTTGTGCTTTAAAAATGGCCATTGCTATATACCACTGAAAGATTGGTGTGAAAATGTTTCAGTCGACATTTTTGAGCCACTAGTCTTGCCAAACATAATCACATAAATTTTTTATGTGAGAATAGTGTGTACATTTATAGACACTTTAAAAAAATATGAACTGTTATGCATTTTCTCAGTTAAAAAAAGAAAACCTCTTTGCAGTTTCTATTATTTTCAATTATTTTCTGCATTTTAGTGGTGAAAAACAACAGAGAATAAAAGAGGTTGAGTGATTTGCTCAAGGTCACATAGCTGATAATTCTAGGCTGCAAACCCACAGTGAGCTTTCTAGTCCAGTGAGATTCCCATGACAACTCAGTTCCCAACAATCTGCTTTTAATCAAGTGCCAAAACAACATTCAACTTCCTGGTTCTCTTACCAGCCCTTCTGCTGAATCTCTCCAAGAATTTCTCTCAACTCAGGGTTTGGTGACTATATATCAATCAGCCACCTGAACCTCTTCTCTTCCCAAATCCTGACCTTCTGGATTTCAACTCCTCTGGCTTCCTGGCTGATGCCCTACGTCTGCACATCTGCTTTCTGATTCTACCAAATTTGTAAAACCAAAAAAAGAACAATTTGCTTTTGGTGGTTTGAGGATATGTGCTTCCAACAATTATTGCTTGCCATCATCAACAGGGAAGAACATGCCCTCTTGACCAATGCTGAGACCCAGGCCAGTGTCTTATACTGGGAGAAGCATGGTCCTGCTAGATAAGGCCCCATGGGGAGAGTCTGGGCTGTAAAGGAGTGAAACAAATTTGAAGGATAATTATATCATCTCACTCATTAAAGTGGAATTATATGAGGATGAACGTCAAACTAAAGGACAGAATATCAGAAGAAAAGACATTTGGAAGAACTTCCCTGAGAGATGAGGCCTTTGGTGAGGTCAGTCAATGAAAATATTGTTGATTTGGGCTCGTCTGGGCTCAGTTTGGGTAAAAACAGAGATGTTTTGAAAAGTGTTGCTGAAACTGAATCAGAGAAAGTTTTAAATAAGGAGAGTTGGAATTTAGGTCATAGACTGGGATGTGTTTGTTTTGAAGAATTTCATATCTATGATACCCTTCTGTCCATCCTTAAGATGTTTAAGAGAGTTCAAGTGAATCTTAGGAAAGGCTTTTCAAGACTCAGCAGACCTTGTATTAGAAGATGACACTTTAATTAAAAGAACAAAAATTGTAGCAGCAAAAGCTACTTCTGAATGAACTATTTCTGTGTGCCACACACAGTGCAAAATCCTTTCTACACATTCTCTTACTTAATATTTCTTACAAACCTCTGAGGCACACATTAGCCCCATTTTCTAAAACGGAAGCTGACTTTTATGAAAAGTTGTTACAGGCTCACTGTTGATGCAAATGCTCTGAATTATAGTCAAGTCTTGATTATCCAAGGAGATTTTGAACCTACCTTTCTAACGATACACACTTTATCAAGCATTTGCCCATTTCTATCCAGATGATCGTCTATGGAATATTTCTAGAACACATATACTGGCTTCTGGTTTTCATGGTGTGAGAAATTTTTTAAAGATCTGTACTTAAATAAAATTATTTTGAGGCCATGCTGTGGTGGGAAATAATTTGATATAAAATCAGGCAGACTTTTGTCAAAGAATTTCTAACAGAAGCAGAACCCAGAAGCTGAATGTATAGATTCAAGAGCCTGATATCTGGGTTTGAATCCCGGCCTGTCACTTAGTAGTTGTGTGACAAATTATTTAACAAGCTTGTGCCTTTGCTTTTTCATCTATAAAAGGGAGCAAGTAATGGTAGCCTACCTCATAAGGTTGTTGAGAGGATTTAAATAAATTAACTTATTTAAAGCACTTGCAATCACACTTTTACATGTAGTAAAATACTCTGTAAATATTAGCCATTTTAAAATTATTATTGATATCACTGATTGTCTTGTGTCATTTCTCTATACAGTATCATCATTTTATACTTCTGCTCAGATGCTTTGTTGATTCCATGTTCCTTATAGAATGAATTACAATAATTTTCATTTTTGATTATTATTTTTTTTTTAAATAAATTTATTTATTTATTTTTGGCTGTGTTGGGTCTTCGTTTCCGTGCGAGGGCTTTCTCTAGTTGCGGCGAGCGGGGGCCACTCTTCATCGTGGTGCGCGGGCTTCTCACCGTCGCGGCCTCTCTTGTTGTGGAGCACAGGCTCCAGACGCGCAGGCTCAGTAATTGTGGCACACGGACCTAGTTGCTCCGCGGCACGTGGGATCTTCCCAGAGCAGGGCTCGAACCCGTGTCCCCTGCATTGGCAGGCGGACGCCCAACCACTGCTCCACCAGGGAAACCCCATTTTTGATTATTTAACATGTGCCACACACACTGTGATAAGCACATGGTCTCATTTAATCCACACAATAATCATAAAAGGTTGGCAGTGTTAGTAACACCGTTTTACAGAAAGATGGGATTCAATGAGATTTTAAAACTTGCCAAATAAAGCTAAAAGTGGCAAATTTTGAGTATAATCCAGCTTTATATAACTTCAGTGTTCTTAGTTACTGTGTATATAGTCTGTGACCTCCCATCCTCCCACCACCTGCTCACCCAAAACCTCTTAGCACACTGTGGCATCTACCTTGCCAGGCTGTTCTCACCCAACTTTCCAAAAGTTTACACTCTACTTCAGGAATACTAAACACCTGCAGCATGCTAATCTCTTCCATGCCTTGTGACTCTGCATATACTCTTCTCACCATCTCCAGTGCCCTTTCCACTTTGTAAATTAGGAAAGTAATTACTCATTCCCTGAGAATCACATCCTGTCACCTCTCTTTGAGGTCTCCTCTTACTTTTGGCAAGATTAGGCTGTTTTGTCTCCATGCCCTCATATCCCCCATTGCACAATATCCTGTTTTTTCTTTCTACTAAATATTTGTCTTTACCACCAAACCGTTAGCCTTTCAACAATACAAAACTTTTACTTTTTATCTTTGCCTCCTCCAGAACTCAGAATTGAGTCTTTTACAAAGTAAGCAAGTCATAAAATTATAAAATAAATGAATCAGTGAATAAAAAATTCAAATCATTTTCTAGAGCTGCACTGTCCTTTAGAAAATAATTGTGATGATGAAAGTGTTCAATATCTGTCCGGTATGGTAACCACTTGTCACATGTGCTTGTTGAAATCATGGCATGTGACTGATGCAATTGCAGAACTGTAAGTTTAATTTTATTTAGTTTTAGATAATCTAAATTTAAAGAGCTACATGTGGCTAGTGGCTAATGTACTGGACAGCACAGTTGTAGAGTTAGACCTGGAGTAGGATTTTATTGAAGGTTCTTCTGGAATATGCCTTAACCGTATTTCCTTCTTAGTTACATTCTGCATCTTATACTTGGTCAAAGTCATGAAGTTACATATATTGGAGAACAGAGATTTTAAGATGCTGCAATGTGACAGCACCACTCTTCTGTTAGCACAATACAGGTCTCTCTGAGGATGGGATGATAGCTCTTCAGAGGGGAAATTTGGGCTCTTAGAGCCACCCAGGAATTTCTGTCAAAGGGTTAGCAGTCTTCTCCACAGTCTTTGGGTTCATGGGGAATATTCAGGGACTGAGTAAGATGTCTGTGTTGGGTGCACTCAGGTTCTTTGCAGAGTTTACAAGTGGGAAAAGACATCAGCCTCTCTTTATCTACTTTCACTGGGCCCCTTTGACATTATGTGCAAGTATCTATTTTCCATTTGTCTTATTTTACTGTCATTATTTGTTCATGTTCTGTCTTCTCCCCATCCTAGATAACTCTCTTTCTTATGCATCTTTATTTCCCTAGGACTTACCACTGCATGTGACAAAAGGAAGAGGGTCAGTAAATGTTTGATGAATGAATGAATGAACATTGAATCAAGGAATAAGCTTGATTCTGGGACTCCAAAAGGCCTAACACATCCATCACAGAAGAATGAATACACAGGAAAACCAGCCTGCAGCAGTGTCACCCACTAGAGAGGGAGACATGTGAGAACAGAATCCTGTCCTGTTTGCAGGACAGTCACAGAGAGAAACAATTATGCATTCTAGGCCAGTCCAGGCAGTTAGATTGGGTGGAGTTTCAGTCCAGTTAGCAGTGCCATCTTGCCGTCTACCTGAGGGAGTTTGGATTTAGTGAAGAGGAAGCAACGAGATGTTTTAACAAAGCCTTTATTCACAATCCCCATGTTGGCTGGAGAGTTTGCCCAGCCTCCCTGGGTTCTGAAATGATCTTGACCAGTAAATGTGCAACTCTTCTTTTTTACATAATCTTTGTCTGAGAATCTCCTGGGGAAAAACATGAAAGTGATGAGAAAACACCAGAAATGCAGATATACATGCACACATATATACAGCTTAGCAGTTGGCAGTAGCAAGTTAAATGCTTAAATGGAGCATGAACAGGGATTCATCTCAGTTCAATTTAAATCAGTTCAATAAAAATTTAGTGAGTATCTACTTTATGGGGAGATACATGAATAATTAAGACACAGTTTCTTCCTTTAAAGAATTCACAATTTTGTACAGCAAAAAAAATTGTGAACTAATAACTAGTAACAGAGTGTGATGAATGCAATAAGAGAGGTGTGCTAGGTCCTGTGGTGGCACAAAGGAGGGGACTGTTAACTCTACTTGAGTTTGTCTTACACAATGTGTAGAAATTATTTAGCTCTACAACTTGGGGGAGCAGAGACTAGGAAGGGAAGGGAAGGACCCTTCAGTTGGAAGCAGGAGCATAGGCAAAGGCACAAAGGTATGAAAGAGCATGTAGGGGGTGTTTGGGGGAAAGGTGCCTGCCTCTGCCAGTGGGGACTCCTGAGGTATCCATTTCATCAAAAGATTGCTCTGCCTTTCTGGAGTTTGAGAGATGATGTTTGCTATTATATATAGGATGAATTGACAAGAGGAAATGTCTAAATAGATAGCTAGTGGGAAGCAGCCGCATAGCACAGGGAGATCAGCTCTGTGCTTTGTGACCACCTAGAGGGGTGGGATAGGGAGGGTGAGAGGGAGACGCAAGAGGGAGGAGATACGGGGATATATGTATATGTATAGCTGATTCACTTTGTTATACAGCAGAAACTAACACACCGTTGTAAAGCAATTATACTCCAATAAAGATGTTAATAAATAAATAAATAAATAATTTTTTAAAATTTAAAAAGAAGAATCACATGCTGAATCACTAAAAGCACGTGGGAGGGAAATGAGGGAGCCATTCATTTTTTTTTTTTTTCCAATCAACACGTATTTCTTAAGCAAATATATTTCAGGCACTTTGCTCTGTATAAAGGATAAAAAGGTATATTTATAGGCATTGCTCTTGCCCTCCAGAAATCCATAGTTTTGTGCAGCCTAAACCTTGTAAACTATAATTCTAGTGGAGAGTGCAAAGTGGTCAAGTAGAGATGAGCGCCAGGTATCATGAGAATACAGCAGAGGGAATGACTAGCTCCTTCCTAGAGGCTGAGAAAGTCTTCACTTCACCCGGCTAGTTATGTGGCAGCTGTTACTTAGAGAATGAGTCGGCAGTATGCCCAGTGGAGAAGTGAGGAAGGCGTTCCAGGAGGAGGGGACAGCAGGGCAAACGCACAGTAAACTGAAAGCATTTTAGGAGATGCAAGAAGCTCCATGTGGCAAGAGGTGAAAAAGCAGGGCAGGATTTTAGAGAGCTTTATATCCTCTTCTAAGGAGCAGGGATCTCATCCCTGAGTGGGGGGCAGGTAAGGGAGCGGAGGGAGATGGCAAGAGCTTGGTGTTTCAGAAAAAAAATTTGAGAGCGAATGGGGAAGGATTTGATTGGAGGTGGATGGTGCCAGGAGAAAACAGGATCAGAGCCTAAAGTTCCACCTCAGGCAGAGCCTGGGTCCATCCTAACTACCCAGCTTCACCCCGAAGCACTTCTTCAGAGCACCAAGTAATTTTAGAGGTCAAATGTAAATGGAGGGGTGGTTTTGCCCAGCACTTGGAGAATTCAAGGTAGAGGGCTGCATACCTGCCTATAAAATGAATCAATGCCTCAGGGCCTTCCCCATAGCAACAAAATTAGTCTCTGACACCTAGACATTCTTCCTTTGTTTTTGCTTCTCGTTGCCTGAAGGCTCATCTTTTGACTTGCATAATTCCCTCGTCTAGCTGGGGGCCTCATATAAACACTGCAGCACTGCTAATATTTCATTGTCATTTTCGGCTCTATTACGTCTTTCTCTCGATCATTCTTCAGGGCTGGAAATGTCATCTAGAGGGGTTTTGCAGCTTGCATAAACGAATTATGAATCCTCATGATTTCAAGTGGGTTACCAGGCCCCTTCCAAGCAGAACTAGGCATTTGGCAGCTCCAAAGTGTGAAAAGGACATTATGCATATGTATGCAGAGACACCTGCCCTACAGCGTTTCTGAAGTATTGCCACGTTTTCACTCACACTGGGGCCATATGCAAGGGGACCTGAGAACCAGTCGCTCTTTGAAAGGAAAGTGCTTTCACGTATCTTTTCTTTTCTATCTTCTTGCTACATTTCGTCAGTTTAATTTTTTTTTTTTTCTGAACCGTTGAAAGGGGTAAGGAAAAGGTTTTCTGAGTGTTCTCATTACGTGCTATATACAGCTTTGCACATATGTAGGCAGGTAACCATCAGTAGCTAAAGGGTAAAGTGAGAAGAGCAACAAAGCTCAGTCTACAAGAACATAGCAAGGGAAACAAAACGAGGTAGCTAGACTACTCTGAAATAGATCATTTTGTCTCAGCTACCTGGATTATGGAGAGTAATACTAAAGAATTTTGACTGCAAGTTACCAATGACTTGAATTTTTCTATGTCTTAAAGTATGACAGAGAGGACACAGAATGTCAAAGAAAGGTAAGGCATGGCAGGCTAGTGAATCTGGATACTCAGGCAATAAGGACATTTCTGGAAATTAGATTGCCTTATTTAGGCTCACGGTCAGATTTGGGTTGAGACGCTGGGCTTTGACTTAAACATGGATTTGAATCCTAGCTCTGGTATTAACTTGCTGTATGACCTTAGGAAAACCATTTTACCCTCTTTAGTCCTTTGTCTGAAGATGATAATAATCTATGTCATGGAGTGGTTATGAAGATTAAGTGAGCAGATTTATACAATCTTTGCAGTGATGTGTGGCACCTAGCAGACCCTCAATAAGTACAAATTGTATTCTTTTTACATTGTTACCACATTATCTTGATTCCGTAATTATACATTACTT
Organism: Balaenoptera acutorostrata; assembly: GCF_949987535.1. Classification (NCBI taxonomy): domain Eukaryota; kingdom Metazoa; phylum Chordata; class Mammalia; order Artiodactyla; family Balaenopteridae; genus Balaenoptera; species Balaenoptera acutorostrata. The sequence goes on along the minus strand of NC_080066.1, from coordinate 89,690,842 downwards.
CAGTTAACTTCAACTTCCTTATTTCTAAAGTTGGACTAATAATGACTGTCCTATTCACTTTATATAGTTTCTGTGGAAATTAAATAATAGTGCATGTAAAGATACTTTGTAAAGTGAAAAATTCCAAATATCCAGAAAGTGTGGTTATTATCATTATTTTAGAGGTACTTAGGCTGTCACAGTTACAAGAATATTTGGGGAAAGTCCACCTGAAGTAGATATACTTCAAGGTACTGATCCGCAGAGGAATAGCTGCATTCACCCGTGGAGCCCCATTCTTGTCCAGCTTTTGGTGTGAAAAACTGCACAATACCTCGTGTGTGTAGAAGGTAGATAGTATTTGGAGATAAGGATTGGGAGATTCTCTCTTCCCTTTGAAAGTGATGTGTACAAGGTGGAACCCTACAGTTTTTTATATTTTCCAACTACTGAGCTGTTATCATCCCTGGAGCTTAAAGATGGGACAGGATTGCCAAAGCCCATTTGATTGATAAGCAGCCAGAAGCTCAGATACTTTCAGATTTTGCTAGTCTTCATTGCTTTCCTTCCCACAGAGATGGTGCTCTCATGCCTTTCTCCATCCTCACTGCCACTTTGTAGGGGAGGGAGGATGGATCTCAGAAGTAGTCAGTAGATTGGGCCCTTGACCAAGCCGTCAGGGACTTGCTGTTTATCACTGGGGCTGCTGCCCAAATCCCCTTTCTTAGTAAATTCCACCACTTTCTCTTCTCATCCCCTCATGTGGAAGTGGAGAGGGCAGGGGGTGGGGGGGGACGACAAGAACTGCCTTTGGCGTGGTCTGGCATCCTCAGACAGAGCTGAGTTTGAACCCACCTCTGCCAGCTACCACTTGGCAGCTGTCTGACCTGGTTTAAGTTATTTATTCCCTCTGAGACTTGCTTACTGCATCTGTAAATGGGGATAATAATATATCCACTGAGCAAGATATTTCTGAGAATTAGATGAAATCATGTATTTAAAACATCTTACAAAGAACACAGCACAGAGCAAATGCTAAACAAAAATGTACTCTCCTGTTCTTTCCCTTTGATTTGTAATAATTCATGGACAATTAACTTGGCGACTTTGTGTTTCTAGACCACTCTTTCTTTATGGATAAAATGAACTCAGTGATTTATAATTCCTGTGTACTTGTGAAGGTCTAGCATTTCTGTACTTCAAGTGCTGTAAGAGAAGAATAAATGAAGTTGCTCTGTACATTCTTAGGTAGCTGTAATAAAGTCATACTGGTAGATTGAGAAGGAAGAATTTGATCTAGGTGTTTTTGAGTAAGTAGGAGTTTGATAAGCAAATAGGAATTGACAGAATAAGGAAGGACTATACAGAGTCTCATGCTTTATTGGGTTTAACAAAAGGTATTTGGATAAACTGGTGCACAGTAAAGTAATAGAGATTCTCTCGAGCTGTGTTTATAAATTTGAGAAAGGGCAACTCAAAGGAAGCATGAGTCCTCTCTTGGGGAGGCGGTGCTTGCCCCTGGCTCTCGGTGCACACAGGCAGGATTGCAGCAGACGTTCCAGGAGGCCATCGTTCCTTGCTGGACAGTAATCTGCATGAAAGCAAAGACTCAGTCTGTTGTTGCCAGGCGTACTTGCTGATTGTTGAACTTTGGATGAGTAAATGAGTATCACCGATGTACCTAAAATATTAATGTCTGAGTGTGGAATAGGATCCAGGAGGAGAGAACCTAGTGATCTTTTTATAATAGCAATTTTCCTGGAACACTTCCTGAAGCTACCCCAGAGCACTTTTGCAAATGCTGATTATTTTTTTGTGGACAGCATTTTCTTGTCTGTCTTAACAGCTGTGAGTGTGAAAGCACAATTATCTGGGGCCTGAGCATATGTGCTCTCCCTGAGAAAATCTGGGAGAGAACCCTGAAGGACACACTGTACCCCTATCCCAGCCAAGACAGGGAAAGCCTGCCTGAAATGCTCTCTCAGCCAATGAGTAAAACTGTGAGCTGGGAATAGAGCTTTACAAACATTGTGTGTTAGAATGAAGAGTGAATCGGTGTATGAGTTGGAAATTCTGGGTTCAATCCTTGCTCTTCACCATAAGTATTTTATGAACACCTCTCTGGGCTTCATTTTCTCCCCCATAAATAAAGAGATTAGGCCAGCGGACACGGCAAGATATCTTCCAGTTCGATCCTCCCAGTTTTATGGGCATTTCCTAGATTTGTTGACCTGGAAGAGTATTTGGATTTCTCTAGTTCAGCTTTCTCATTTCACAGATGAGAAAACTGAGGTGTAGCGAGGGAAAGCCATTTTCTGAAAGCCACAAAACCAGTTAGAAGCTGAGCTAAGATTAGAACCAGCATCCTCAGACGGCCAATCCAAAGGTTCTGTACCTTTTATGCGTCAGAGTCCACCTTAAAAATCCAATGAAAGCTATGGACCTTCTGGGAGTGGGAGATGGGATGAGGGCAAATACTTCACAAACAAAACACATACAATTTGCAAACTATTTTAAGGGGAGAGGTTCTTGGATTTCAGGTTTAAAGCCTTTATGCTACACTTTATTACTCAAAGTAGGTGTTGGAATCAGATGTTAAAAAGAAACGTAATTGTATGTGTTGGAAAGCGTGCCTTTGGCTTTTTTGGTTTAATAACTTCATTTGTGCAGAAAGCATCTCAACACAACTGGAACAAGTGTGGGTTTATATCTGCCCTCCAAACAAGCCTGACTCACTTGCTTTGTTGATGGCAGTTTCTGATTTTTAAAAAGCCAGTTCCCCTTTTAAATATCACAGCTGTTGTTCCTCTTGCATATACTTCTGCTAAATTCAGTGCTTGACTTATGTCAGCTGTAGCCAGATAACACAAGAAGGGGCTGGCTAAAACAGAAAAGGTTTTCTCATTAGCTGGGTCTGAAGGTGGCCTGTACTAATTAGTTCTTTTTTGCATCTACTTTTCACCCTCTTGACTTCAGGTTTTGGATTTTCGAGTCTCCCAGTGGGCTCACATCCCTTGTGTTTCTGTATAGCCACATCTGGGTTCAGATTCCTCTGTTCCAGTTGTGTGGTCAGATTCGTCCATTCCAGCCTTCAGAGCTTCTGTTCTAAGGGCAATAGAGAGAACTTAGGAGCTTCCCTTGAGTAAGCATATAGGGTGTCCTTGGGGTCATATACTCACTCTGACGTGGTACTGAGTCAAAGCCCAGGTGCTCTGGACTCACTGATGCTTGGCCTATAGAATGCCCACAGAAATTCTAGTCATGTAAGCACATGCTACATTAAGATTGGATTGGTTCTTTTTTTTTCCCACAGAGACTGTGTCCCTATTGCAGTTTATTAAAACTGCCCATGCAGTGCACCATTATTCTTCCTGCTTGTATTCATGAATGGCCTGTTCTCAATAGGAACATCCAGGTGGAGATCAATAATCAGTCTCTTAGTTACGGTAGGGAAAAAAAAAGAGAAGAAAAAGAAAATCCATTCGTGCACTCACTGCATTCAGCTGTGTTGAAGAGGTCTTATCATTAAAGCAACAGCAGGCATTCATAAACCAAGCTTGCGGGCAGTGCCGGACATGCAGGATTAAAATAATCGTCCCTCAGGCTCTGTCTCATAAATGTTTCCTTTGACTTTTGGCAGGATCTCCAACCTGAGCATATGCCAGTTGACATGGGAACACTGAGGCCAGCAGTTTAAGGATTTTCACATTTCCTTGCAGTGGTAAGATTTAAAGATATAACAATGAAGGACATTAAATATTACTGGAACCTGGCTGTTTGCACTAGATATGAAACTAAAGTTGTTTAGGCGTAATTTTTTGACCCATACAGGTCTCTATTCAATTACCTTGCAAAACCACAGTAAAAACAGGAGAAATCTATAGTCCATAAACGTTGAACTTAGTATTATTGGTATTGGTGAAAAATAGGGAAACTAAGCAATATCAGATTTCTTTATTTCTGTACACTTGGACCAAGTGAGGTAAATGGTCTCCCTTTTGAACAATGAAACTATGTCTATTCCCGAAGAGATATGATTCTCAGAGCACAAAGGGATACAACATTTAAGATCAATGTGGAGAAAGAAAGGTAAATAATTCAGTTTTCAATACCTCAGGGGGCAGTCATACCCTTACTATGGTTCCAGAGATTGGATTTCTAAAAGAACCAAATCTGTAGTCAATTAAGAGATTGCTTGAAAATGAAGACTGCCTGATGCTGATGGTGTGGTATGCACTGGACGCTTATTGGCATGAAAGGCACAACTGTATGATGTTTCTTAAAAAGATAGGCATAATGGTGAAGATATTGGCAGATGGATAGCGAATTGTGTTATTAGAAGATTGTTTTGAAAAGAGGAGTCTTAGATCTGAGGCCAAAATATAATATTGATTTAAGTAGTCATTAAGCATTCCATCTTTAATGGGAGAGAACAGAGTCTCTGGACACATTTCCAATGTAAAGTAAAAAATGCACCACAATGTGGTTTACTGGAGTTAAACAAGATCATGTAGGCCCCAGGTAGATTCTTTGGACCCTGACTTGTTGAATTTAATGGGTTAAATTCAGTAATAATACTCATTTCATTACCATCTTCAGGCTGAGTCAGATCATCATAGGGTGAGATTATATTCAGCACCTTTAATTCTCTGAGGGCTTCCATTCTAGTATATTTTCTACAAATGTTCAGGTCTCCATTTTCATGTGGCCTTTTAGCAGGTCCATGGTACATTGAACAAAATTTGACTTTTAGCCAACTTATTTGTCCATTTTATAATACTGGATATCTTAAATCTGTGAATTTTCAAAGGATGTATTTTGGTAATTCAGCATTCATACTTAGTCTTCTACGTATATTCCTCTCACATTGCCCTGCTGATTTTATTCAGTTATATTATTGCAACAACTTTTAGTTTAACAGCTTGTATTTGCATAATCTATTTATGGAACAATGGAAGAATGATTGTGAAACAGTCTGGAAGATGCATTACTTAAACTGATACCTGGAACTGACAGCACAGCTTCACACGTTTATACATATAAAAGCAAATGATCATACCATTATGGTTTCTTTTATCGGAATAATACATTCCTCTTAAAAATTAAATTACTTTGCACTTGAGTTTAATGCTTTATTTCATGATTTAGATGTGCTTTCGAGGAACTGCCACCAAACCCAAATTCCCATACATAAGTCATGGTTTCTCATATGTACATGGAATTCAAGATAACATCTTAATTAGAGAGTCATTAAATCTCAGATATCAGAAAGGCCAGAGTTAAACAGACAGGGCTTTTTAAAATCCTCAAAGCTGAGCAATTTGAGGAAAGAAAAAAAAAAAACAAGTAAGAGAAACATGCATGTGATTGGCCTTAATGAAACCATAAACCTCTGTGGAAGTGGTCCCTCTAATAACTCACTTCTGGACCACAGAAGTCATCGTTTCATCTGAGTTCTGTATATCAAATTCTGCTTCTTGTTATCAAGAGTGAAAGGCTAACAAAGAAACCCAATAAATCATGCTAAAATGATTTGTGTCATTTGGGATGTGGGAAGGTTTTCTTGAAGCTAGCCTTGAAGCTCCTAATCTCCGTAGAGAACCAGGTGATACTGAATCCTGTGCCACTTCTGCAATACGAGAACACTCTGTCGACCAGATAGGCTTGTTTGAGAAAAGATACATTGACACAAAGTGGCATGGTAGAAAGAGCCATGATTTAGGAATTGGTGCAGCTAAATCCTAATCCTAACACCATAGCTGATTTAGCTAGAGAAGTGTTTTTCTTTTTTTGCCTCTGAGATCTTAAATAGTCACTTAACTGTTGGGTTTTAATTTTTAATCTATAAAATGAGGTTAATATTCACTGTACTTCCTCCTCTGTAGATTTATCCAAAGATAAAATAATAAATAGGCAACACTTTGAGGAACTTAAAATCACTACACAGAATTTTATATTGCTAGAGGTTGATTCCTTATTTTTAACACTTGTCTGATTTGAAAGTTATATTAAAAAAGCATCTTCATAGATTTTCATAGGTGTATTCACATTGAACAAAGGCTAACAGTTGTTCTGAGTTCTAATCTACTTGGTTTTTTTTGTATTAAATTATGATAGCAACAAGAGTCAGTTGTGTAACTTGTGTCTGACTTGTGTCTGAACCTGTCTGTGGTGATTATGCTTCACTGATCTTAAATTTCAGTGTCCTAGAATCACTCCAGATAGAGAGCATGGGAGAGAATGGAAGAAATGTTTAGAATACAATCCCTGTCAGCAAGATGGGGGGGGGGGATGGGTCTCTGGGGTTGATCCATGAAGTGAATCAGCCTTTCTTAGACCTCCCTCCCTCTAATTCTTTTCAGATATATACTTTTTACTGAGCCAGATTCTCTGCTTATCTTCCTCCCCTTATCTTCCTTTCCACCCCCTCCAGTCTCCTTTCTCCTCTCCTTCACACCTCAGAAAGTCCTTTACTTGTTTACAATCCAGGGTTTTTTTTAGCTATTGACCCACAGCTCTCTGCTTCCATAAATCCTGCTGTAAGTGTTTGATCTCTAAGACAAATATACCCCCATAGCCTTGAGTTTACTCTCTGACTCTGTTTCATTACAAGCATTGTAGACAATCAATATGAACTGGGTGTGGGGGGTGGGAATGTCTTGGGTCAAAAAAAAACACAGTTTGCTTGAACATACCATAGTCTTTGCCCCTGAAAAGAACTGTTGATCACATGTCCTTTAAGAATAAAACCATAATTATTGGAAAATGTCACCTAGATAATAAACAGGAAATTCCAACAATTACGCATGTTATAGAAAATCTTCCAGAGCTCCCAGTTCATGTACCAATGTTAAAAGCAATCAAGGACTATGAATAATGGATGAAGTTAAACATAGTGGTCCAAAATGTAAAATAGATAGCTAGTGGGAAGCAGCTGCATAGCACAGGGAGATCAGCTCCGTGCTTTGTGACCACCTAGAGGGGCGGGATAGGGAGGATGGGAGGGAGATGCAAGAGGGAGGAGATATGGGGATGTATGTATATGTATAGCTGATTCACTTTGTTATAAAGCAGAAACTAACACACCAGTTTAAAGCAATTATACTCCAATAAGGATGTTAAAAAAAACCCCAAAAAACATAGTGGTCCAAATTTTTTATCCAGAGTGCTAGAAAAGAACATTAACATAATGAATGTGGGTCAGAGAAATTGGCTGACATATGAAATACCAACCAAGAGTATCATCCATTTAGTTTTTTTATGGATAAAATTTGAACGCCATCCAAAGTTAACCAAGATGGAAATGTTCACCTATGTACGGTACCATTTTCTTCCCTCATCTCAAGACCCCCCAACTACATGGAAGCATCATTTTTACCTTCTCTGACTATTAAATCCACCCTCATTCATACCAATTTATTCTCCAAAGAAAACAAAACTTTAAGCCTGGGTATGGTCCATTCCGTCCTCATGTTAGAACTTAGTTTCAACTTTCTTTGGGTCACAAAATTCTGTGACTAATCTGGGAAAGTAACCAAAGAGAATTAAGATAGGAATAAAGTTAAGTATGGGAAAAGTTATCTCAAGATACTCTATCCAGATTTCCATGTGTTTATAGCTAACCCAATTAGCCTGAAAATTATAGTTTTTATTCATCACAGTAGACCATACTACTGATAACTCAGTGAACTAACTTCCTTGCGATCTGGCTGATCTGGATACTGTTATTTCCAGTGTTCCCAACTAAAAGGTAATTTCTCTTTTCAATCATTGACCTCTGCTTCTCCCCAAAGTCAAAATGGAGGTGAGATATAATCAGCAAAAAGGGATCCTAAGGTCCCTTCTCAATAATGGGATCATGAAACAATGGAAACTGATAGAAATTCAAGTAGAGTTTTTAAAATCTCGGCTACTTTCATTAACATTTCACTGAAGCTCCAGAAAACAGCAAATATTTTCTATTCTAGTCACCCACGAAAATTTTGCAGCTGATCAAAATAACCCATGACTAACAATAGGAACCAGACAACCACCATATCTGCAGTGGTCCCATCTATCACTCAGACATTTTTGGTATAATAAAGTCGAAAGTGAATTTTCTCCTTTTATTTTCAACTTTTGCATCTGACAGAGTGTCATTACAGCGCAGTGACTTATGGAAAATTGGAATAGATTGAGAGCCTCTGATAAAAGGCAATCTTTGTATCACTGAATTGAGGGAGAAGGAGAGAAATCGTTTTTAATAATATGTTCTCTGATGTCCTATCAAACATCTGTAAAAAATTCTAATTAATTATCTAAATATACATTATAAAAATACATTGTAAAGGCACAAATATGATCCTGGAAAACGTTTTAAAACGTTATAAATTTTCTTTGGGAATGTAGAGGGCAAGGAGAGCTGAGAACATAAATATATAAGCTTACTATGATTGCATCCTCATATCAGGCAAGAAGACATGCTTTGACATCCCGTCCTTTGGTCATGCACATCAGCTTTTAGACTCTATCTACTTATGTGCTGTGGCGGGGGTGGGGGGAGCGGGGGGAGGCAGGAAGGAAGAGGGAGAGGAAGAGGGAGAAATGTCTTAGCAAGTAGAAAGTAGATGTCATCAAAAGTGAAACTTCCAAAAAAGAAAAGTGACACTTCCATAGGTTACCTGAAAGGGCAAGATCTACCAAATATCTCTTTCCTCAAGGACTGACAATTACTGCTAAGATTAAACATGGTAATTTTAGAATTGTTCAAGGATTTGTTTTAATTCTTGGTGTTTTTATATTGTTCAATAAGCTATATTGTTATATTGTCATGGCACCACTATGACAACTACTGTGTCCTAGGATCCCACTGAAATCCTGATTTCATGAACAGGAAATATCATAGTAAAAATAGGCATCTCTAAATATTAATTTCCATGTGAAAAACATTTATAACTTTGTTTTCTCTTTCCCTAGTCATTCATATATCCATTTATTTGTGGACTCATTCATTGAACAGATATGTACTGATCACCAAGTAGGTATTTAATAGGCATTGTTTTGTGTACTGGGGATACTGAAGTGAACCCAACAGATAAAAATCCTTGTCTTTATGGATATCCTTCTAGTAGAGGAGATGAGCAGTAAGCAAGATAGAAATCTAAAAATATGGTGTTTATATATTTTATTCTCTGATGTGTATTTTATATATAGATGAGTGCTAAAGAGGGAACATAAAGTAGAGAAGGAGGTATGAAATGTCACAAGGTGGTGGTGAGGGTTTGAACTGTAGGTAGACAGGCCTAGTAAAGCTTTTCTATGTAGACTTTTTGAAATAAGACAAAGGAAATGAGGTAGCAAACCACGCTGATATCTGGGGGAAGAGTTTTCTAGGCAGTGAGAACAGTAAGTGCAAAGGCTCTGAGACAAGAGAACAAGTTCTCTCTTGATTATCTACCAGGTAACAGGCCTAGCAGACTTCATGAGTGTAGGCATTGAGTGGTTGCCAGAGTGACTTCAATGAGAAAATGATTTCATCAGGAAAGTTCACTAAAGCAGAGAAGGAGCTAAGATGTAATTTTAATGATTATCTATGGAACTTAAGCTGGAAAGGAGGCAAGAGAGGATATCATGGGGGAGATATCTCAGGGACACTGAGAGTGTGGATTTTAGGTCCTGGTGGGGTTGTAAAATTGTAGAATTTGGAGTGTTAGAGGGAGTGAGCAGGAAAGATAAGAAGTTATGATCAGGGAAAGGAATATTTGAAATTGAGGTTTTGCAAGGGCTGCAGTTATTGGTAACAACAAAGTGAAGGGTGTGACTATGGAAGTGAGTGGCTTAGGAATGATGGCTGATGAAATCTTTGGAAGAGAGGAAGTCCAGGAACTGAGGGGACAGGATAGTGGAAGGATCATCCCATTGGATACAGAAATGACTAAAAATTGAATAGGAGTAGTAATAGAGAGAGTGATCGTGAGTAGGCACTAAGATCTCACTAAGGGGAGTGTTGAGTAAAAGATTCAAGGATGGTGAGACAGACCTTTCCAAGAACATGAAGAGTTCTGAGGTTCCCACTTTACTGTTGCTAAGGAGACAGTTGTCCTTGAGAAGAGTGGGATGACTCAGAAAAAACACACAGAAACTCTTTTGACTTGAGCCAAATGGTGGTCTTCAGTGAGGTGGTCTTACATGGAGTGGGTTAGTTCCCTCTGAATTCATCATTACAGAACCCAGTGGTTCGTTCATCTTTAATCAGAAGACCCTGTTAATTCCTTTTATCAGAAGAATATTTTACTATTTGGCCCATCAGATTCAGGCTCAACTGTGGAACTCATTATTGCACTTTAGTGGCCTTCTCTTGTCATCTTTGCTCCAGCTTTTTCCCACCAGCTTATTTAAACCCTTCCTCACCTCCTGATTTTTCTCCCCCAACCTGTTCCATTCCTTGATGCAGTGAATGAATGAATAACTGCCCACATGTCTGTCTTCCCCTTTTCCTTAGAAGGACAGCATTCTTTCATTCTGTACATTTTCTAAAATACTGGTCACCTCACACTCTGCTCATCCTTGATGCCATGCATTCTGAACTGAGGGAAGGTATGTGCTTTGCAAATTCTAGTGACCCTCCCCTCCGTCCTGACCTTCTGTCTTTGCAAAAGTGACTTGAGAACTGCATCTGAATCATAAATGACTCAACTTTTTCTCTTTCCATCTAAGACAGTTCTAAAACCAACATTGTTTTGGGAAGGATGGTAATAGTCCAATAGTTTTTGGAGGCACTATAGATGTTAAGCCAATCTATGGGACTAAAATACAAGTTGTAATGGAATCTAAAGCCTTAGGCTTAATAACTTTGAAAGCAAAGCTGTTTTCTGTTTATGAGCAGCTATTCAGTTCTCTGAAAAAATAAAGTATATACATATGAAATAGATATAAATAGAATGGGATCACAATTAGTGACACAGACGATCAGTACCATTGGGGTTGTTATGAATTATAAAATTGTTATTTCTCTTCTTTTCCTACAATGTATAGATATTGCAAGGATTTTAAAGTGTAACATTTCTGTCCTTTTTATGGGAATCAAATGCTATGAGTCAGTGCAGAACATGTGATTTAGATGAATGAACTTTTCTTAACAGTTAAAATTATTCATTATTCATTCTCACCTGTACCACTGGTTATTTCTCAATCCTCATTCCAAAATTCAATCTTGTTATACTCCTCAATTGCCCTTAATATGGTTCCTACCACCTACAGTTTCTGAGGCAGTGTGATAGAGGTAGGAGCATGGGATGTGGCATCAAAGGGGTGGTATTTGAATTCTGGCTTTGTTACTTACCAGCTGTACAATGTTGAGGAAGTTACATAAGTGCTATTATCCTCTGCTTTCTTATCATATGGTTACCATGTTAACGGCTGCAATGTATTTGAAAGTGCTCAGTACATTACTGATAAACAGTAGGTGCTCAACAAATAAGCATTGATAATGCTTCGTTTATCATCTGCTCCTTGGTTTCAGTCTCAGATGCTTGATTAGTTTTCCTGTTTTGTTTTTCCGGCCTGCTCAACTGTTTACTCCTTTTTTCTGCTTAAGGATTTTTTTGTCTTTGCTTTCTGCTCAACTGGTGAGTTTGTACCATATTAGATTAGCTTTATGGTTGCAAAGGGAGAGGTTAAAAGTCTCTCTTTTAAATAAGGAGGATGTGAAGGTGAGGTACTAATGACATGTATGACAAAACTAAATATTTATGGGGAAGAAGGAAAGATGACATAATGGGAATCTGAGTGTCAGCTGATGGTATAAAGTTTTCATAAACCAAACATCTAGCAATGTCCATAGTATGTAGGAACTACTTAGGAGTGAAAATTTGCTGAATAACATTGACTATATTTTCTAGAATCTGTGAGTCAATTAATTTAATAAAATAAAATTCTGTTGTTTTCATATAATTATGGATAGGTAACTTAAGACACGCAATTTCATTTCTTAATATGTCTTTCTCAGCACATAGACATAGCATAGAATTAAGAAGATGCTTTAAGAATGTTTAAGAACTAAGAAGACAGAAACTGATCAAACAGCAGCCAGAACTCAGTACCACAGTGTTAAAGGGATCAGTATTTTGATTCTTCCATTTTTTTTAGAGAATTAAAATGGAAGGGCAGGTCATTTGAAATGAACACTTTCCTATCTGGACCTTTTTAAAAAGATGTTGGCTGCACATTGTTAGAGTCTTCAATCATGTATCATTGAATTAAAACCCGAACCTAGTAATCACCATCCTTAAGTGACGAAGTATGTACAGTGAAACTCTAAACAGAAGAGATGGTTGAAACAGATAAGTTTCCAAGCTCAGTTTTCTTGATTGATATTGTCTTTTCAAAACAATTGGGTATTCCATGTCGTTAAAATAGCAGGGAGAAAAAGAGAATATATTCTGCCTGACTGTGTCTCTTTGGTCATCTTTTCACACTCCATTAGGGGCTTTATCCAACTTCTGTATTCCAACTTTATTGTATTTTTCCGGTGCTAGAAGAAACTTCAATGAGGACATGATGAATGGCCATATTAAATTGGATCCCTCTCCCCTTTTTAATTAAGTTCATTTAAATTTAATTTTGTAATTTTACTTCAGTAAACCATCTGACTCCAGATGTTGGATGCACTTTTTCTTATTTCTGCTCCCACATAATTGTACCTGTAAAAGATTTATAGCTGCAGGAGACATTTTGGAACCTTTTAGAGCATTTTTGGCATATGTTTCATGGATGACTGGTAACATGAGCAATTAACATCCTAAAATGTTGTTCTGCTCCCCAGAATATTTTTAATAGGATAAGTTACTTTTATTAGCTTGAACTTTAAACAAATAATCATCTTAAAGGAAACATTATCAACAAAATAAGTCAGTTGAAATGGAAGGCCAACTCTCAAAGGAAATTGGTAGGAGAGAGAAGAAAAAACCCTTGGGCTAAAAGAGCCTTTAACAGATATATAAATGAAAGGTGAGGATTGGCCTTTTGCTGAAATAAGAGCTATAAGCTGAGTTCCTGTTCCTTCCGTTTGACTCTGAGTCACTGTAATGTGTATGTTGTACTGCATATATTATAGAATGATGGGTCACACCTCTATCCTTGGGAGACATTTAACTCTGGCTTTCAGTGATAGAACACTCAGACAAAAGAGAACCACCCAAGCAGCATCTACTTTGAAGGAGACCAAAGATGGAAGTTCTCAGAAGTATGCTTATATATTTAAGGAACATATAGTTACTGTGGGGCTTAGAACTCAGACTTACTCCATTGATAAAAGATCTTTACCACCAGCTCCTCTCAGGCAATTCTTAAAACAACAAAAAAGATCAATCATAATTAGCCTTTCTTGTTACAAGAATTATTTGAATTCTTATGCTCATTCTGAATCTGCCTTCTTGCTTTCTTAGTCAAAACACATCTAATAACGTACTTGGTAGCTCACCTGGGACCTTTTCTAATGAAATTTCTAGTCCTCATCAAAGAAACATATATGACTACAATCAAACCCTTGATGACAACTAAAGAAAAACAACAACTACAAATCCACAGAATAAAGGAATCAATTTTTTTCCCCAAGTGAGAAATTATACTCCATTTTTTTGGATATACTATAGTGTGTCTTGATGTACATGATATACTCACCACTGCAATAAACAAATTAGAGTATGGATTTTTCCCCAGACTTAAGGGGTTCAGCAAGCAAACTCTAATTCTATTCTTTCACAGTCTTGCTTTGCCAGGACAAATATTTGTCTGTGCATTGAGGGTGGGAGTTGTCTAAAATTAACTGGTGTTTGACATTACTCTTTACCGTTTCCAATTTCTCTTGTTGCTTTGAGTATTAAATAAGACTAAAACCATTTAAAAATAATACCAATCATTGGGAGCAGGAAAAAGGTGTTTGTCCATAATTGACAAACAAGAAACTCACAGTCTCCACTAGTTTCTAATATAATAAAACAAGCTCATAAAATGATTCTTATTCACAGATTTTGCAGCTTTACTAAATTTTAAATAAAAGGTCAATGAAGGCCTAGAGAGCAACCGACATCTGAAACAGCAAATGGTACATGGCACATAGAGTATTATTCAACTGCTATGTTATGCGATGTATTTGTCTAGAGAGTAACTCTACTAACTAGGAAAGTGCACTTAATACATCCCGTGTGTACATAGAAGAGTGTGTAGTGACTATTTGCCAATACCCCTAATTCCTGCTGGGAATTAAAAATAGATGTCTACCATGGAAATATAAAGAGAAGAATTTAGAATATATATGGAGCTTTAAAATACTGCATACATTCTAAGTAATAAAAAAAGTAATTCATTTGGAAAAGTTAAAAATGCACTGCGCTTTCAGTGCTTCTAGAGATCATTGATGATGAAATAAAACAACTTTCAATGGAATAAAATTTTTACCTACCATGAATCTTGGTTAAATCAGAGCCTATCAGTTTATAATTACTTAGAACATTTGTTCAGAATAAATGTCTGAGATACTATATCCTCAGTTTATTTATTTTTAAATTTATGTATTCATCCATTTATTCACTGACCACTGACCGTGTACTGTATACTTTTTGGAACAAGGCAAGTGGTAGAGCTTGAGAAACCTGAAATAAAAATCAGAGATGGATCCTACTACTCTCATCTGAATGGGAGAGAGAGGAGACTATAAACCATTAAACAACGAATGAATACATCTTGTAAGAAGAGGTCAAGATGAAGTGTTAGTCCTTTATTCTTACTGGGACCAATTTCTAAGTAGAAAGATTACTGTAAGCTGTAACCTGACTTCTTAAACACAGGCATCAGTTTTTAAAAAGTGTTTGCATATGAGAGATGCCCTTCAACAGTATTAGTTAATGTTAAACTTTCTCATCCCTTGGAAAATTGGTACTGTTGCTCTATGACATAGGCAGAGTAAATCTGAATAAGATGGATGAATTCTATCTTTAACTTCTATGTTGGCCTAAAAGGCTAATGGGCTAATGGAGTCCCCCTCCCAATAAGGAATGCTAATTCCTTGTACTGTGCTTTAGCCCTTTTACCCCTTGGAATAGTACTGGTGTGGTTTGGTATCCCTCACCTTCCCCTTGAATGCTACAGGAATTTGTTTCACTGGACTTAAATAGTAAGGGGGCCTTTTCTTCCACTTCTAAGTTTTCACAGAATCCAAGGGCACTTTTGGGGCTTCTCTTCGGTGTGTAATCTGAAGTCTCCCTTCTAATTTCCCAGCCCAATAAACACCTATTCTAATTACTCTTATTCTCTGCTGGAGATTTTTGTGTGTATATTGGCTATTGACAGGTGTTCCATAATAATTGGGGAAAAAAACCTATAAGAGACTCTGTGTTTATGCTATTATGTACTAATAAATGCTACTTTGTCTACTTGTCTCACCCCTTGAAAGCCCTTCTGCAATTTTTTGCTATGTTCCCAAATTCCAGAAACATATACACACTGATTTTCTATTACCTAAGACCTGAGATAGCTTAGGGCAAGAGTTTTAATTTTTTTTTCTGTTTTATTTGATCTTGCTGTCTAGCAATTCCCCATTTTTCACAAGAACTTGCAGAGCTTCTGATGCAGAAGAAAACACAGTGGATTCAGTTTTGATAATCAGTACCCTGCATGGAAGTATTTGGATTAATTGAACCAGCTCCATTCTGACCCTGTCATGTGAGACACATGAGGATGTGGTCTGTATATAGAGAAAGATAAGGCCTTAGGGCCATTGCTTGTAAAATCTTTTTTCCCAAGTTAAAAGGCATGGAGATACAGAAGGAAGTATTTGAAGATAGATTTTGGTCTTCTGTTAACATTTTCTTTAACATATAAAAGCACTTCTCTGATGTGTGCTTCCTACAGGGTATAGAAACTCAAATTCTCTCTTCCACACACCTATAAAATACCAAGTATTTTTCCCCAAATGGAGCCCAACACTAGCAAGGACTAGTTTCAGATTTGTTGTATAACATCCTAAGGGCTGCTGTGATTCTTATTCTTGTTACCACTGTGGTAATGAACTGTATAAATTACAGTTTTTCTCTGCCAGATGCACCTCATAAATCTGAAGAGAATATTTTCTGTTAAAAAGACATAACAATCATTTTACTGATAGGGTTTAAATGGTAGACATCACATGCTTCTTTATACAGGTTAAACTATTGTAAAAAGAAATTAATAACTGAGGTACCAAGTGCAATTTCAAATGGCAGTAGGGTGTAATAAGACATATTTGCATTTTCTTTTGTGATCTTATTGAAGTAAGATCCATTTTTTGGTGATAGCATCATTTCCTTTAATTTAAAGACATGACATAGCAAGAATCCACAATATGAAACACTTTAGTAGGGAGAAAAGAGGCATTGATGGAGATCAGAATTGCCCAAAACATATGTCCTGGGACACAAATCTCAGGAGATGTTGGGCAATATAATGATCTCTTGGTTATATAAGTTTGAGAAACACTGTACACATACCTGCCATGTACTATGTGTTCCACAGTCCAAAAGGTCTGGGAAATGCTGCACACTGATGGAGAATCACAACACACAACAATGCACAATGGTCGGTTAAATGCCCTGAGAAATATTGCAGTTTAACATTCTTAGCCTATTGTTTCCCAAACTTATTGGACTTCTTTTGTTTCTGTCACATCTTAAAATATCCCGTGGAATTTTGGTTCCATGGAAAACACTTTGGAAAACATTGGTCTCAGTAATACTATCTTTTTCGTATTATAAATGAATTTACTTTAAAAAGAGAAGAAATATACACATGAGAAAGGACACTGGATGTGATGTTAGAAAACCTGTGTTAGATTCCTGCCTGCTCTTTGCTAAATATATGACCTTAGGGATATTATTTAAGCTTGCTATGAAATGGGAATAGTGTTCTCATCTCTAACTCACAGGGGGCTACTGGATCCAAATTCTGAAAGAAGTAGTGCTTTCACTTACGGTCTCACTACTACTACCGCTACTACTACTACTGTTACTATCTATAAGAGCTATGCCTCAGAACTAGTCAAGAAATTATTACTTATCCTACTGGAGCCCTTTCTGATTCCCTAAACTTTCCTCTCAACCCTCTCTGAGGAGGCTAAGGGAAATTGCATATTCTTCTTAGGGAAAAAGAGAAATGGAATGGGGTATATGAAATAGGATAATCAAATAAATTGCTTTCAGATAAATTACTTTGAAATCGTTAGCTCCCCAGAAGAAGTACAAGATTCAGTTGTTTTTATCAGGTTGCACAAGAGACTTAAGCTAAAAAAATATAGAAAAAGAGAAAAGCAGTTGAGCATTATTAATAACCACAATACGTAGCTGAATTTAGATGTAAAATGGTTCATCTACCTGCCCATATTGCAACAGACTTAAAGAGAACAACAATAAGTTAACCACTGAGAATTTATTTAGCACATATTATGTAATATAAAATGCTCAGCACTGTGGGAGTAAAAAGAATAGTGTGATGTGTGCATGTTAATCAAAAATCTTACAATTGCACTGTGGAGCTATTATGAACACATGGTGTAAATAGAGATCAATCAATCCCAGCTTTGCAGAAAACCAAACTATTTCCAGTTACAACTGCATGCTGCAGTTACAAGAGCAAAAGGAGTTTTAAGAATAGAGAGGCAGAAGAATCTTCAGGTACAGATTTAGGCTTAAGTTGGCCCTTAAAATGGGTAAGGTGGGTGTCATGATTCTTCTCTCCCCATCACTTTGGTATCTGTGTACATTGTGTATTACATGTACTCAGATACTCAATACAGATGTGTTACATAATTGGGTGAATAGACAAGAGGATGGGAAGAAGGAAGGAGAGAGGGAGGGAAGGAGGGAAGAGGGAGGGACAGATGGAGAACAGTTCCAGTAAAATAGGGCATTCCTGCTCTCTAAGACGTAGAGCAAGTACTGGTGTTATGTGAGGCCTCCTGTAGAGGATGTGTAAGCCCAAGGCCTGCCCAGCTCCCAGGAGCAGGCAAGCCGGAAGCAGCTGTGATACAGTGTAGACAGTACCCAAGTTATCACTAGAAACTGTGAGCTGGTCATTTCCTGCCTCTGCCACTCCCTACCTCTGTGACCTCAGGTAAGCCTCTTAAATCTTCTGCATTGTCTTACACAATAATGTGCTTTCTTGTCAGGGTTCTTGTAAGAATTAAATAAAGGTATGGGGAGTTCATTAGTAAAATGTTAGACAGCTGCGAGATAGTATTGCTGTTATGTATGGAAATGAGATGAAACTGCAAGAGGTCATGAAATATCCAATCTAGCCAATCCTTCAAAAATCTGGTGTGAATTTCTGAGGGATTTTATTTGGCATAGATTTGCAATATCTGTGGGAGTGTTGTGCTATTACTCTACTTCGTATTTCTTGGTAAGTCAATAGAACACTAACAAAATTGTATACTTGGCTCTACAAGAAACACCTGCCTGGGAAGGAATACAGTAGGGCAGATGGTACTCTTCTGAGTATTTTATGGTCAAGACCACTATGCCTGGTATTGTCAAAGTCCATCAATAACTAAAATGGCTTTAAGAGGATTTTTTTTTTTTCAGATGTCTGTTCTTGTCCTTGGGAGTTTTAAAGCTCTCAGATTTTTGTGACCAACCCGTTGACCTTCCCAGTGATTAGAAAATTACAGTATGGGGACCTAGTGGTAACTGAGCAGACATCCATGAAAGTTTTGCTTACTTTTTTGCACCTTTAAATGATATAACAGCCAAAGTGTTTTGTATGTTGGTTTGGAGCCAGTTGCTATAAGGGACTCATACAGCTGAATCTGACAGTGAGAGGCTCCTATGGTGAGCTCATATGCTTTCTGACCTGATTCAACACCCACTCTCCTGGGTACCCGGAGGGGCCAGACTTTAATCAGGGAGGGAAAGTAATGAAGGTACAGTGTGCCTGTACCAGCTACTCTGATTTTAGCATTAAATTCTTACTCCTCCTTCCTTCCCGCTTTACCCCATTCTCCAAAGAATCTCCTTCTTGGTATGCCAAACCATTTCCCCTGCTACAGAGAGAAAGAAAGAGAATTCGTTTTGCTAGCTTAGAAGCCTGCGGCTGAGGAGGAGGGGAACACTTTGCCTGGGGGCCAGTTTTTACTTGCATGATTACTGCCAACTTTCAGTTCCTTGGTATGTGTTTGCTTGTTGTCTGTGATCATCCAGGAAGTGCTTTTCTCTCTTTGGCAGGGGCTGGTCTGGGAAAAGCAAGTTAATTGTGCCTACTCCAATATAAAATATGTATAATTTTTAATGAGGCAGATGGAAGGGTAGAAAGCTTGGGACAGAGATGGACTAACGGGAGCTGGGTCTCCCATTTGGCAGGTCAGAGTTCAGTGTTTGTGCCTGGAAATGCTAAAGCAGAGCAGAGAGACAAGGAGAAAACATGTAAAATGCTGGAAAAGAAAGAACCTACGTGTCCTTTCAAGGTTATAATTTGCTTCTCCTGCCTCTGTTCCCAACCCCAGCCTCCCACAAGCCCAAGATAATGTCTCAAAGTCCAGATGAACATTGATAAGATATGAAGACAGCTACATACACATTCTGTTTGTTTGCTGTCTATAAAAATGCAAGTTTTTTTGTTTTTTTTTTTTTAAGAAAGAAAGAAAAGCATAGAAAAGTAGTAAATGCCAGTCTCTTGAGAAGACTACCAAGACCTTATCAAATGCTACCACCCTTCCTCAGTCTTCACCATCCCTCTGCCATTTCAGCAATGTGGCTTCTTGGATGGGGTGGAGGCAGGGTTGTTGAATTGCAGGACTGAGCGCTCTTGCCTGGGAAGCCTAAGTCAGGCCAGGCAAAGCTCTCCTGATTAGGAGCCCCAGCCAATGAGTCTTCTTGTGAAGCAAGTTACACAGGCAAGTCCTGCGGATCATAGATGATGGTCATTTCTGTAGCTATTAAATAACCAATGACCTCTAGAGCGATTAGACTCTGTTTAGGGCTCAAAATGTGATTTTTCTTCATCTTGGTTGAACGAAGTTTTTACTTTTTTTTTTTTTTTTTTTAAATTATTTATTTATTTATTTTTGGCTGTGTTGGGTCTTCGTTTCTGTGCGAGGGCTTTTCTCTAGTTGCGGCAAGCGGGGGCCACTCTTCATCGTGGTGTGCGGGCCTCTCACTGTCGCGGCCTCTCTTGTTGCGGAGCACAGGCTCCAGATGTGCAGGCTCAGCAGTTGTGGCTCACGGGCCCAGTTGCTCCGCGGCATGTGGGATCTTCCCAGAAAAGGGCTCGAACCCGTGTCCCCTGCATTGGCAGGCAGACTCTCAACCACTGTGCCACCAGGGAAGCCCCCTACTTTTTTCTTCCTTGAAGAACACAGATGAAACATACTGGGTTCATGATGTGAACACCTGCAGTAGTAACTTTCTCGTCTGAAGAGGTACCCATGGCTGTGAGGTTTGGGCATCGCTTTTTCCACTGCCTCATTCTAGGCCTCTCTTGTGAGGATGGATGGCTATTAACGTGTAAGACATTTTGTGATGTGAGTCTTAAGCCTTCTCTTTAAAATCTTTGATTTCTGAGGCTTTTACCATATAGTTGGATATTATTATCATCATCATTATTATTATTTACTTTATTATATTAAACTAATAAAATAAATAATAAACTAAAATTTTATTTAGAAGGATACCCTTCAAACTAACATTTAAAAGCACAATTTGAGGGGCCTCCCTGGTGGCGCAGTGGTTGAGAATCTGCCTTGCCAATGCAGGGGACACAGGTTCGATCCCTGGTCTGGGAGGATCCCACATGCCGCGGAGCAACTAGACCCGTGAGCCACAACTACTGAGCCTGCACGTCTGGAGCCTGTGCTCCGCAACAAGAGAGGCCGCGACAGTGAGAGGCCCGCGCACTGCGATGAAGAGTGGCCCCCGCTTGCTGCAACTAGAGAAAGCCCTCGCACAGAAACGAAGACCCAACACAGCCAAAAATAATAAATAAATAAATAAATAAAAATTAAAAAAAAAAGGAGTGTTCAGCAATACGCATTTCTATTAAAAAAAAAAAAGCGCACAATTTGAGCATAACACCAGTTGAAACACGATCCTCCTCCCCTTCTAACATTGCTTACAGCCTAAATGGTTCCAAGTCCACATCTCCACTCCTTGCTCTTTATCCTCAGTATGAACTCTATTCTCTCTCTGCTCCTCTTCCCACTGTTCAGCAAACCTGTATCCTTCCATGGTGATCCCAGATTGCCCACTAAGCACAGCTTCCTGGTTGGCTGGATGGAGCTGTGGGCTGGACATCGGGCTGGCTGGCAGCATTACCACTATGGACAGCAGGGATAGTTTTGTCATTGTGCCTCAAGGTCCAGCATGTAAATGTGAATGAATCATGCTGACCTCAATTCCAAGGGCACCCACAAAAATGCTTCTTGTGTGATGTTTTCAATACTGCCTGTTGATTCACATGCACAAAAGAACTGAACAGTTTAGACTTCAGATACAGTGCAGTTGAAAATGCGTCTGACATCAAGACACGTCTTACGTGACTAAAAGATATCTTAGTGTTCCTGTTGAAACAAGGATAATAATTATAGATAAGCCTCTTATTTATTTCATAAATCTGTGTATGCACAAGACTTTGTATTCATTGAGACAACCTTGAAATCTGTTAAGAGTATCAATGGCTCCTTTTTATTCTTTTAAATATTCACCCCAACCATCATCAATGAGACATGGCTCTAGTGGGGTGAGTTTCCAGTGCGTTGAGCAATGCCTGAGACTGTTGAGCCCTAAAAGATGTTTTCTCCTTTCAGAGGAGAGCTGTGTGTTCACAAAATCATTAATGAATCCAGAAGAGCCAAGAGTAATGCCCTCACTGAAAACAACTGGCAGAAAAGCCAGTGTCTACTCTATGAAACTATATAGGTTTGATTCTTACATCCTCTATTTTTATAACATAGAGGTAAGAAGAGAAAGGGGAATTCCCTGGCAGTCCAGTGGTTAGGACTCCGTGCTTCCACTGCAGGGGGGCATGAGTTTAATACCTGGTTGGGAGCCGTGTAGCACGGCCAAAAAAAAAAAAAAAAAAAGAGAGAGAGGGTAGGGACATATTTTCCTGAATAAATATGGCTTATAAATATAGATCAATAGAAACTAATAAAGAGCAATTTATGTTTAGGGTGGTGAATTTTGGAAGGGGGGAAGAATCTTTTCTTATTAAAAGCTGACAGTTTTCTGATTCATTCTCTCATTCCCCCTCTTTTTATATACACACACAGAAACATATACATATACACACATATATATGTAATGTACATGTATACATATATTTGTACATACACATATGTGCAAATATGTGTATACATCCACACACAGAATTAGTAAGTAATCATCCAAAAAAAAAGAATAAAAGAGGCCAAGTGACTTGGCTTTGTCCAAGAGGAAACATAATAGGCAAATGTGCTAAAGAGATCATGTGACCACACTTGAGATGAAAAAGCAGCTCTAAAACTAACCACTCCAAATTATGAGTTGGTCTGTGCATCCCTTGTGAGAACTACTGTGTTTTCCAAATTAAAACAGTTCAGCTTAGAAAAACTAAAAATCTGAATGATCAAATGTAAAATCTCACCATTTTGCTTTGGTGAGAAGTGTGAATTTTTAAGATGTGAAAAATTATTTTTAAAACCATGAAATAAACTAGGCCATCAGTGATTTGTCAAAAACTTAATGAGCTATTTTTAAAGAGTGGGTAAAATGATTAATTTATTACTTGTGAATGGATCCTTCCAATGTTTGTAGGATACTCAAAAAATTTCATTCATTCCACAAAAATTTTCTGAGTCTTTGTACCAGACAGTGGGCTAAGTGCTGAGATATAGTGGCAAAGCACTATTTATAAGCTATAAACAAACTCTAATCTAAAATTATCAATTGTGATAAATGCTGTCTGTTCTTTAGTATTTTAGATATTATCACTTCCATCTTAAATATACTCTTAATTTCTTTTGCTAAGCTCTTTTCAAGGACAGTGCAAATATAAGTTTGAGTCAGGCCCTTGAGTTATTTACATTGCTGGACTACTAATAAAAGGTAGTAGTCCAGCAATGTAAATACCTTTCTTGATTTTTAGACATATGTCCAAGTATCTTACCATTGTAAAGTGTGCCTTCTAAACAACAGCTTGTCATACAGAATAACAGCAATAAAAGCAAAATGGAGACTTCAGTGGCTTTTTATTAACCAGTCAGTTTCTCCAGCTAAAATGATGATTTTTGCCTCATGATACCACGGTTTAGATTTTAACAAAAATGGACCCATTGTATAGATATTTGTGTGATTACTGAATTTAATGAATCTTTTGCTTAATTTTGCCAGGATTTTTTTCTGTCAAACACTGCAATTCAATATTTCATGTATTACACATTCTGGGACAGTTTTAGTTGAGATTAATGATTAATTAGAAAAAGAACTCACTGAAGTTTTGGAGCATGGGAGAGCCTGATTTACAGAGATAGAGGTACACCTTCACAACCTTGGAATCCATGGATAACTCTTAGTCTCTCTCCAAAGCATAATGGAATAAGTATAAAATATGGCTTAGATGTCAAAATTAATTCAGTTATAAGATGTGGAAAAGATTAAGAGAAAGAAGTCATTGGTACTGTGATAGTCACATTCTGTCCAGAGCTCCCTTATGCTTTTGAAAATGTAAGCTATGAGATGGGCATTCAGTAATTACATCAAAATTCTGAATGTTAAGATTTTTAGCAAGGACATAAGTTATTATCATCTCAATAAATTCCAACATTGCCAAAATGTCACCTAAAATCATAAATGATGGTGTGGAGGTGGCAGACTAAATGTGAGATAGCCAAGTATGAAACGACAACCATCTAGGTTTGCAAGGATGAGGCCTCAGTTAAGATACTGCATTGTTAAGGGAACGGGAGAAATGTGTGGTAATCTTGGGCAGAGTAATTAGGTTTGGGGGCTGAAAGAGAAGAGGAGAAACAAGATAACTCTGTGTTTCAAGTCTGGTAATGAATATTGAAAGGACTGACAAAAATAAGAAAGTTTGGAGGAAGCAGTTTGAGAACAGGGGTTTAATCCTGGTGAAATGCATGTGTTCTGGATCGCCCAGATTGCCACGCCCCACAGGCTGATGGTGACGAGACACTGAAGCCGAAGGAGAACGTTTTTGGCTCTAAAGGTAAACTATCAGAATCAAAGCAGATAGTTTTTCTTTTTCTGTCTTCTGTCCCTCTGTCTCTTCTTGCTACATGCCATCCTGATAATTTTCTGCTGTTTTTCTTATTTTGACTGCCTCCATGAGCAAGTGATATAGAAATACAACTTCGTTTTCCTCAGTCTTCAGAAAGATGAACTAAAGGCAGGTGACAGACTATTGGACTGAAGCTAATTCATGAGTCAAATCTCTGTTTGATCCAACTTTGTATCCTACACAGCACATAAATAGCGTCTGGCATATAGAATTCATTCTACAAATGGATAGTGTGTGGTCCCACATGGTGTAACTCCCTCAGAATCATATGTGAGGGCCCATTGACTAAGCCGGAATCAATCCAAGGGCAAGACCTAGCACGCAAGAGGAGTATGTGTGCTTATATCAGTGTGTTCTTTGTAAGAAATATGCCAGATGGGAAGAAAAAGGAGCCTTCCTTTGACCTTTAAGAGGGACTAAACACAGCTGGTCATCAGAAACAACACACACACCCAGATACACACATAGGCTACAGTTCTTCGACAGCTTTATCTTGATTCCAAAGAAAGATAATAAATGTTAAAAATAAACCACTGGCTTGCAAGTTAGTGGAGAATGGCCAGATTTTAAACTTAACTATTTTGGAAACACCATGTTCAAGTTTCAGTCCCTTTTTATACTTTGCCTTATTCTTCGCAGATTTTGTGGTTAGCTGTAGGCGGTGAGGAAGCGGGGCTTCTTAGAAGGTTATACTTGAAAAGACTGTTTTCCTGAATGAGGAAGGAGATATTCTAAACAGCAGCCTGAAATTTCTGTGAGGTTCCTACAGTAGAGGCAGCCTGGTTTATAAAACAATCAGTTCCTGTCTTTGATTCCATAACCCTTCAAACCATTAGTAACATAGATTTTCTCCCTCTACTCTGTCTCCACCTTTCATGATAAAATCTGGCTGTATGGTAGAAGCTCTGTTTTCCGCACGTACCTTGTGTCCTGTAATATACACACTCAGAGGCCCTGATGAGAAGCAATGAACTGCATATGGCAAGTATGAAGACGCGTGGCTCCTTCTTCAGTTGGGCCAGATTCATTCCTTCTGAGCACTTTAGCTAAGGAAGGTGCTGAGGCTGGTGTCTGCTGGACCCTCAGAATGCTCTGGCTCAGTTGGCCTTGTTCTGATCTGGCTCTTGAGAGAGGCAAGATTCATACTGAGCTCTTTTCTGGATAGAAGCACTACTGACTGGAATAAGTTGATCCTTTCATCTGATTTTTGTTAAGAAGTTTGAAAGGTTCTTAAAAATAGTTTTCAACCAACTTCTGTGTACATCTTAGAGAAGAATCATGCTCTGGATTTTTCAAATAAACAGAAAGATGGCATGGGGGGACCTCCTACTGGTTAGGACTCTGCACTCTCACTGCCGAGGGCCCGGGTTCAATCCGTGGTCGGGAAACTAAGATCCCACAAGCCGTGTGGCATGGCCAATAATAATAAAAATAATAATAAAAACAAACAACTTAAAAAAAAAGGAGGGATGGAAAAAAAAAAAGAACTCACCAAATATTCTTTATATTTCCCAGTACGTATCCTTGCAATTTAGTAGGAATGATATGATTAGCTTTGGCCTAAGGGCTGTGAAGGGAATGGCATGAGTCACTGAGAAACCCATGCTCAGTTAACCAGTCTTTCATCCCCTGAGGGCCTAGGCTGAGTATTCCAGCACTTTGGTCTCTGATTAACTCTAGAGAGGAGAGCCTCCACCATATTAGACACTAGTGCAAATAAAAACTTCATTTCCTATGTTAAGGCGCTGAGTTTGGGGGCTGTTTGTTACCATATCATTGTTAGCCTGACCTGACTAATACAGATAATAACCATTTGTGATGCTTTAATAGACTCTAAATGATTAATATATATTTTAAATATGTATCTAAAGTGGAAATATAATCTTTTCAAGCCTATGATGTAGAAAAATGTTGTGGAAAAATGATTGCTTGGAACCAGCATTAAAAATGGTTGGTTTGGTTGTCTGTCCCTCACTAACACTTAAAACACTTAAAAGAGTATTCCTCACCCTAAAAGAGGAATTTTCAGTGGTTCCTTTAGTCAAACACCTAGTTAGCCAACTGCTGCCTCGTGGCCATTCCAAATTCAGATTATTGTAAGGAACATCTAGCCTTCTTATAGGCTTGGAAGGCCTACAGTGATCTTGAGGGCAAGGTCATGCCTTACTATGTTTTTACCCGCACCACTAATACAATCCATGATCCTAGGGAGCAATATTAAATGTTTACTGTTGAATGAACCAACGTGTCAAAATTATTAGTTATCTACAAGCATTTCAGAAGAGTTGTTGAATAATCAGTTCCAGCGTAACTGAAAATAAATTGTACAAGCTTCCCTTTGCACATTTGCCTACATAATATTAATTCTATTCCTTCATTCTAAATTATTCCCCACCCACACAGTCTGAAATTAACAAAGGAACTAAGCCGTGTCTAGTAGTTTAAGTGGAAAAAGAAGTGATCTCCCACATCGGATACCAACCTCGCTGACAGGCTGGCTCTTAATCACTTTCATTCCCTCTGACTAAAGGAGGACTATCTTCAAGAGGCCTGTACAGCACTGATTTGTCTGAGTCAGAGTCCAATGCAAATGATCCCGCCACTTTGCTATAATTATAGATTTTATTTTTCTTAGAGGTGAGACAAAATAAAAACCTTGGGCCTGTTTTTTTTTTTTTTTTTTCAACATTTCCACCTTTCTACTGTTTGCCTTGAAGGCACCAAAACTAACACCCTAAAAATCTCTTTGGCTCATGAGCCTATGTAGTTCTCTTTCTCTCTCCGTGCCCTTGTTGTGACTTAAGCTTCTACCAAAATCTGGGATGAGTTAGGGGGTGGCTTGTAAAAGCTGTCTCATTCTTGGGACTTTTAATGTATGACTGCTACCAAATTTGGATAGTGTGAAGGAATTGTCTGACATCACATATCCTAAAGTGAATTTCCAACCTTTCTGCCCAAATTCATTCAACTTGCAGTCTTCCCCATGTCAGTTGCTCAGACCAAAGCATCTTGGGGTTATCCTGTGCTTCTCTCTTCTACATATAATCTTTCAGAAAATCCTGTTGACTCTATATTCAGAATATATCCTTAATCCTACCCTTCTCACTACCTTCATTGCTACCACTGTGGTACAAGCTTCCATCATCTCTTGACGGCAGTAGCCTCCTGACTGGTCTCTCTGCTTCCTCTCTTGATTTCTTAGATCCTTTCTCAACACAGCAGCGAGAGTGATCTTTTAAAATGTAGTTAAGACCCTGTCACTCCTCTGCTCAAAATGCCATAATAGATTTTCATCTCACACACAGTCAAAGCCAAAATCCTTATAACAGCCTATGAGTTCCTATGGGATTTGACTCTTTCTTACGTCTCTCCTCTCCTCTCATAAAATCTCCTATGTCCTTGCTCATGGTGCTCCAGCCACACTGGTCTCCTTCCTGTTCCTGAAACCCTCTTTACATGCTCTTGCCCCCAGTCCTTTGTACTTGCTGTTCTTCTACCAGGTATGTTCTTTTTACAGAGGGGTAAGTCCCTCACCTTCTTCAAATCTGCGCAAATATCGCCTTCATGAGGCCTGCCGTGATCCTTTGCCATTGTCCTCACCCTGAGAGTCCCTAATTCTGCCTAATAATTAAGTGGATAAAATTATCCACTTAATTTTCTCCTTCTTTTCATTTGTTGTTAGCTTTCCTCCTCTAGAGTGTAAACTCCACGTGGGAGAGGATTTTTGTTGATTTGTCTCACTGTTGTATCTCAAATGCCTAGTTACACAGTAGATGTGCAGTAATATTTAGTGAATGCATTTGATATGGGACTGTTGCCCAGCAGTACCTTGCAGTGGGTAAGCAGTTAGAGCAGTAGGGTGACATTTTAGGGAAGAGTGAAAGGGGAGAGAATAAAAACATTTGAGTCTACCAATTTAAAGAGAGAAGCTGAAAAGTCACCTGAAAGCTAGAACTTTTGCAAATTTTTAATTTCTGATATTTTTGCAATGAAAGAGGGGAATCACCTTGTATTCTTTGCATGTTATAGTTAGAGCACTGTGCCAATTAATTTGAGCATATGCTCTGGAAAGTATTGCATTAGCATTGTTTTATTTTTGTAATCAGATAATAGCTACGTATCAAGAAGTGAGTAGTTTGTGTACACATTTAATGATGTTTGTGAGTCAGCTCACTTCTATTTTAAAAATCTATATAAACTGAACACTTACAGTCTCTGTATTTATACAGATCAGTTCTTTAGAAGTCTTTAATTATAAGCTGCTCAAGATTCTGTGCTTCTGTTTATATAGTTACTAGAAACAACCGATAGAATTGGGCCTGAGCTGTGCCAACACTACAATTTTGGCCGTACTTTCTTCTCTGAATGTGTGAACTCTCCTTTGCAGAGAGAATTTATCATGTGACCTAAGTGATGATACAATCTGCACAATATCCTCTTGGCCATGGTGTATCTTTTCATTACAGGCTTTTCAGTGCAGGATTTCTCATTCACTTTGCAAAGGCAGAGCTAAAAGTAGACAGTGCATTATTGACTAAGCGCCAGTGCTGTTCACACAACTGAACACTTTATACCTAATTTCTGCCCTGTGGGTTTACAGGCCAAGTTAAACAGACAATAAGAATCAAAAAAGAAAGTAACTGTGAGGTCTCAAAAAAACCAGACTCACTTAAATCTCTAAAATTTCTTTACCAAGATACTACTAAAATTTTTTTTTTCCAAAAGATCACAGTTGCCGAGAGGAATTTCAATACAAAGAGGATGGTAGTTTCATTTGGAAAAAGCATTCCAGGCACTAATGAAAAAGAGGGAAAAAATACAGTGCATCCAAAATGTAGTCTCAAGTGACAGGAAATGTCAGCCTCCAACATTTATTGAGCGCACACTTTATGACCAGTCTGGAGAGTTACATAAAAGCAAGTTGCTGAGATGTGAGTGAGTTGAAATTGGGAGAACGAAAGGAGGGGTGGAAACCAGGGCGGTGGTCAATATGGTAGAATAGTTGTGAGTTTGTTAGAGATTGGATGAAGACAGTGGTTTCAGAAATAGAGAAAGGAACATGTCTAAGACCTAAGAGGGAGATAAAAATATAGAGACTTGGCAGAATGGAGAAATGAAAATGAGAACTTAAAGATGGCCTCCCATGAGTAAGGACACAGAGAGGCAAGAGATTATCCTCATCATCAATAAAGCCAAAGACATGAAAGTGGGTGTTTGCTGTAGGGAATAGGGATTTTATAACGAACTTGGCTGTGGTTACATCTCACTTGTTATTGGCAAGAAATCTGTGTGACGACAAACTATAGCCAATAAGAAATACTGGGCTGAGGATTTCATTGGGAGAGTCAGATGCAAACATGTATTGGGTGGGATTGTGGGAATTGTTGGCTGGAAAGGAACAGAACACTGAGGAAAAAGTACAAGACCGAAACTAAACTTCAGAAGAGAACAACCATTCGTGCATGAGGGAGATGGAAGGACCACTTTGTAAGAATGACTTTGGCAGGCATCAAATTGGAAAGGAAAGCAATTGTACAATGTTTCTGAAGATAAAGTCAAGGAGATGGTGTTGAATGATGTCTAAGATAAGAGGGACTGAGCTCAAAAACAGAATAGGCAAATAGGTCAGGTCATCGGGGACCTCTGTGAACTTTTTGTTAATCAAACTGAAATGCAGCCAGATTGTCTGGGATGAAAGACATTAGTGGTGAGGACATGAAGGCAATTTAGAGTATATGCATTCGGATAGCTTAACATATAAAAAGAAAAAAGAAAAAGTGAGAATTGTGACAAATTTTTATGGAAACTTCAGGAGAACCTATTGCTGGCACTCCCATTTATAATTCTTTTGTTGACCTTTAGGAGACCAAACATGACAACCAGGCTATCTATTTGTCATCATCTTGTATGTTACTTGTTCCTTCTTCCTTTTGCCTTTGAAATGCCACCATCCTCTGACACTCTGCTTGACACTTACCTTTCCATGACAGCCTTGTGAGGTTAATCATAAATAATCTCCTGTTAGCTTTTAGACACTTTACATAACACTATTTTGTATCTCTTTACAAGTCTCTTTTGGTCTTTCTTATGTATAAATGAGTGATGTCACCTAAGTAGATCACATGCTCTTCAAGACAAATGTCTCTATTTTCTGGGCAATCATTCCTAATCCCCAAAATACGTTTTTTACCTTGTAATTAACATATAATGAAAAAATAATAATCTGGAAAGTGAAAGACAAGTTAAATAGAGAAGGGAAATACCGAGCAAATAATGCTGGAAGTAAACTAGAGTGGACAAAGGTCAGAAGTAAAAAAAAAAAAAATTGTAATATGCAGATGGGGAGGATGGGAACAAGGTATAGTGAGAAATGACCAATGCAAAGACAAAATGGAATGTTCTTGTTGCAACAAACAAGATAAATGATATGTTTATTACTGTAAAAGAATGTAGACACAATGTCATTTATATAATAGCTTGATATACCATTTGTCTTTTAAATGTTTATGGGCAGGAGTTTCAAAATACATAGCTGCCTTTTCAACCTTAGACGTTGCATGGTTTTTTGGCAATAGCAGATCCCAGTTGACTGAACATAACTGGCCTTAGAAGAGTACATATGCTGAAATGTTTTATGGGAGCACAGCCAGTACACGTTATTTTTTAATAAATTGACTTGAATATATTCCAAACCATGATATATTATGAATATCTGTTAATACAAAACTTTTCAATTCAAAGAATGAAGCAGAGAAAGCATTTGCAGCCTGTCTAAGGCTGATTTCTGTATGGTTCTTTTGGTTGGGAGGGATGGAATACAGGAGTGGGACTGCTACATCTCTACACTGAGAGATCATTTACGACCACAAATTCCTTAGTTTATTATTGATGTTAGTATAACTAAATAAGATAACTAACCAAGTTTTTAACTCATCAATTATGAGCACTTTCTAGCAAGTTTACACACCTCTCTCATGTACAATTTCTAGCATTATGAAAGCAGCTAAAATTCCTCCTAATTTCATACAGTATATTATGATTAGAGTAAATAGCTTGGAAAGAGATCCTGAATGATTAGCAAACCTTGTATTCGCAATACATTGACAATATTTCCACTGAAGTTTGGTTACAACCAATTAATAGCATTTTGTATATAGTACACATCAAATTCTGAGAATCAACAATGTTTTCAAGGTTTGTGACCTTCCTGACATTCTTTGAAACACTTAGAACCCCAAGATTTCCCCTTCCCTTCCTCTTCCTATCAGAGGAGTGGGCTATAGCCACACTTTCAAAGGATACCCTTTATGATGTACAGAAAAGGGAGACTCAGTGACTTCCTCTATGTCTCTTTAGCCACAGAAAATTTTATACCTGTCCTACCCCACAACCCTGAGCAGGAAGAAACCCTAACCTGCATTTGGTGGTCCTGAATTCATATTTCTGCGTCTGCCACCAGTTAGCCATATGACCTATGCCGCTTGATATCCGTGTGCCTCTCTGTTTTCTCATCATTCAAATGAGAGTAAATCTGCCCACAGATTATAAAAAAATCTGTGAAAGTGCTATGAAAAGGTTAAAGTTTTAAATGTTAACAAGTTGACATTGTTTTAGCCACCTTCCAGGGAGGAAAGTGCTATATAAGTCTACATTACTGTTATCAGCTAGATCAGAAATGCCAGGACTAGCAGTGCATTTGCCTTGGTCCTCTGCTGCAGCGTGACAGAGCCATGTTTTCTGGATATCGATTCTTTGTATAGAAAAAGCTTTGCTATGAAATAGGGAAAACCCTGCTTTTATACAGCAGAACCCTAAAACCTATAAATCTCTAAGAATTCCAAATGGACTAGAGTTATTATTTATCGTCCCTTTCCTCTAAGCCTATTGTGAGTGTACCAGATAGAAAAGCATTCTCCAAAACTGAAACAAGTAGGCTAATCCTACTCTAAGTGTAGTTTCTGATTTTTACAAGAGTTCAATGACTAGAAAATTAGCTTTCTTCTGCCAGTGATGGTAGAAAACTGCATTCCAATTCAGCAAATTAAAGTGATTGCTAATTGCATGGAATGCAATGACAGATATGTCACCTTGTGGCAGATGGCATTTCCAGAGATGGTCACAACCATATCTCCCATCCCAACCGTCCTCCCATTGAGAGGTGGGGTCTATGTTGTGCCCCCTCCCCTTGAAACTTGGCAAGCTGTCATGACTGTTGGCCAAGAGAGAACAGTTAAAATGACCTTTGAAGCCAAGTTGTAAAAGGCAATGTAGCTTCCACTTAGCTCAGTGGAAGTAATTCTTCTAGAGCCTTTGGCTACCATTCAAACAGTCTGGCTCTAAAGCTGCCATGCTGTGAGGAAGCCCAAACTAGCCCACGTGGAGTGACCACATGGAGAGGTCCTGAGACTCCATGAACAGAAAGATGCCCCGCCAGCTCCTAGCTGCTCTAGCACCTGCTGTCCCAGCTCCAGTCACCATCTGACTGCAACCTCACAAGAGACCCAGCCAAACCAACCGGCTGAGCCCTTTCCAAATCCATGGGAGATAATAAAATTGTTATTGTTTTAAACCTCTAAATTTTGGGGTGATTTTTTTGCAGTAATAAATAACTAGAAGCCACTGGGAAAATATTAACATTTATGCTAATTTTTTGGTTAAAACCTTAAAGGAAACTTTGTTAGCAACTTTGGAAGTCCTGCAGTTTTTTTAAGGTAAAGGGGTACATTCACACATCTGGTGGTTTTAGGAAATTAATTAGTTATGGCTACCTACCATGGAAATTTGTCTTCTCAGGATATCTAAGAACGTTATCTTTATTAATAGCCCACTGTTTCTAGACCAAAGTTAGTGCAAACAGAGTAAATAAGGATGACAAACAAAAAGATGATCTAGAAAATCACAGTGTCTTTGGGATGTGGCAGAATCCCAGTTTTGAAGGCTCACTTACCTTTATTTTAATTTATTTTTTTATTGAGGTGGCATTGGTTTATAAAGTATATAGGTTTTATGTATACAATATTATATTTCTACTTCTGTATACCCTACAGTGTGCTCACCACCAAAAATTTTGTTTCCATCTGCCACCATACCTTTGATCCCCTTTACCCATTACACCCTCCCCACCGCCCCAAACCAAACCAAATGCAAACAAACACATAGATACAGAGAACAGAGTAGAGGCTCACTTACCTTTTAGAGTCATCTACAACCCCCATTCTGGATGTGATCTGCACCTGGCTGAGATGTGACTGAGTATGCTGTTGTCTTGCTCACCAGTGACTGTATCTTGGACCTTTCTCCCATGCCTACTTACTACGTGCAGGAGAATAACAAACTCTCATGGAATTTATAATCAACACACACACACACAGACACACGTACACAAACAGAGTTACCAGCAATACAAGTTATGACCCCCAAATAAGTAGTATTGATAGTTAGGCTATGGATGTTCAAAAAGGAGAAGGTTCGTGTTAGCTAGAATGAGTAAGAATGGCTCGTCAGTGGAGGTGGAATCTGTAAGCCTTCAATAAAGTGCTGGCGAGTGAAGAACACCTGAGAGTGTAGGGTTAGCTGATTTCCTTTAACTAAACTAAGATAATTCCCATGACTCCAGGATAAGCTGTCAAGGTTGGAAGGCTGCTTCTCCAATCTCTGTCCTTTAAGTGTCAGAAGTACATGTCATCACAGAGACAATGGGGTAGATGCTCACTTGCCTCCAGAATGAGCTGGACTAGTTTATTTGTTGGGAGAAGTACAAAATTACCAGAGTCAGACAAAATTCTTATTTGTATCTCAGATTTTTAAAATATTTAAATTTTTATGTTGTGCTATGGTCATATTATCACTATGTTTCAATACTGTCATCAAAGAAAACTTGTGGAAAATAGGAAAAAGAGAAAGTAAGTAAAACTCACTCATCTTCCACCACAGTTATATGTCAACTCTTTCATGTTCCTCTCTGCTCAGGGCATACCCATTCTTGGCTCTGTTTTACATGTTGGTAATTATGGTATATACCCGTTTGTCTTCCATACTCGTTAATTTAGCATAGTACTTAGTCTCTTATTACTAATTTCTTTAGTACTAATTTAGTAGCTGCATAATATTCCTTCTTTCTATGTGTTACCTATTATTGAGCCATTTCTCTTTTGTAGGATGTTTACATTGTTTCCAGTTTAGTCAGAGGGTTATTTTTTTCACTTTTTAATTTTTACTATTCTGATTCAAATTTACAACTTAAAAAAAAAAAGATGGCATTTCAGAAGTCAAGGAATGTCCTCCTCCCCTTTGACATAGGTTCATGTCCCCCATTCAAGCTCCATATACTTGACAAACATCAGTTTCAAAAGGTTATGTTCAAAGGGTGAGACGGCTCACCTCTGACACAAGTTACATCAAGAATATCTGGCAGGGCTTCCCTGGTGGCACAGTGGTTGAGAGTCTGCCTGCCAATGCAGGGGACACGGGTTCGAGCCCTGGTCTGGGAAGATTCCACATGCCGCGGAGCAACTAGGCCCGTGAGCCACAATTACTGAGCCTGCGCGTCTGGAGCCTGTGCTCCGCAACAAGAGAGGCCACGATAGTGAGAGGCCCGCGCACCGCGATGAAGAGTGGCCCCCGCTTGCCGCAACTGGAGAAAGCCCTCGCACAGAAACGAAGACCCAACACAGCCAAAAATAAATAAATAAATAAATAAATAAATAAATAAATAAAATTAAAAAAAAAAAAGAATATCTGGCAACACGATACAGACTTGGGAGATGAGCGTTAAGCATAAAAGTAGTTTGGACTCACAAAGAATGCACAGTGATCACCTCCCTCTTCCCTCCCCCTAAAGGAAAATAGGTAATCCTTGTGCAAGAGAAAATAAATATCTGTGCACAAGTGTTTTCTTTCCTACATGAAAATTTTCTCCATTCCTCACCCATCCTCTGCTCCTCATACTCTCCACGTGCCCCTGGGTGATCAGCCTTAATGGTCTCCTTCTCCCTGACAGCCTGTCCTCCCTAATCCCTGCTAAGTGGAATAGGGAGGCACTGATAATTTCCCGGAGAGGAAGGACTCCTCCTTGGCCCCTGTGAGGGTGATCTGAGAGAAAGAGCTCACTGGCCTCAGGGGATGCCAGCCTGCACCACTGGGGGTGTACATGGGATGATTTGTTCTTTGTGGGTCCCAGGAATGAACATGAGTATATTTGTGTTAGTGTACATATTCTTATGGTCTGTAATTGCATTGCTAAGTTGTATGTATACACTATATAGATAAATTATGCATACATTTCAATTCTTCAATTAACAAAATGGGTGTTTAGGATTTATTAAGATAGGAATTACTAATGCAAATATCTGTTTAAAACAGTGGTGGTCACTCATTGTCATAACTCACTGATAAGCCCCAATCTGTTGTAGAACAGGTGTTTAGTTACTTATAAGTAATTTAGTAATGAACTTCACACACGGTTCATTTTTCTTTTCAATATTATCTTTATAAATAAATCCACTCTCCTTTGCTTGAAATCCAACAAGCTTCCTCCTGAAAGAGGGAGAAAGCAATGGAGTTGCAGCCGGTGTGCCGAATTAAACATAACATTCCTACCTTACTTATAACAATGTTCCATGGAAGCATGCTGCAAGTGGGAATATCATATGTCATGTGTGTTGTAGAGATTTTGAGAACTCCTGTTTTGAAATACTAAGCAAAGTGATAAGGAGTTCAACAGGCCTAGTCCATTCTAAAATACATTTCACTTCTTAAAAACTTTCAGAAATTTCCACTTGCATACAGGATAAAGCCCAGAAATCTCAGCATGACGCACAAGGCCTTCCATGGTCTTTTCCTTGCCTACATGCCCGACCTCTTTCTCCAGCTGTATCCCCACAGACACCCCTTGCTACAACCGTACTGAACAGCACCCAGGTCTCCATTTCTGCCATGAGATTTGACATGTTATTTCCTCTACTGGAGTATCTCACCTCCTTTCATGTGCTGGCACTGCCATTCATCCTTCAAGGCCCTCTCAGCTCTGTCAGCATTTCCATATTGAAGTCTTCTCATCCAGCAGAATTGACCCCTTTTTCACATGTACCTCTACTGAACATGGCATACACCTGCTTTTGCACTTCTCTATTACTATGAATTTAAACTTCTATCACCCTTCAATTACTGCAAACTTCTTGTAGGCAGAACCTGTACCTTATTTGCTGCAGGCCTCTGGTGCAGTTCTTGGTTCATAGAATCCCCTAATGAATGTTTGATGAATGAAAGCCAATGGCCACTTAGGTAGAATGACCCCTACACCCTCCCTTTCCAAGCTACCTGGAACACTTCCTTCTCCAAAAGAATGTGACCAATGTCCTCTCGAGGTGGGGGTAAAACTGTAAGACACTTTCAGAGAAACCAAGAAATCAACCCAACTACACTGTGCTTTTGAGGGACACAGAAGCTACCCTTGTTGTAGAGGTATTAACATTAGCTTCATGAAGCCCGCCTTGCTGATATTGTCTTGCTGTGCTGCTCTGCACGCACCTGCCCCCTCCTATGACTCTGCACTCCTTTCTACATATCCTCAACCCAGGAAGAAATCCCAGTGTATCATGAACCTTGGGCCAGGATCTTTGTTCATGTCTGTGTGACAACTGAATGGAGAAGAGCTGGCTATTTTCCAGGAAAATAACCTGAGTATGATCTGGACTCAGCTGATGGACCACGCTGTGGATGGAGGCTGTGCTGGGAGGCCTCAGTGGTCTGTGGCATGGCCTTGGCAGTGCTTGGAGGTCTGGTTACTGGCACCTGAACCGTTAGCAGCAGGGCGCACTCTTTAAGAAGATAGCCCTCCAAGGAGTAATGCCTGGTCAATCACTTGTTTCTCAACCTGGCACATTGATGGAGCTCAATAACATTTGCCACATGAAAGGATGGATGAATCTATTTATCACTGTATTTTCCTGGTAGCAGGGCCTCACTGGAGAAAGAGGGCCACGGGGACTTAATGTGGTGAACAGAGAGGGGAAGAGAAAGAAGCAAATAGGGCTGAAGGAAGAGCCCTGCTTTAGCGTTTTGTTCTGTTCACAAGAGGCTGCTTGCGGTAAAAGGACCTGTACTGCCTGCAGAAGCAATTGAGGTTGACACCTTCCTCCAATGAGAGGACTGGAGTCTTCACCTTTGTTCTGGGACAGCCCCTGCCAGTGACTCAAGCAGGGAGGGTGTGACAAATCCTCTTCATCCTTCCACTCTGTCCAAATCTTTCTGGGGGTCATGGTGCTTTGTCCATCCAGAATCTCATTCTAGCAAACAAACAGATGAAAACTCACCCTCTGCCCCATTCATACCTTCACTTGTAGTCAAAAACAATTGCTGCTGTGTGCTGCTATGGCTACAGGCTTTGACTCCCTTCTGTGCATGTTTTGAAGAGACTGTTGTGAAGCAAGAAAGGTCCTAGACAGGACATAGTGAGTGAGTGTGCTTCCCAATCTGGGCTGGCTTCTCCAAAACCAGGAACCTGGTGATTTATTGAAGTGTGGGGAAAAATATTAGCCCGTATAATCACGTTTTACTTAAAAATAAAACATAAATTAAGCTTTACTTATATTCAAGATATATAGTTTATGAGTTGATGAATATACATATACTGGAGTAAAATACAAAAATATTTTATTAATGGAGCATATGATCAAAAACAGAACAAAAATGTCCATTGTTCTAGACAATAGTGAGGTGTATGTGTGCGGAGCCAAAAGGATCTGACTGGGGAAGGGGCTGCAGGATCTTATGTAGGAATTTGGTGCATTCATCCGTCTACATCTAAAAGCAGGTTCCATCTCCCACTTAGAATTGTGCGAAGCCTTTCTCTCACAAATTGCCTTGAACCTGGATGACCCAGTTCATGTAGATTGTGTTTGCCCATTTATGGGCTGACATGTGAGCAAGTGTATTGCATTATTTATTAGAAAAAACAAAGTATCCTGAGCTCCTCACCACATACCTTGTCTTTATGAAGAATGAGGCTTCTCATCATATGTGGAATTTGAGATTCTCCATGCCTCACTGACAGTGTCTCATTACCATTTCTTATCAGACATCCTGGTCTATCAGGAAAATATCATGAATTTTTTAAGAGACTGAACACATATAATGCAATTGAGCACAATCCTTCCAAAGGAGTTATTATAAAGCTCTTTATTCCTTGTAAGAAAATCCCTAAATACATATTTATAATATGTATTAGAAGTCTCTAAATGCATATTTAGATGACAAGTTCTATGTTTAGCTGTCCCAGAGTACTTATTTTAAAATGTTACAAAGAATTAGGGAAACTCCCAGAGACATATCACAGGCTCCACAACTATGAAGCCAGAGAAAGCTGTTTTGAGAATGGCTGACCTCTTGTGCATAAGGGACTCTTTGGCACCATTTTAATTGTCTTTTAAAAAATAGGATTAGAAATGAAGCAAATAAAACAAATGTGGTGCCCATTGCACAGGATAAGAACCTCCCAAGGCAAGCTTACCTTAAAAACACGTTTAATAAATCAGATAATCCCAGTTAAAATGAACCAAAATATCTAACTCATTCACTCCCTGTTCTGCCTTCTGTTCCCAGTTTATGTAACAGAATTTCCCTCTCTTCATATATTCATTCAAGCCATGTTTATTTACTGATTCCCTAGGATGTGCTAGATGATATTGGGTATGATGCTCTTCAGCATAGGTCCCACCACCCACCTCAGTACGATGGTCATGGACATCACTGTGCTTGTGAATGTGTCACCTTGTTAGTGTGTTTACAGTCTAAAGCAGAGCACTGCTTTTCTGTGAGCCCCTGAGGAAGGGGTCATCTGTGAGGGAATGACTTAAATGTAGTGGGTTCTCTTCTCAGAAATTGGGTCCTCCTGGCCATTCCAGATAACTTCTCAGTTTTATGGGCTTTTCAAATGTCTGGATGTTTTGCGTGTGTATGCTGGATATCTTATATGGTGACCTCAGTGTCCAGCATATTTTAATTTCAATTATAAAAGGGAAAGGGTAGTTTGACTTCAGGGAAGAAGGTATGGGATATGAAATCCTAGAGCTTAAAGCACTATCCAATCCAGTCCCTTCTCATTTGAAAGATGGGCATATTGGGACTACCCAGAGAGGTGTGTGACTTTCTCAACATTATACCCGTAGCTACTGGGGCAAAAACAGGACTAAGGGGAACCCTAGAATGTCTTGTGTTCTCTCCACCCTTTGCTGCATTGCTTCTCGACAGACCACACATCACTCCCTTCCCCACATGTCTTTCTTCTGAACCTTATTTCCTTGTGTAACGTGGTGGAAAATCTCCAAGTCCAGCACAAGGAACCATAAGGTATTACAAAAGTTCCTAAAATGCTTTGCAGAGAAAGTGCTAATGTAGGACTTAAAATTGGTGATGCAGAGGCTTTCCTGGTTCCTTTTGCACAGTGTGAGGTATTTCTCCCTGGTATGCCCAGTGCAGGAAGATGCAGAAAAACGCAAGATAATGGGAAGCTTTTACCCTGAACACCAAGGACACTGTTTGGATACCAGGGATGGATTCTGGGGGCCCTGTGGACCACCTGAAATTGAATGCAGAATTGTTTGTTGAGGTGCATGTTATTGAGGAGAGGATCAAAACCTTCTTCAAAGAGATCTGTGATCCCCCAGAAGTTTAATAACTACTTGAGTAGACTCTTGGTTAGGATTCGTGGGCATTTGGGATGGTGATTGGAGTTTGCAGCTTCCCAATACAGCAGGGTTCTGCAGGTGTCATTTTCATCCTATAAATATAAACAATGGATGAGCCTGGGGTTGGTGATGGGACAAGAAGTGAGAAACCAGGAAATGACTGTTGGAAAGGAGGAAGGTTACATGGGAGAGCAGGTGGCTGTCCCTCCCTGACAAACCTGACTCATTTTTCTTTCCTTGCCTGGAAATTTTACTTAGACGTATAACCTGGAATTCTAACAATTGGGAAATTTCATCTGATTTCAGTCTTCCCTTTATCCTTA
The DNA here is from genome assembly GCF_949987535.1 of Balaenoptera acutorostrata. NCBI lineage: Eukaryota > Metazoa > Chordata > Mammalia > Artiodactyla > Balaenopteridae > Balaenoptera > Balaenoptera acutorostrata. The sequence goes on along the minus strand of NC_080066.1, from coordinate 89,650,578 downwards.
CTGTTTCCCTTACTTTCTTCTCTTTCCAAATTTTAAAAAACTTACTAGATCGGTGGTTGTATGAGGCCAAGGGTGGAGGAGGGATTGCAGAAAGGCTGGAGGGAACTTTAAGGATGATTAAAATGTTCTTGGACTTGATTGTGGTGTTCACTGAACAGCACACTGAAAATTGATACATTTTATTATATGCAAATTATACCTCAATGTAGTTGACTAGGACAAAAACCCAAAATTGAATTGTTTCTTGTTCACCTCAGTCCCCAGCTGATCACTTCTTTTTGTTAAGGCCACTGGTACTTAGAATTGGTACTTTGTCTTGTTCACACATAGATCTTCTGTCACTACTTCCTTTCCTGGCTTGCTCTGCTATGAGCCTCTCAATTCCTTAGGGCCCAGCCTACAGCTTGCCCTTCTCACTCTTTCTTCTCTGGGCTCTCCATAGCTGTAAGCACTACACTAAAGAAATACCCATATCTGATAATAATGATGAGGCAAATGAAAGACGGAAGTCCTTCAGTGTCACTAAATCACATAGAAAACTGTCTTCATTGTTTTTGCAGAAATTAAAGAAGGGTGTGTTTCTTGATTAACCAAAAAGTGGATTCAAAGGCAAATGACTTGTGGTCAAGCCCCAGCTTTGACACTTAATCTGTGTTTGGGGAAAAATTACTTAATTTCTCTGAGCTCTATTTCATATCTATCTTTAAATGTAGGAATAAGAAATACTTGTCTTATCTACCTCTTCGAGATATATATATGGAGATACCTCTACAAATTATAAGGCTGTATGCAATTCCTGTTTTTCTAGTGTGTAATTAGCTAATAATAATAATCTTTTATTTTTTCATTTAAAAATACTGATATATTTAAGGAAAAGGAATCTGTTATTGAACTTTAATGGGGCAGTTTTTAAAAAAATATTTCCTAAAGCTACAGGAATACTTTTATTACATGATTATGTAATTAAGCATGAAAAAGTATTTTAAGTTATAAATAGCAAATTCTGTTTGATCTATTTCTTCATTTTGGCATATTTGGGAGATCTTAGTGTTGTTACCATTAGTAAGATTTTAATTTGGCCTACTCAAAAAATGTGTATTTCAGTTTCTGGTCAGTGACTTATTATGCTTATCAACATCAAATAATAATATTTATTAAATGGCAACATGAACTCTTTTATATTTTTAAATGAAAATATTTACAGTTGAAATCACCCCCCTGGGTGCTTTTTGTTTGCTTTAGTTGATTTTTTAATGATCTCATTATTTCTTAAACATTACCCTCTCCTTTGTAATTCATTTAAAAAGAAAAAGTAAAGCTCATACCATAGCAGATAAATTTCCAGAATCATTATCATTTCTTGTTTCAAAGTTGAAGTGTTTTTGAAAAGAAATCTGTGCTTTTTCAACTTTGTTCAGAAACTAAAACAACGCCAGTGTTTGCCAAGTTGGAAAGTAAAATATTAGGAGAAAATTTAATTTCCAAGTTCCCAAAAGGTTGTGTAGAGGCAAATGAGGCAGATAAATTTAATTAATTTATTTTAAATTAAAATGACTTCAGCACCCTTTAGAAAAAAATCACCATTTTAACAAATATGTTTTAAACGGAAGTGACAATATCTATTGCTTTAGGAACAGATATGAAAAAAAGTAAATCAACAATGATAAGCCCCACATAATAATCCTCAGTGAGTCAGTAGAGGTTATGACAACAGCAGCCTGAAGGGTACAAATCGGCTATTAAAATGTCTGAGTTCATTATGTGTACAAAAGCTTTGTATCCTACTGAGAGGAAAGAGCTGGGAATGGTACTTAGGGTCTATCTGTATTTCATTTTCAGAGAAGAGTTCAGTTTTAAGTAGTAACAGCACATCTGTAAGTTTTCAGTTTTATTCCATGAACTAAAATAGCCCTGCTCCACAAAGAGGCAGAATCAAATGTCACTGGTTTGATCTATTTCAAAACATCTTGCTTCTAACAGTTCTTTTCAAAAAGATGACATAGGAAGGGGAATCAAGAACTCATGGAAGTCCCATCCTGTGGCCAGAATTTCTGACACGCCACACACAAGTTTGAAAGCTCTTGCAGATGAAGCTGCAAGGTAGAGTGATCCCAAACAAACACCTCTTGGAAATAGGAGCCCACCTGGATGAGGCCCAGAGAGCCATGCTCTTTATAAAGCTCATTCCCTATTGATGATCTCTTTGGCCATGAGTATCTGACATCCCAGTGATTGTGGCAACCAGGACTTTATAGGACTAAACAACAAGTGAACAAAAGCATGCTGCTACCCAACTACTGTTCTAAGTAATACAAGGCCTGTGCTGCAATCAAGTGGAGAACATATAGTTTAAAACAGTGCAGTTTTTTCATGCACTTAGTGAGCATAAATAGAGAGGCTGGTGGTTATATACTAGGCTGTGCTAGTAAGATTCAAACATAAATCACAGGCTATGAATCCCTGCCTTCTTAGAGTTTTATAATACACTTCAAGAACTTAGGGTCTAGTTTTGGTAACTGAATTCTTGCCCATTAATGATCCTAGAGTAAAGCAGCTTTTTTTCCCTGAATGTAGCTTAATTTCTAAGGTAATTTTGCACTTGTCGTTTGATGTTCTCTGGTTCGATTTCTCTGGTACCAGAATACAATTTCTTCATTCCAGTAATTTTGGGGCAATAGATAGATCCCTGCCCCAGAAGATTGCCTGTTGTGCTGTGAAGACTAACCAGCAAGAAAGCAATGGTGGGACTTTGAGGGCTATGCCTTAAGAGAGTTCACCATGCCTGCATACTCTCTCTCTCTCTCTCTTTCACACACACACACACACACACACACACACACACACACACACAGCTTTTTATTCTATTATTTACACACAGGACATGCTGATGTTTGTATGATATGATTTTTGTTTACCTCAACCACTTAATATGCCCTTTTATTTATATTTCTTTGATTGTTGAAGGCTTTTCACTATACAGTGACGCTTTCTAAAATGCAGATGCTTGCTGAATGAATCACCCCTGAATTTTATTCCTACTACAGTAGGGTGGTATGGTGACTAAATGGTTTTAAGCCCAAGCTCTGGAGTCAGAATGCCCAAGTTTGAGTCTTGGCTTCACTACTCACTAATTGTGTGACACTGAACACATTACCTGTGAACATCAATTTCCCAATTTGTGAAATGGGGGTGATGATAATACTTGTATTGTGATCGTATTGTGTCAGAATGCCCAAGTTTGAGTCTTGGCTTCACTACTCACTAACTGTGTGACACTGAACACATTACCTGTGGACATCAATTTCCCAATTTGTGAAATGGGGGTGATGATAATACTTGTATTGTGATTGTGTAAGGGTTGATTGAGATGATACTGTTAAAAAACAGCCCAGAACCTGGCACACAGTACTACTCAATACATGTTAGCATTATTGTTAGTTATTATTATTATTATCATCAACATCATCATCATCATTATCATCATCATTAATTATCCATACGCATCTCAGTTGGAACGAGAGATTAGTAGAAATAGCATGCTAGAAGTAGAGAGGGTTAGGAAGGCATACTTAGAGAAAGGGTGACAGCAGTTGGTAGGGCAGTTGGAAAGGCACTAAAGAAAAACTAAACGGATCACTTTCCCTCTTCACCCCAATACACTTCACTTACCTACATCCCAGCATGAGAAATATTTGATTCAGTGGTTAAAATTTAAAAATTTGTAGCAATATCTGGATTTAGTATTTTCTTTCCTTCTTCCTTTTTACTTCATTTTTATTTTCAAAAGATTCTTAGAAAACAACGTTCATTCATTGTTTTGATACATTTGCATGGAGCATCCACTATGTGCTATTACTTTGCTAGGTGATGGCAATGGAGTAAGAAGTAAATTAGGTGGAGCCCTCCCTTCCCTATGTTCTCTGTCACTGGTCCACTCTAATACACCTGTTGTTGGGACCATGGTAAATAAATTCTTCCCGGAGTCAAACACTCAGGCTGGGGCTCCAAAGATCGAGGGTAGGCCCGGTAGTGGTTCTCTCCTATCTTCCCCACCCCTCCACATTTCTGCATACCATTACCTCTTCATTAACAAGGACAAAGAGATTACTCTGTCATCCTGAATAACTGATAAGAATTATGAAGATGAGGAAAAGGAGAATGTCAGTTGGAAGTAGACTTACCATGAAATTAATGAAGTTTAAGTTTCAAGAATCCTTACTTGCCCAGGAGGCTTTGAGGCCCTCGGAGAGACCTTAATAATAGGTTCTTATAGTCATAAGTTTTCATAAAATTGGCAAAAGGAAGATATTTAATTAAGTTTCCTTAAAAGAGAGCCCTCATATGTTTCAGCCTGCCCCCCAATAAAAATGGTCCCCCCATGATAATGATGGTGATGACGATTACTAGCTATGTTATGTAGGCTTATTGGGTGCCAAACACAATGGTAAATTCTTCCCCTACTATCCAATTTAATCCTACTGTTCTTCAGGCTCTCACTAACAGTGAGGATATAGAACTAGCAGCAAGTTTGAGAAACCAAGGTGGTAGAGGCAGCAAATTCTATGAACCATGACTTAATCCCCAAGATCAAAGATTCAGGAAGGTTTCTCTACAACAGTATTTCTTAACATGGGGTCCATAGATTTCCATGATATTCATGGACAATGCAGGAGTCCATGAACTTAGCTAAGAAAAAAATACAGCTTTATTTTCGCTAACCTCTAACTGAAATTTAACATTCCTTCAATTATGGATGCAGTATCCAAATCTCAGTAGTATTAGCAGTTCTTGTGATTTTGTCACCAATAGAAATTAAAAATATTTTCGTAAGACATACAGCTGTTGCAGATATCTGGAAATATTATTTATGCTCAACACTGCTTCAAATTTTGGTAATTATTAGACCAGCTGCTAGAATTTTTAAATGTCTTAATGTAGAAGCACATATATTATAGTAATGCAATTATTTTTTTTAACATCTTTATTGGAGTATAATTGCTTTATAATGGTGTGTTAGTTTAATGCAATTAGTTTTTAAAATATTTTTATAAATGTGTTTCAGCATAATTCATTTATTTTGTTATCCTATGCTTTAGTTGCATGTATGTATGTAATAACAATATTCTGAGAAGAGTGAGTCGATTCCACAGGACTGCTAATAGAGGTCATGGCACAAAATGGAAAGATTGAGGATACCTGCTCACTTCCACTTCTGGTAAGAATGAGGACCAGAGACCACATTTATTCACCTCCCTTCGACAACAAGAAATGGGCAACATATACAGAACAACAGTTTTCAGATATTGGATAATAGGCAGTATAATACAATGATACCTTATGTAAAGAAAAAAAAAAAAAAAATGAGGCAAGCCCTGTGACTGTTTCAGCTTACTGCCCCAAGAATTTCCAGAAAGGGGACCTCAAACAGATCCCAGTAGTCTCCCTGAACTGAAGAGATGGAGTTGAGAATTCAGGGAAGCCAAAGAGGTTAGAATTTGTAGGACAGAGTACTGGAGAGGACAGAGCTGTACACAGAGAGGACTTCTGAGATCTCTGAAGCTTTCTCCTTAAGTGTTCTCCTTGATTCTGCTCAGCACAAGGATGTGATGAAACCACCATATGTGGAGAAAGGACTTATAAAGGACAGGTGAAACAGTCCCAAGAGATCACACAACACTTGTAATAATTTTTGTTCCTAACAGCCAGAGTGGAAAAACCTTGTAATACACAGGGCTTTGGGTAGAGTACTCAGAATTGTATTGCTTTAGTAGCACTGAAAAATTAGCCTTAAACAAAAGGCTGCTCTGGTCCCCCATAAAAAAAAGCTTGGAGGCAAGCCTGGAAAAGCTTACCAGGTAATTTATTTGAGTCACAGAACAAAACTCAAACATATTTAAAAGAATATAAAAATATACACCATCCAAAAAAGTAAAATTTGTGTGTCAAGCATCCAATAAAAATTTACTGCAAAGAAGTAAGATACACCCGTTATTAGGAGAAAAGATCAATCAATACAAAAGACTCAGAAATGACACCAATGAAAGAATTAGCACACAAGGATATTAAAATAATATTATAAGTATATTCCATACGTTCAGAAAAGTAAAAGAAAGCATGAGCATGTTAAGGAGAGACATGGAAGATATTTGAAAATATCCAAATAAAGCACAGAAATGAAAAAAGAACTGAGATTTAAAAGTACATAGAATGAGATTGGACACTACAGAAGAAAAGATTAGTGAATTTGAAGACATGGCAATAGAAAATAATCATAATGAAACACACAGAGGAAAAAAAGACTGAAAAATTAAAAAATGAAGAGAGCATCAGTGAGGTATAGGAAAATTTCAAGCAGCCTAATATATTTGTTATTGGAGTCCTCAAAAGGGAGGGAGTTATAGAAAAAAATATTTGAGGAAATAAAGGGTGAAAATTTTATAAATTTGATGAAAAATATAAACCCAGAGATCCAAGAAACTATTTCAATGAATACCAGGCTAAGAACATGAAGAAAACTTCATCAAGGCATATCATAAACATAAATTGCCAAAACCAGTAATAAAAAGAAAAATTTTAAAGTAGCCAAAGAAGAAAAAAAGTACATACAGGGGAAGAAAGATAAGAACGATCTCAGACTTCTCATTAAAAACAATGCAAGCCAGAAGATAGAGAAGCAACATCTTTAAAGTACTGAAAGAGCAAAATTGTCAACCTAGAATCTATACTCAGCAGAAATATCTCTCAAAAATGAAAACCAAAATAAAAATATTTTCAAACAGACAAAATCTGAAATCTAAATTTACACAAAGGAATGAAAAGCACTGGAAATGATAAACATGTGGTGTATATTAAAATTCTTTTTTTAAAAATACAATTGATTATTTAAAACAAATAATATTGGCATATTGAGGGGATTTATTATATATGTAGTAGTAAAATGCATGATGATAAGAATAGCAAAAAAATGGGAAAGGAGAAATGGATGTTGTAACGGTCTCATACTCTACATGAAGTGACATAATATTACTTGAAGTGAGTGATCTCTTTTAAAGATGTATGCACTATAAACCCTAAAGCAACACTATAAAAAAGAGACATAGCTAATAGGCTAACAAAGGATATAAAGTAGAATAATTTAAAAATACATTCCACTAATTCAAAAGAAAACAGGAATAAAAGGATGTCTTGGTCTGCTCAGGGTGCCATAATAAAATACCATAGACTGGGTGCCTTAAACGACAGAAACTTACTTCTCACAGTTCTGGAAGCTGGGAAACTCAAAACCAAAGTGCCAGCTGATTGATTCAGTTCCTGTTGAGAGCTCTCTTCCTGACTTGAAGATGGCCACATTAATGTTATATCTTCAAATATCCTTTCCTTGGTGTGTACATGTGGAGAGAGGGAGGGAGATCACTCTTCTTCATCTTAAAAGGCCACCAATTCCATCATGAGAGCCCCACCCTCATGACATAATCTAACTCTAATTACTTTCCGAAGGCCCCATCTACAAATACATCACATTGTAGGTTAAGGCTTCAACATCTGAATTGGAGGGGGAGTGCACATTCAATCTGTAATAAAGGGAAAAAGTGAATAAGGAAGAGAGGAGACACGTATAAAACAATGAACAGCCTGGTAGATTTAAATACAATGATACCAATAATCAGGGGTTCCTAACCCCCCGGGCCGCGGACTGGTAGGAGTCCGTGGCCTGTTAGGAACCGGACCGTACAGCCGGAAGTGAGTGGTGGGCTACCAAGCAAAGCTTCATCTGCTGCCTCCCCATCGCTCCCTATCACTCACATTACTGCCTGAACCATCCCTCCCCCAACCCGCCCCATCCATGGAAAAATTGTCTTCCACGAAACCGGTCCCTGGTGCCAAAAGAGTTGGGGACTGATGTCAATAATTACTTTAAATGTAAATGGTTTAAACACCAAATTAAAAATGAGAGATTGTCAGACTGAATAAAAAACTAAGAACCAAGATATGTTGCTCACAAGAAACTAACTTGAAATATAAAAATTGGTTAAAAGTAAAATGATACAAGAAATTATACCATAACACTATTTAAAAGAAAGTTGAGTAGCTATATTGATAACAGAAAAAGAATATGACCAGAGATAAAGAACATCATTTCATAATGGTAAAGAAATCAATTCATCAAGAGAACATAACAATTCTTAATATTTATGCACTTAAAACGAAGCTTCCAAATGCATGAAGCAAAAACTGATAGTAGTAAAAGGAGAATTAGACAAATTGACAATCGTAGTTGGAGATTTCAACAACCTTCTTTCAATAGCAATAGAAAATGTACATTAAATAAAGCTATAGAAGACTTAACACTATCAACCAATTTGCCCTAATTGATATTTATGGAAGACTTTACCCAATAATAAAAGGGTACGTATTGTTTTTCAAGTGCTCATGGAACATTTACCAAGATAGACAATATTCTGACCATAAAACAAGTCTTGTGAATTTAAAAAAGATTCTAGATATTTAAAGTATATTCCCTGACCACAAGGGAGTTAAGTTAGATATCAATAACAGAATGATATCTTGAAAATGCCCAAGTATTTGGAAACTAACTAACGCACTGCTAATTAACCTGTGTATCAAAGAAAAGATCAAAAAGGAAATCAGGATGTATTTTGAACTGAAAAGCAATTTAAACCAAAGTAAGCAAATGAAAGGAAATAGTAAGAACATGAGCCAAGAACAATAAAATTTTAAAACTGTAATAAATAATCTCAGTTATAATCTGGCAGGAAGACCTTAAGATAAGCCCCAGTGATTCCCACCTTCTTGTGTTCAAGCCTTTGTGTACCCTCCTCCCCTTGAGTGTAGGTGGAACCTGTGACTTGTTTCTAACCAATTAAATATGGTAAAGGTGATGGTATATCACTCCTGTAATAAGGTTATATTATATGGCAAAGATGATAGGGAACAACTCTCATCATAATGTTACATTATATAAAACTCTGTCTTAGCCTACTCAAACCAAAGACTCTTCTCATAGGCTCGATGGAGTAAGTGGCTATGTTGGAGAAATCCATGTGGAAGGGACATATAGACAGACTTCAGGAACTTCTTGTGGCCACAGTGACCTGAAAGCAATCTTTAGCCAACCTCCAGCAAAAAGCCAGTCCACTCAGTCAAACAGTTGTAAGAAAATGAATTCTGCCAATAACCTGAATAAGCTTGAAACCAGATTCTTTTCAGTTGAGCCCCCAGATAAGAACACAGCCCAGCAATTCCTTGATTGCAGCCTTGTGATGTATTTTGTGGACTATGTTAATAGAGCTTGCAGATGAACTGGAC